>NW_004955409.1:2344577-2377043 GCF_000276665.1 Chinchilla lanigera
CCGTGCTCAGGAGCCCTCCCCGAAACGCCTCCCTTCCCGCCCAGGTTCCAGAGCTCCAAGTCTGGCAAGATCTACCTCCACAGGGACGTGCGGCTGCTGTTCTCCCGGAAGTCCATGGAGGTCGACAGCGGTGCCGCCTACGAGCTCAAGTCCTACACCGAGTCGCCCACCAACCCTCAGTTCTCACCGCGATGCTGACCCGGCGCGGCCCGCCCAAGGGTGGCGCGGTCCCCCGCTTGAAGGAGAGACTCGCTCGAGAGGAGCGCGCCGCTGACAGCCCGGAGGGCGGGCCAGGGTCCGGAAGGCCAGGGGGCGCCGCCCCGGGGGCCGGAGGCGCGCTCGGCCCGGCCGTGGAAGCCACCCGCTGGACACGTTGCAATAGCAGAGGCCCTGTTAGCTAGTGTTTACACGTTTCATGTGTTATTTAATATTTAATGTTTCCCTTAGTACTCCAGTGACGTCTGTCCATAGTGTTCTAACGTAGCACAAATCTCATGTAAAATCATACCATGTATTTTTGACATTCATGTTGGAATCTGAAATATATGCACAAGTCTTTAATTTTGTGTGATGTGTTTTAAATGCTGTTCATTTACACTATTGAAAACGAGAATGAAATGTTGAGCTTCTCTAAGATTACTGCACTATGCAAGCATGTGTACCTTTTCCGTCTCCGCCTCGAGTTCTGCGGGCGGCGCGGGCGGCGGCCCTGGTCCCTGTGTGGTCGGTGGCCATCGCTCCGTCCCCTGCTGGCTCCCTGTCCTCAGACGGTTCTATTTTTCCTTAATCAGCTCTCGAGAGGCTTTCCATCCAACTGCTGTCCCATGCTAGGTAATTTTTTGAAATTGTTAAAATACGTACTTTGAAAACAAATTAGTATTTATATTGTAAATATATGCCAGAAAACTCAAACAGCGTACTTGGCTTTTATTTTTAGTTGAGACACTTACGTGGCTGGGTGCAGCAGGCAGCTGCCCCGGTGGCTTGGCATCCAAGGCGGCCCCCGTTTCTCCATTGCTGGTTCAGAGTTGCCACAGAGGCTGGCAGTGCCACCACGCCGGGGACCTGGCTGAGGGCGCCGTACAAATTTGTGCAGCTTTGTTGTTCATATCCAGGTTGTGTGGAAAAAACTTGGGCCTGGGACCCCAGGGCGTGGGCGCTGGTCTTGGCTCTGGTGCAGTTCTGGGGCCTGCAAGCTGGAGACGAGGAGACAGTGGCCTTCTTAAGTTCCGGGGCCTGATGACGTTTTATGCCTACGTGTGTGTACAGTGCATACAGAGAAACAGAAGTAGTATGTAGGTGGGCCTCGAAGTCCTACCAGGCTTAGGACATCTTTGTTGTCATTTGGGTGGGTGCGTTGCTTAGTTTGACATAGTCTTGCTGACCTCAAACTTGAGATCATCCTGCCTCAGTCCCCCAACCTGAGCTGGCTGGGGAAGTGGTTTATCACTGACCCATATCCCCAACCCCAATTTTTAAAATATTTCATTAGACATACCTAGACTTACTCAACCCTGGAGAAAAGTCGATATTGATTGTTTTGATTATTTTTTGACCTTTCCAGTGAGGTTTTCCCCAAAACTAGTAGGTGTGCGCAGGGTCTGTGTGTGCGGACGCCATGCCGCAGCCCTCCCACGACCCCGGCACATCTCCCGGCCTTTCTGGCACGGCTTAGAAAACTGAAGGAGTGGGCTGTATCCATTGGCTTTCTGTTGCTGGTAACTGTCACAGACTGGACGGATGAGAAGGAAAAGTTTACTTTAGCTCGACGCTCTAGAAGGACGAGGCCAGGTTGCTGCATCCAGAGGGGTTGCTGCTGGAGCAGCCCAGGCGGCGCCGTGCCTCGGCACGTGACAGAGTGAGCGCATGCGTACATGCGTGTCTGTCTACACCTCTTCTGGTTTCTCCCCTGTAGCCCTTGGGACATAAAACTAACTTTGTCCTCAAGACGCATAAACGTGGATGTATGTCAGACACAGGTTTAGTCTTTAGAATGTTTCTATTGATGAATTATTAATTTTATGAGTGTTATTATATTACACAATGAGTAACAGGAAAAATCACAAAAATAAAGTGTTGAGTTTTTAGTATTTATTGAGTGTTTATAAAAAAGCATCAAATTTTTCAACATCAGTTGGTCTAAAAAAGAACATTAAGGCTGAGACAGGAGGATCATTGCGAGTTCAAGACCAGTCTGGGCTACAAAGTGAGCTCAGGGCCAGCCTGAACTGCATAGAGAGACCCTGTCTCAAAAAGACAAAAAATTTTAAAAAGAACATCAGAAATAAATTCCTATGTGAACTACTATGAAAATACCAATAGCACTTTCCAAAAAAGTCTTCGATTATCACACCTGAGGCAGCCTTCACACATGACAACAGCACATTCCATACGCACGCATCATTTACACTAACAGCACACGTCTTTTGCTTCCCTGGCTTTTTGTAGGACATACTTGACATCTCAGTGGTCTTGCTGTTTTGTCAGTAGGTGTTTATTAAGCAGTGTGTAGTTAATAGGAACATAAAATGCCAACAAACTATTAAATTCTTAATATGTACTGTGTGTTTTAGGATAGCAACATTTCACATCAGCTGTGTACTTACAAAACCTAAAACATCGAAAATTAAACCCAGTGTGAACTACAGTGTAAACACACAGAAGCGTACCACAGAAAATAATGTTTGCATCAACCGTCCCGCCCAAGGCAGTCTGCACATGACAACTGCTTGTTCCGTACACAAGTATCACACCGATAGCATGTATGTTTTGTTTTCCTGTCCCTTCCTGTGGGGCATAGTTGACATCTTTATTTTCCTGTTGTTGTAGTAGGTCTTTGTGATGCTGCCCCTGCCTGTTTAACTGTCAGCACACCAGTGTGCTCTACAACCAGGCAGAAACTCTTGGTTTTTCTGTTATAAATGATCTCTTATGAGCTCCAGTCGCAACTCTCTAAGAAAATTTCTCCATATTTTACACTATTTTCTTCGTAAACTATCAAAGTATTTATGCCACACATTCAGGATGGAGTAAAACACAACCACTGATCAATGCTTTGTGTTTCAAGTGACATCACAGCTGCTGCATAACTCATCCACAACATCTACTTCACATTTGGTTTTGTTGTTGGAAGTTTCCATTTCAGGCTTCCATTTTGTGAAGGTTCTCCATCAGTATTCCATCATGGTGAAATGTGGACATCAAGAGTACCAGTTTGCTTTTTCTTTGCCATATACAAGGCCAGTGTGGCCAATGTCATGTCTTTTTGAAATCCAGAGATTTATATACAATTCTGTTTTGAAATTGCAGCATTGCGTTTGGAATCTCTGCATACAATTCCTGTGCTGATCAGCTTGTGCTTCTGTTAGCAAATGTTGCATCAGTTGGAAATCGGTAAGCCAGTTGCTGAATGTCACATTCTGATTAGTCTGGGAGATGGGAGCAACAAGCCTATTCACAACAGCATTCAGTTTATTACTGTATGAATAAGGACCTGGTGGCTGAGTTCCAGAATAAATGTTTAAACTGAAAGCATAATACGTCTTCAGATTTACAAGAGCATAAATTTTCATGTTATAATTTGACCCATCACTTTTCCATAATTCTTTTACATTCCTGCGATCACCATGAGAAATCCCTGCGAAGTGCAGCAGATCTATGAATGCTTTCAGTTCAGCTAGTAAGGTGTCATAATAAATACATTTTTTGATATGGCTGTTGGTGCATACAGATGTTCTACTTGCACTTCAACCTTTGTGTCTTTCACAGCATCTGGTAGCATTTCATCTGATATAATATCCAACATTGAGCAGCCGTGTTGGCATTCTGTCCAATATGTTTCACTCCTGCCAAGAACTTCCCTATACTTTTGGACCTAGTTCTAACACTGGATCGTTCCATTTTCTTGCATGGCCATTTCACAACATTTTGGCCAGTCAAGTATGTACTCACATGCTGTTTTCTTTGTCATCTGAGTTAAGGAGGTCTGCATTTCCTGTGTCTGTATGACTTGATTCTTGCTCCATTTCACTGTCACAGGAACTTCAGCTCACATGGCCAGTGTCAAAGTCATCATCATCATCATCATCCACCCACACCACCCTTGTTATGAAAGTATGTATTTTACCATAGTGAATCATCTTCATCGTCCGAATGAGTAATCCGATGATTCACTTTTGATTCCTCCAAAACTTGCAAATCTTGTTTTTCATGTGCCATTGTACTGAATTGGGCTACTGCTACCAGAAAAATCAAAAGGAAACTTTTTTTCTCTTTTCACAAATCCTGGAGTGCTGTCGGTCTATTGGACCCTCTGTGATGCTCGGGTAAACATATGCAAAACCAGTTAAATGGAGGATAAAGGTGGGTCCAAACACTTGCACACGTGCACACTCCTTGCTGTTCGTCACCCCAAGTGGGTAAGCAGATTGCTTCCTGTATACTGCAGGGAAAGGTACTGACACACACAGCCAGGTGTTACACTAAAGGACAGATTTACAGTAGCAAGGTAAAGGATGAGCCCACTGAACCCAGGCGTATGTTCTAAAGCCACTAGGATTCAATCAAGGGTTACTAAGGCTCCCACTAGAATGATCCAAATTACCCGCCACAGGCTCCATCCCGAAGTGCTGTGCTCACTGTTTCCTCAGCACCTGCCCAGGAAGCTGTGTACACTCAGTTGTGCCCAAAGCATAGCACGGTGCGAAGCGCCGGGCACCTAAGGGGTCCCTGGCGGGGCGGCGTGGGGAAGCACTGCCATCACTTGCTCCCTCCCTTCCGAAGGTCTCTGCTGCCTGTTAGCCTTGGCCAGCTCTGCTCGCCCGGCCCCCGTCTGCGCTTGCCTGACACTGTCACCTGGGTCCTTCTCCTGCTCTTCTTCCGTCAGCCCACACCACGCGCCTGTGCGTTCAAAGCTGCTGTCGCCACAGCACAGTGAGATGCAGGCGTGGCGTGTGGTGGGCAGGACAGGTCTGCGATGCGTGGTCCGTGGCTCTGCAGGCTAACGGATCGCGACCAGCAGCTCACCCCAGCACAGAGCTACAGGTCGTCCATCAGCTGCAGGTCTCTGGGACTTTCTAAGGGAGAACACTAAGCTCTGCTGTGAGGGTGGGAGATACTGGGGAGGCCCTGTCCTGACGCACTTCTCCCCGGCTGTGCCCTGCAGCTAACGGAGGGGACACAGCCCCTGCACGTGCTTCACCCTTGTGATCGCCACTCACGCCCATTCAATTAACTATGTAGTAGTTGTTTATTTTAAAACTTCTCACTATGCAAGTTTAGAAAGTAAAAGCTAAAGTCCCTCCCTCACCTCTACTCTTGCACCTCCCACGTTTGGGGGTGGTAACTGCTACAAAGTGGGCATCTGGCAGAGCAGGGCCCGGTTGCATACACCTGCAGTCCCAGCTCTGCTGCAGGAGCTCAAGTTCAAGGCCAGCCCAGGAGACACAGCAAGACCCTATCTCAGGATAAAATAAGAAGGGCTGGGAAAGCAGCTCCACAAGCTCCTGGTTTCAATCCCCAGTACTAGAAGAAAAGAAAAACGGTAAATGGTGTGGTGCATGGCCCAGACCTGACCCCGGGATCAGTCCAGGTGGGAGCAGGCATTCACAGCAGCAAGAACTTGGACCAGCAGTCCCGCATGGCGGCACGGTGGCAGCATCAGCCCAGAGCCCTGGAACGGGGCACTGTGGGATAGGAGCTCCTACAGGCCAAGAACCCTTAGGGCCATACCATAGAGCAGGTGCGAGCGCTCCTAAGGTGCGACTCCCAGTCCATAGAAGAGCTGAGTTCAAACCCAGGTTAAGCCTGTGCCTTTTCCACTTTGCTACACTGGCATTTTCACTTTCTCTCATTTTTTTTCACCAAAAATATACTTTTCATCCACACTTTCAGAAATACAGTTTATCATTATTCAGGGGATAAGCAATAAATACAGTAAGATAGTACCTATCAGTCATGGGGGGGCAGGAAATGACTTTGATTTTTAAAACCAAACAAATAAAATCCTTTGAGGGGAAAAACCCTACGGCAACTCACAGGCTATTCGCCTTAGCACACTGGCAGCAGGCATGCGGACACCGCCGAGGGAAGTTTTGAGACATGTTTTCTTGACTCTCTCATGAGCTTGTACAAATCGGGTATTTTAAAAGTCTTTTCCTGACCACTTCCATTCCGTTGTTCGCTGTTCTTTCTTTTTAATTCATTCTGAATTCCCCATTCCACCCCGGCCCCCACAGCAGTGGCCTCCTCCTCTCTCCACGTCCTACTTGCAACCACTCCTCCTGAGAGCCGCCGGGCTTCCTTCCTCAGGAAGTGGTCCAGCTGGGCCCAGTGGCCCACGCCTGTAATCCCAGCACTCGGGAGGCTGAGGCAGGACAACTACTGGGAATTCAAGGCCTGAACTGCATAGTGAAACCCTGTCTCAAAAAGACACACACACACACACACACACACAAAGTGGCCCTGAGCTTCACTCATAGAAATCATCATTTACCCAGGATTTTGGGTGCTCAGTATTTCTCCTGGTTTCTCTGGTTAATTTGCCTGTGTCTTAATGTGATATCCTTTAATTGAAAAGATACACAGTGTGAGAGAACAACATGCTGAACGTTTAATCTCTTCAAAGTGACTCCAGTAAGACGCCTTGCCATGAAGCCCCTCCGGCTCCCCTCACTCCGCGCACACTCATCCCACCGCCCTGGCCAGGTCTGCAGCAGCTCTGCAGGCCTCTCTCCTGAGGGTCTTCGGCGGCGCTGTCCTGACTGCCTCGAGGTCCTGAATGGATGCAAAATGCTTCCCTCACAGGGGCACTGTGCCTTTGGGGAGGAGCCAGAGGCAGCGGGTGTCTAAGGTGGGCGAGGGCACCGGGGCAGATTTACCGGCTGCCCTTCTGCTGGCTGCGCGCCGCAGCAGCACTCACTGTGTTTTTGATCACAGCTTGTAAAGACGCTCTGCAGCTCGGACATTCAGAACTGCTTCACGAACTGGGAAGAACGCGGGGCTAGGGGTGTTCAAAGCAGGGGAAATTCAGGGCAATGTCTGTCACGGCGGAACGTTTCCGTGAAAGCGTGAACATTCGCCGTCCCTTTCCATTTCGCCTCGAGTTCCGCGCTCGGCGTGCACCGCGCCCTCGCAGCTGGGCGGGCCTGCCCCTCTGGGCAGACTGAGGATGCACGGGGCGAGGCGTCATCTCTTTACGTCCTAAGAACTCGTCAGCCAGAGCAGTAACACCTGCAAAAGATCCCGGCTCTCTTAAGTCGTTTCCAAATTCTTAAGAACTGCCCAAAACCCACCCCGCGCATCGCGCGCTGCACCCGCCAGGGGGCGCTGGTAAAGCAGCGCGGCTGAGAAGGCCCGGAAGCGCGGCGCAGGGCGGGGCGGAGGAGAGAACCGCTTTGACTCTAAATCAGGAACCAGACAAGGATGTCCACTCTCACCACTCCTATTCAATATAGTTCAGGAAATATTAGCTACAGCAATCAGACAAGAGAGAGAAATAAAAGGAATAAGGATAGGAAAGGAAGAAGTCAAATTATCATTATTCGCAGATGACATGATACTCTACATAGCAGACCCCAAAAACTCCATCAAAAGGCTTATGGATTTAATAACCAAATTTAGTAGCACAGCTGGATACAAAGTTAACACCCAAAAATCAATAGCATTCCTGTACACAAGCAACAAACAGACAGAAATTAGGGAAACCACGCCCTTCACAATAGCATCTAAAAAGATGGAATACTTAGGAATCAATCTAACAAAAGAAGTAAAACATTTATACACTGAAAATTATAGTGCTCTGAAAAAAAAGATCAAAGAGGATAACAGAAAATGGAAAGATATTCCTTGCTCATGGACAGGAAGAACCAACGTTGTGAAAATGGCCATACTCCCCAAACTGTTGTACAGATTCAATGCAATCCCAATTAAAATACCATTAGTATACCTCACAGATCTAGAGAAAACATTCCTAAAGTTCATCTGGAACCAGAAGAGGCCTAGAATAGCAAAAGCAATCCTGGGAAACAAAGGAAAGGCAGGAGGCATCACAATTCCTGACCTGAAATTATATTACAAAGCTACTATGATAAAATCAGCATGATACTGGCACAAAAACAGACCTGAAGATCAATGGAACAGATTAGAAGATACAGATACAACTACAAACACATTCAGGCACTTTAACTTCAACAAAGGGGCCAAACATGTTCAGTGGAAGGAAGATAGCCTCTTAAATAAAAAGTGCTGGAAAAACTGGCTTTCCACATGCCAAAGACTAAAACTAGACCATGTCTTTCATCATGCACTAAATTAAAGTCAAAATGGATCAAAGATCTAAATATTAAGATAGAAACACTAAATTTATTGGAAGAGAAAGTAGGTAAAAGTCTTGAAGACATTTGGATAGGCAGAGAGTTCATGAACAAAAACCAAACTGCATGGGAAGTACTTCAAAGAATCAGTAACTGGGATTTCATCTTACTGAAACATTTTTGCACATCTAAAGAAATCACCAATAGAATAAAAAAAAACCCATGAATTGGGAAAAAATTTTAGCCAACTGTCCCTCAGACAAAGGACTTCTGTCTAGGACACATACAGAATTTTAAAAAATCAGGTCCCCCAAATTCAAAGACCCAATCCAAAAACAGGCATCTGAGATGGATACGTATTTCTCAAATGAAGAAATACTAATGGCAAATAAGTACACAAAAAAAAGTTCAACATCATTAGTCATTTGAGAAATGCAAATTAAAACAACGCTGAGATTTCATCTCACCCCAGAAAGAACGGCTATCATCAAGAAATCAACCAATAACAAATGTGGCAGGGTTGTGAGGGTAAAGGAATCTTCTCCACTGTTGGTGGGAGTGTAGACTAGTGAAACCACTGTGGAAATCAGTATGGCAATTCCTCAAAAAACTAGGATTGGAGGTCCTATTTGACCTAGATATTCCCCTTCTGGGTACCTTCCCAGAACAATTAAAAACATCATACCACAACGATATATGTGCACCCATGTTTATAGCAGCACAATTTGTAACAGCTGGATCTTGGAAACAACCCAAATGCCCATCAACCAAGGAATGGATAAAAAAGATGTGGTGTTTTTATACAATGGAGTAATAAAGAAGGGTAAACTGGAGACTTTTGTAGGTAAATAGATGCCACTTGAGACCATACTGGTAAGTGAAATAAACCAGACGCACACGTGTAAGCATCATATTGTCTCACTAGTGTGAGAAGCTGAAAGAGCAAATAAGATCCAAAATGTGTAACAGATATTGTAAAATGGGAAGTAACTTCAAAAGGAAAGAAACTGGAATGCGGGAATGGAGAAAAGCAGAAAGGGAAAAGTTATAGTTATACTACTAATTTCTCTTAATTCATTGAAAAGAAACGCTAGTGATACTATTGTTTGGACAAGTGAATGCCTATGTCTTGTACTCTGAGTAAAGATAATACTATGCAACGTATTAACCGTTGTTCCGCGCCTATTGTTTTGACATTTTAATTCTTTTCCCTTTAAAATAAAAGGAAGGCAGTGCTTCAGTAGGTCACTCCGTGAGTAGGGACTGCGAAGCTTCTCGGCTGGCCCAGCCTGAGACATTCTCCAGAACAGCCCTGGCAAGGGGCGCGCTTCGGGAGCACCTCGCAGAAGCACTGCACCTCGCGCCTGGGGAGCCTCCTTCCGCGCTCCGAAAGGACGCAGTCTCCGCCGGCTTGGGAGCCGCGGCCGCCCCCGTTCTGCGGAGGTCCGCGCGGCTGAGCCTCGCTGCCCCCGCCGCCGCCCCGGCACGCAGGTCTTTACGCCCGCTGCCCCGCAGCTGCGTCCGTTATCTGCGGCTCCCTCGCAGCTCGTTTGACTCTTCCAGGCCACTGTCCCCTCTCCGAGGGCTTCGGTAAACAGCGCAGGACACAGCCGCGTCCCCCTGCGTGGCCTCCGGGCCGGAAAGGGACATTCCCGGGGCCAGGACAGCGGGGTCGGAGGACGCGCGGCTGTGGACCGCGCAGCGCGAGCAGGGCGCCTGTCCCGGCGGTAACAGAGGACTGGGAGGAGAGGAGGAGACGCGGAGCCCCAGCGTCCGATAGGAAGCCGGCGTGGGACGGGAAGAGAGCGAGGGACGCGGCGAGGCTAAGGACGTGGAAATACAGGTTCCCAGGGCAGAAAGCAAAGGCGGGGCGGCGGGGGCGGAGGGAGACGGCTCTCGAGAACTACAGTTCCCAGGAAGGCCGGGAGTACGTGTGACACCTCCGGCCGGATGTGAGGCGATCTATGGGCGGATGTGAGCCTGACCCTTGCCAGATATGAAGCTCTCCCTGGCCAGATGTGAGGCAATCCCGGGCGGATGTGTGGCAGTGAGGGCGGATGTGAGGCAGTCTAGGACGGATGTGAGGTATTCTGGGGCGGATGTGAAGGAGCCTCTAGGCGGAAATGAGGCTGTCCCGGGCGGATGTGAGGCGAGCGCGCGCCGCGACCTTTGAAGGGAAGAGGAAGTGTTCGGCGTCTCGCGGCCCGAGGAAGGGTTGGCGAGGTGGGGGCGCGGCCGGGACCGCCGGGTCGCAGGGTCGCAGGGCCTGGAGTCACAGGCAGTGGCCACTTCCGAGGCGGCGGCCGGGCGCGGGGAGGGGTCGGCGACGGCCCCCGTCATCTCGACTCCTCTGGCGACTCACCCGCAGAGGGAGCACGATGTCCGCCGAGGTTCCGGAGGCGGCGTCCGCCGAGGAGCAGAAGGTGAGCGTGGCGGGAACGGGCGCGGAAGGGCGCGCGGGGTCCCCAGCCTGTCTCTGAGGTGCCATGCGGGGCGCCCCGAGTCTGGGCCGGAGCCGGAGCGGCTCTGAACCTCACATCGCTCGAGAAGTTCGCGTTTCCGCCAATCGGGCCGCGGCGTAGACTCGATCGGGCTTCGGGTCCGGAGTCGCACCCGTCTCCAGCCGCGAACTCGCGGACGACCGCCGCCCTGGGGCCGCGCGGGAGCCGGGGCTCCGAGGACAGGTCTCGTGGGAGCGCGGATGTGCTGCGATCGCGGCGGCCGCGCTCTGGCGTAGGGACGGACCGGTACTGCCCGTCACATCCTTCCTTCCGCCGCCCTGCCCTCCGGGACCCGGGGCGGGCCGGGAGACGGGAAGGTCCGCGGCGGCTGTCTCCGGAACCGGGATGGGCGGAGGAAGCTTCTCTTACAGACCAGACAGCGTCACAAAACAAACACCGCAAGCATGGCTGATGCTTGGACTCCGGGCCCTCATGCGGGGGGAGTTAGCCCAGGGTCCTAAACCCAGTCCGTGTGTGCTAACTCTTCCTGAGTCAGAGGGTGCTGCTGGATTACATGCTAAGTAACTAAAGAGACAATAATAGCATAAATAATAGGCCAGCAATATTCCAGTGAAAGTTACTGGACTTTTTTTTAACATTTTGCAAAAAGAAAGATGGGCTATCGATGCAAAAAAATTGTATATACAGTTTAAGGATTGCACCTTTAACAGTAATTTTAAATCACCTGGGGCCTGGGAATATAGCTCAGTGGCACAAGCGCCTGCTTGGCAAGCTCAAGGTCCAGAGTTCCATTCCTGGTACCCACCCACCCCTGCCCAATTTTAAATCACCTATTGATTGTAAAATATTTATTGCATTGTTCATTATTGCTTCAGATTTAGAACTCAGGAAATAACAAATCCACAGTTATGCTGTCTTGGCTTAAACACTGAAATCAAGGGCACACAGTAGCGTGCTGAGTAATTTTCTTTAAGATTCGTTAGCCTATCGTGAGAGTACAACGTGCCAGTTTCGTGTGTAAAGGCTTTCATTGGAACAGCCTAGTGTATTTCATAATACTACGGATAGCTTGGATGTTTTGTCTTAACGATTGTTTCTATTAAACGCTTATTCTGGGTCCTCAGTTTTAGTTGCTGTCATTAATACCAAGCGTGTTGGGCATATAGTGTCCTTTTCTTGAACTGAAGTTTGGCTGCAGATGTCCAGTGCTGGCAGCCTAGATGCCAGCCCAGACGGGAGGAAATGTGCACAGTCATGCCCGTGCCCGATGGGCCAGATCACCTGTTTCTTCCATTTGGAAGAACAGTTAGGTGACCGGGAAAATTAGGTTATTGTCTGTGTACCTAATTGACCTTTCAGTCAAAGCCAAGGTACTCAGCTAAAAATACTTGCATGGTTTATAGTGGGTTAGCCTGTTGCCTCAGAAGACTTGAGGTGACAAGTTGCAGCCGTCAGGCAGTCAGAGCCAGGTCGCTGTCTCTGTGCCTGCGTAGTGTGCACCCCCTGTTAAGGGAGGAGTCAGGCAGGCCTCTGTTGGGTGTTAGGGTAGTAATTAAATATGCACAAACAAATGGCTCTCATCCCTTAACTTTTATATCACTCTGAAAGTAAAATACAGATGAGACCATTTCATGTGGCTGGTATTTTGCCAAACCCAGTCCCCAAGGTACTGAGTGTAGGGGAGCAGTGGCTAAAAGGAGGCCTTTAGGGAGCATGGCAAGTCGACTCCCCAAGGCCATGTGGTGACTCAGTTTCCTTAAGAGTGAGCTCTGAGGTCACTCGACTTCCTAGAGTCACAGATAAAGTTTCGTTTTAAACTGGCTGCGTTTTCTCACTGCCCTCAACGGTTAGAATGTCCCTGAGCCTGCATCAAATGGATGCTCCAGCCATAAGCCTGTGACGCTGCTCAGAGAGGAAAGTGTTCAGCACTGCACAGTGCATGTGTTGCTCTTCTCGATGACCACTGAGCAGAAACAAAACGCCAAGGAGTTTCCGAAGGGACCTCGTGGCTCTGTCAGCTGTGAATTCGAGTTCAGGAACCCTGAGCTTGGAGGGGCAGCGTACTGGTTCCAGGGGTGGAAAGCAGGGCTGCGTGAATGCAGGTCCGCACTGTGGGTCTCCACCTCCAGAGCACCCAGCACAGGGCTCAGCAGTGCTCTGGAGCTATGCGCCGAAGGTCCTCCAAGCCTTTCTCACGAAGCCTTGCCCTAGTGCCCACCTTGGACAAATGGCAGTGAAACAAGAGATCGGGCTGGTAACGTGGTCTAGAACCTCAGCTTAGGCGCAGCTTGGAAAACCACAGGGGCGTGCGTGTGTGTGTGTGTGTGTGTGTGTGTGTGTGTGTGATGTTGCAACTTGTAATTTTTGAAAGGATCCAGTAGTAGGTTTTCTAGAGGTTATACTACTCATCGGACTAAGTTAGTTGGGAAGGTAATAGAACTGTCAAGTAATACATTGCTATCAGTAAAACTACGCGTGGGCCTTTGTGCCTGGTGGAAGGGGAAGCGAACTCCCATACTGCTGCAGTGGTTTAGTACAGAACTGAATCCTGCTCCTGCTCCACAGTCTCAGAGCAGCTCAGGACTGGGATGGCAGTCGCCAGGCATCAGAAGGCTGAGGTCGGCTCTGGAGCCACCTGATTGGTGACCTCAGGCAAGTCCGGGGCGTCCTCTGCACAACGGAGCAGGTTTGTCAGCAGGACAATGGTCACAGGCTGGAGTCCAGCATTTCGCCTGGCACCCAAGACCTTCGCCGTCTCCTCCTGGTCTCCACGCTCCTCCGCCCCCGCCCACGCTGCTCCTGAGCCAGGCTCTTCACGGTGCCCTCTTCGTCCCTCGTGTGTCAAGAACCTGGAATCTTCCCAGTCCCAGCAATCACTAGTGCAGGATCTTGGCTGGAGCAGGTAGCTGTCCTAACTAGGATCAATTTAAGTTAGACAGGACAGGAGGGGCTGGGGATTTAGCTCAGCGGCAAAGCACCTGCCTGGCAAGTGCAAGGTCATGAGTTCGGTTCCCAGTACCAGAGAAAAACCAAAAAAAAAAAAAAAAAAAAAAAAGACAGGACAGGACAGGAAATAGTGATTTCAATAGTGAATCACAAATAGTGATTTAAATGAGATAGGAGTTACTGTTTCATGCTGAAGCATCCTCAGGGAGCCTAGCCCAGGACTGGGAAGTGGCCTCAGGGTTTAGGGACCAGGCTCCTTCTGTTCCCAGCACATCACAGGTTTAGAAAACTTGCAGTTAATACAGGCTGTTCCTGGGGAAGTTTTGGTACCACCTTTGGACCCAGAAGACTCGACCAAGCTTTCTGGCTGTGCTGAGAGTGAGCCAGTGTGCACCTGGCCTGCCTGCCTGTGCCAGGGTTCTCGGGGTGTGGAGGGAGGAAGCCTGGAAGCAGGAGACCACCGTGGCTACTCTCAGCAGTTTGCTCCCACCAGCCGTTCAGCATTGTTCTGCTGTCTGCAAGACCTAAGTGCGAGACTTGTGTGCATTCCTGAGCCTGCAGGTCCTGCTGAAATGGGGAAGCACATGGCTCTGCTCCTTCAGTAGACTTTGATGGGTAGGCAGAGGGGTTGGTAGCACAGGTGCCCCCCACCCCCAGCCCATGCCTTCGGAATGGCCGAAGGCTTTCACTGCTGGTGCCAGAAAGGTCAGCACCCAGACAGCATCCCTCAGCCCCTAGAAGATACAAAGTCCTAATTACTCGAGTGTTCTGGTATGTGTGTTCGTAACTGACAGCCCATGAGCAGAATGTCTCAGTGCACATGCTGAAGTTAGCACTGATAGGCATTAGGCCCCATGCTGGATACAGAAGAGACTAAGAAAATACTTCCTGGGAAGTGTGTACTTGTAAAGCAGGTACCTCATTTACAGTACTGTTCTGACATTTCTGGATTTTGTTTCTTTGGACTTTGTTCCCAGAGCTGAAAGTTCAGAACTGTGACAGTGCTTTTCCACAACACCCTGGGAGTTACTGGCTGAGGACCTACTCAGCTAAGTAAACCACCATAGCCTGGCCTGTTTCTAAAATGTAGCACAGTTTTCTTATCAAGTAAAATTCAAAACCAGACTTGGTTTTGTATTTTGTATTTTGTTTTTCAAGACAGGGTCTCATATAGTCCAGGTTGGCCTTGAACTCCCAGAGATCTTCCTTCCTCAGCCTCCCGAGTACTAGGTTTACAGGTGTGCACCACCAAGCCCGGCAATCCAGATTTAAATTTTTAAAAATATTTTCTTAGGTTTGTTCTTCTTTCTCCCTTCTATTGATCCTTGTTGTAGCTTTGTTTTCTACTTTATTAATTTCTGTTGATGTTTTCTCCATTTCCTTTGAGTTCTTTTCTTTGCCTCTTTATTTTTTGGTGGAGCTGATACTCAGACCTTTCTGTTTAGTCAGTTCCCCTTAAACACTTTTCATATGTCTTTAACTAGACAAAATGTAAAATAAGTACTATAAACTTCTAAATGATAAAAGGCCACATAACACCTAACTCTAAAAATGTTTTGATGGTATACAGCATTTTTGTTCTCTAGCTTACAAGTTTTGATAGTTCTCGCTATTAGGAAGATCCCATGACTTCTCTGTAACAGAATTAATAGTTTGTGACTTGCAGCTGTTAGAGATTTCTACTTATCTCATGTATTGACTTTAACCTAATGAGTTGCCCTCATAGACAGTAGCTTGGGGAAGTGGTGGAGGTTGCTTTACAGCCTGGTGTTGAGTCAGGTGCTTCATGGGCGCGTGGGAAGGCAATGGATTCTCTGGTTGGTAAACACAGAATTGAACTCAATTATTGTTGCTATTTTTGCTTTACCTTTTCTGTGTGTTATTTTTGCTATTAATAATTAAGAAAGATGTGTAGAGTTTAGTGGTGGTGAGTTACTCCCTGCAGTTTACTCTCTGCAGTTGTGAAGAGCTGTAGAATGACGAGGCTATTTTGTGAAGAGTGAATATTCAGATCTTCTCTACTTCTGATACTGACAGAGGCACCCGGGCATTTTGTGTCCCCCACCCTACCTCTCTCTGCTCTCCTGTGTGCTACTACCGAGCCACATCCTTCCTTGGCCTTTTGTGGTTTTTGTTTCCAGACGGCTTCTTTAGGTTGCCAGGCTGGCTGCGCTCCAGCGTGGGACGCGCCTGCCCCGTCCACCTTCCGCTGGGCTTGCAGGTGTGCACCCCGGGCCTCGCTTCCGATCTGAACAACTGAAACTTGGAATCCAGCTGGGAAGCAGCACTCGCAGGAACTCAGGGCTCACTGTGTTGCGCAGGGTGGCCTCAACCTCGTGGGCCACAGTGATCTCTGGCCTCAGCCTCCTGTGTAGCTGGACCCATAGGTCACACTGCAGTCACTTGAGTTGGTTCTTCTAGGAAAAATGAATCCACCCTAAATCTAAAGGGCCTTTTCAGCTATCTGTGCTGTTCATGTTTTATCAGTAAACTGCTGGGACGTGACCAGACATGCAGCCCAGGGAGGCACACAGCAGCTGTGCCCTGCCTGGCCACCTTCCTACCCCCAATTGGCTTTAGATGTCTGTCATGTCTTCAGCTTAGTTGACCTTATGTGGGGTGGTTCTAAAACTGTAAGCAGAGTCGTCCGTGGCAGAAGCACCCTCGCAGAGCTCCAGAAGGAGGCCTGGCCACACTGCAGACTGCCCACTCAGGAGGCCACATGCTGGCGGCACGTGGGCTTCGTTAGACTGTGGTGACTGGGCAGCAGTTGACTTGCTGAGGCTCTTAGGGTGCATTCATGATGCCCCAAGACAGAAGTGAAAGTAGGAGCAGTGTTTTGTTTTTTTGTTTTGTTTTGTTTTGGTTTGGTTTGGTTTTTTTCCCGGTGTCAGGAATCGATCTCATGACCTTGCGCTTGCCAGGCAGGCGCTGTGCTGCTGAGCTAAATCCCCAGCCCCAGGAGCAGTGTTTTATGTCACATACCTCAGTGACCTCTTTGGGACACACCCTTTATATTAGTCACTTTCTTGTTGCCAGGACAACTACCCAACAGTCAAAACTCAAAGGAGGAGAGTTTTATTTTGGCTCCTAGTTTCCATGAGTTCCATCCGTGGGGAGCCAGGGTGTGACAAGGACAGCTGGGGCTGGGGATTTAGCTCAGTGGCACAGCACCTGCCTGGCAAGTGCAAGGTCGTGAGTTCGATTCCTGGTACCGGAAGAAAAACAAAAAGAAACAGACAAGGACAGCTGCTCACTGTGTGGCCCCAGGAAACGGGAAGAGGGGAGCGGGTACAAGAGCACACCCCTCCAAGGCACGCTCCCCAGCCAACAGGCGGGGGAGGCTTTCGAGGGACATTTCAGTAACAAACAGCCAGTCTTGGCATGAGTGCCAGAGCTCACCCCCACTGTTCTAGACCATAATATTAAGTCAAGTAGCAGAGCCCCGAGACCTAAACTCTGTCTCTGGCCAAGCACATAGTTCAGGGTTGGGAGGTTCCTGGGAGTAGGAGTTGTGGCCACTGTGAAAATTCCACAGATGCAGGAACTGCAGAGTACAAGGGGGAAGTCGGACCCGGGCGGAAAGGATGTGCCCACGGAAAACAACATTTGACAGCTGCACTTTTCTTCTCGAAATCCCCAGGACAGAGGAGGTGGAGCAAGGTACCACGGAGCTGTTGAAGATGAGGAAAGATTTGACAGCACGTAAAGTGAATAAATATTAAATGTGGATGTAATTTTGAGGAAAATATTTTATCAGTTCCTAGATAAATAATTTTCTAAGAGCAGTTGGTTTGACATTTGTGGGTTTAACATTCGTGCTTTTGATGATTCCTAAGTAACCAGGAGGGGTTAGGTGTGCATAAAGGAGCCCGCTGCTTGGCCGGGAGGCCTCGCTGGCAGCCGGCCTGCAGGCGGCACAGAGGCACTGTTTCCTCCACTCGTCTTCCCCCACAGTGCTTGCTAGTGCAGTGCAATGCTGCTTCCCCGAAGTGCAGCCTTTTGAAGAATGTACACTGAATCAAGACTCAGGATGGAGATAAATAGGCTGAAGACAGTGGCAGTCTTGTCACAAAACAGATTTTGATAAAAAGAATGGCGCCTTTGACATGAACAGTTTGTCATCTTAAACATGGAAGAAAGTCATGCAATAAAATACCTAGATGTATGAGGACTGATGAAGATGTTTGCCTCCTTTACAAATAGTAAGGTCTTCTGTGTTAATTTAGCCATGAAGAGTAAGCTGGTCGGTAGGCTGCTGTTAATTTGCAGTAAAGCATCTAAGGAATTTCAAATCATATGTAATTTTGGGTAAATAGAAAATCAGAAAGATCTTTTAGATTTGAGCAGATAATTCTCTAAATATAGACAAAGAGCTGAAGAGTTCCATAGAAGGTGACTAACTATAAATGTGTTCTACATGACTGGAAAGTAACGGCAAGACTTTGGAGCTGAGCTGTCTTGGTATTTTTATCCAGTGTGTGGGGTGTTACACATGCATCACAGCTATAATCGAGCTCTCACATGGATCGGTTGAAAAACAAGACCAAGGCATCTTAAGGGCTCCTGTGCCTGATTCTTAGTCAGAGGCTGCATCACCTGCCGTGAACAGCTCAAGTCACAATCCAGATATTAAAAGGTGAATTATTTTAAAAACCTGAATTGTAATAGAAAAGTAACTTCTTTAAAATTATTTCAGGAAATGGAAGATAAAGTGACCAGTCCAGAGAAAGCGGAAGAAGCAAAACTAAAAGCAAGATATCCTCACCTGGGACAGAAGCCTGGAGGTTCTGATTTTCTAAGGAAACGATTGCAGAAAGGGGTAAGTTGTGTATGACCTCCTGTGCCGGTTAAGATGGTAAAAGGATGTCTGCTTGTTTAGTTTCTGCTTACTGTGTGTGTGTGTATGATATTTTCTTTAATATTTTATATTTTTCATACCATAAACAAGTACGGAAAGACTCTAGAACTCTAATGTTTTAAGTTACAAATTATTTCAAGCATGTACCATAGTTCAGATAATGATAGAACCCATGTTCCTACCATCTGTTTAATATGTTAATAATTTGCCACATTTACTTGAGTTTTATCTTTATAAGAAAAGAAATGTACATAGAATGAAACTTTCCTTGTGATTGACTTACATCCTCCTTCCTCCTTCTCTCCAAAAACAGCTGCTGTTGAGAAGCTGGTGTTTAGCTTGCTGCCCATAGTTTTAAACTTTTTCCTATTTTAAAGGTGATTACCACAACATCCAAAGATTGAAAATATTTTTTATTTGGGTGAAATAATGATGTATAAATTCCCTCTGATGAATGTTATCATTATGTATTTCTAAAATATGGCAATAAAATTAAATTTTAAAAATAGAAAAAAAGAAATAATCATATATAAAAGCTCAGCTTACCTTCTTTAGCTAGTATTTGTACAAATTCATTCCAGTATAACATATTATAATTTAGTATATAAATTGCTAAATCTTTTTTTTTTCTAAAATCTTTCCTTTTGTTCAGGTAGAAGCCATTATTTCTCAATGAAATGTGATGATGCTACATTTCTCCTCTGTTTCCTTTGTTCTGTTACAAAAAAAAAACGAGACGGTTCCCTCATCAGCTTAAGCACATTTGAATTACTAGATAGGGATCAGGTAAAGGTAAAATAATTATATTTGGGAGAATGAAACGTCATATCAGGTTTCTTCTTAAAACAATACCTAAATATGTAAGCATCCACTGCTTGCATACGAAGAACGTTTGTGTGTTAAGAGTCAAAAGGTAGAGTGGTATTTTATACTCTTGCATGAAATAAGAACATTCACAACTTTGAAATATTAAGGGAACACACTCCTTATATAAAAATGTAAAACCTTGGCACCATGAAATATCCAGGGAGGAAATTATTACTGAGAAACAAGGAATTTTTAAATATATATTTTAAAAATACATTCCTAAAGGATTTTAACACAGGAACTATAATCAGTAAACAGAAAAAGGGAGAAAAAAGAATGTTTATCCTGGATAGAAATAAGTGAAGTATAAATTATATCATATAGTATATGTACAAGTAAATTATGAAAATATTTAAATAATATTTCCTGGTGTGGTTGAAATTGAGTAAAACTGACACGCATTTGATTTTGTATAAACATTCAGAGTCAGTCTTATTTTGGAAAGTGGTATTGATCAAAATTTATTAAAATGTTCACATTCTTTGAATGAATAATCTTATGGATTAATGTAAGGATATAATTCAATATGTCTTCAAGTTTAAACCTTTTTCCTTGTAGCTTCAACTGTAATTAAAAGTCTCTTCAGTACTCCACAGCAGAGAAATGGTTACATAAGTTGTAATAAACCTACAGAAGTGGAATACCATATGGTTATTTAAAAGCATGATTGTGAAGCCCCTAATATAGGAATAAGTGGAAAAAGCAGAGTGAGACCTGTTCATCTGGAGTCTCGCTGTGTGGACAGTGCATGACCAAGTCCAGGTAGAAACCCTCCACGGGCATGTTAGTTGTGAGCTACATCAGGTACGGTCTTCCTAACTCGTGAACTACTGTTCGGACAGACCTGACTGTCACCGTTAGTGTTGAGGGATCATCCATCTTTAGCCCAAATGTGGCAGACGGGTTCCTTCCAGGGTCGGGGCTGTCATCCTTGTTGTTTTCTTCCAGCTCCAGCTCCCTGTGGCTTTGTGTCTTCACATTAGTGCCTGTGTGCATTGTGTCCTGGGGTTGGTGCTCTAGGCACAGATAGTTGAAAATGAAGAAAAGGCACTTGGATCAAATAATTACATAGAATTTGAGAAGTAGCTCTTGAATGATTTGATTCTGTATTGTGCCAGAATGTCACTGAATACTTTTTTTATGTGTATATACTAGGAAAATGAAGCTTTGGTTTGTTTCTTTGTTGATTTGTTTGTGTTTTTAAGTCTGAGTCACAGGGCTTGGGTTTTGATATTCCTCTGTTACGGTCATAGGTAAGCTTGGTAAATTAACGTCTTTCAGTAGTTTCTTCATCATGAGGACTAGATAGGATTTTTTTTAGTAGGTCCCTTGATGTCACTGTCCTCAGTGGTGTGATGGGTTAATGTTATATAATATTATAAGGCTTTCACAGCAAGCCCATGCACACTGTGACCTTAGAGACCATCAGAGTAGGAAGGCAGTGCACAAGCAGTCTGGCAGTGTTTTTCTGTATTTTTGGAATTTGTGAAGTTCCCTGCTTAGACTCTGTGTGTTGACCTCAATATGAAAAAATAGCTAGTTCAGGCTGGGGATTTAGCTCAGCGGCACAGCTCCTGCCTGGCAGGCCCAAGGTTGTGAGTTCGATTCCCGGTACCAGAAAAAAAACAAAAAAGAAAAGAAAAAATAGCTAGTTTATCTCAACTTAGAGCATTTTTTTTTTTAACAAAGTAATATTTTAACTGTCTAGGTTTTTGTTTTGTTTTGTTTTTGTTTTTAACAAGAAAGCATAACTTTTTTCACTGACATCCTAGTCCTGATAGTGTTTGCTGATCTCTGTGAGGATTCACTGTCCTTTCTAGTAGTGTTCTTTCAGGTTAGCACTAACTGTCAAGCATGATGTTAGTTTTATCTCTAGCCACACTCAATAAATTTAATTTCTTTCTTCCAAGCAGAATAGCCTGATCTGCAGTTGAGATCCTCTTCTGATGAACTTCTACTTACACTATAAAATAATTGTCTTTAGAATCCGAGTTGGTTACATTGGGAGAACCTGCCTAAAATTGCATGGTGCTTTAAAGTTCTCTGTGGACTTTGGTGAGAAGTTCCCCGGGCCGTATTCTTCTCTAGAGGCTGCTGGACTCAGGAGCAGCTCTTTAGAATACAGTGCATCCATGTTCTGTGAGGTTTTTTTCTATGCACATTTGAGAATGCCGAGCAGAAACAAAGCTAGAGCGAGGCCTGACAGGCCCAGTCAAGGTTTCCTTGTGACTGCTCAGTAGGACCCGGGGGTGACACATAGAAAGCACTTTCTAACTTTAGAGCCTTTGGCTGGAGATCAGATGTGGCTTATCAGAAAATAGTCTCAAGAAGAAGTGGCCAGTGAGGCCCCTGCCTGGACCACCCAACAGTCTTCCCTGGGCTGCAAGTTCCTAGCTCCTTCATCTCCTGTCAACCGAGGCAGCCTTGAAGAGACTCCATTGTTCCTTCCTGTGCTGTTGCCTTCTGCCAGGCCGGGACTGGGGCACAGTCACTTCTTCAGAGCACCCCGGCACCTTATAATTCTTATTTAAATTTTAACCTTTTTTTATAATTGTCAAAATCATATATATTTAAGGTGTACATCATCACATTTTGAGATGCACATTGTGAAGTGATTATTATAATCAAGCTAGTAAACATCTATCGCCGCAATATTTACTTATAATAATTCTTAATTCCACTTAGAAACATTTTATAATAGCACAAATCAAAAAAACTATTAAAAAAAGAAAATTGTGTTCATCATCTCCATCCAAAAGTAAAACAATTAAATGAACACCATTCTAGACAATTTCTTGGTATACATTAGTACACTTTTTAAAAAATTGGTAATGTACGTTCTGTTTCACTTAACAGGAGGGTAGTGGACCTCTTTTCCTCCCAAGAAGTTCATATCAACACCATGGTCTCTTAACTATATAATTAACAACTCTTTCTCACCTCCATGTCCCTCCCTTGCTGCCCCTCTTCCTTCCTGCCATTTGTCTAGTGCTAGTCTCCCTTCTACTTTCATGGCATTTTCTGTGGCTCCCACACACTAGGGAAAACGCGCAAGCTTATTTCACTTAGCATGAGGCTCACCACTTCCATCTGTTTCCCTGTAGGTGGTGTAATTCTGCTAGATAATGCTCCCTTGTGTCTATACCACATTTTTTTTTAGCCATTCATCTGTTGATGGCCACCTAGGCTGACTCCGTATCTTGTGAATTGTGCTGCAGTGAACCAGGTATACAGTTGTCCCTGTAGTATGCTGACTTGAATTCCTTCTGGTGTAACCAGTTTGTGGTATAATTGGATCAAATGGTAGCTCTCTTTTTAGTTTTCTGTTTTTGTTAGTCTTGTATTCTCACAGTGGTGTCATCATCGTTCCTTTATGTGACCGCTACTCGTCTCTTACACAGTGCCTCATTGTAGCAGGCACTCAGGCAAGCAAGCTTGTCTGCTTTTTCTCAGGAATTCATTAGATTAACTATGTTAAGGTCAATCTTTAGTTCGTATTTTAGTGACTTGCTCCTCTAAGTAAAAAGCAGAATAGTTGTACTTACTCAGTGCCTTTTGTGAAAAATGGAATAGGATAGAGCTGTGGGTTTACTTCTTCCATTGCTCGAGCGTTTATGTTTTTGATTTTTATTTGAACTGCCTTGCTTTGAGAAAATAAGATTTAAATTCTGGCAGAAAAGCTTATCCTAGCTGATAGAGAGTACCAACAACTAAAATAATTGGGGGTGATTTGGCATATGCTTAATGCAGATTGGTGAATTATGTTTCTATTTTCAAAATCAATTTAGCAAGACTTTCCACCCTGGTGGTTCTATTAGTAAAAAGATTCACATCGTACTGAGTACACAACTTTCTATTCTAAGATAACACTTGATGTCCATCTTGAGGGTCTCGAATTAGAACCTAAAAAGGTTCTCTTCTTTGACTCCTCAGCTGTTAACTTATGCTGGGAGTCAGTACAAAGGCATGCTGTTTTAACTGACTATTCAATTTGTTCAGGCTAACTCATTTGATACTGGCTGTGTAGAGTCACATCTGCATCTAAAATTGGTCTGATGTATACGAAAGCTTTCATACTAATCTGAGGTTTTTGTTTTTGTTTTTGTAGCAAAAATATTTTGATTCTGGGGATTACAACATGGCTAAGGCAAAGATGAAGAACAAGCAACTGCCTACTGCAACCCCGGATAAGACCGAGGTCACTGGTGACCACATTCCCACTCCACAGGACCTTCCTCAGCGGAAACCATCCCTTGTCACAAGCAAGCTGGCTGGCTGATTAAAAGAGCTAAACTGCATGGATCTTCTAATTCCCTTTGTTCCTCCTTATCTGTTACTTACCCACTTTATACTTTCTTTCATTCACTAAGTCATTTGAAACTGACAGCTTTGGAGGTAGCGGTAGGGCATAGACTGTGTAGAAGTTCTGAGTAGTTTACCAGTGCACTGACCAGGAGGACACATTGAGCAACACAAGTCATCTACTTGAAAATGGCTGTACATATCACCTAACCCCTAGTGTAGAGCTGGTTCCAACAAGTAACAAGCAAGTTCTACAAGTCTGTTTTTGCTTCTCCTTCCTTCACCTTAGTGCTAGCTTGTATGTAAGTTCCATTTAACATAACCTGTATTGTATGATTTCTTCTGAATTTTCCTTTTGGATTTTGTAAAACAAGTTTAAGATTACAGGTTAGAAGAAAGGTCACATAATCAAACACGAAGAGGTGGGAACCCTGTAAGATTGGCGTGAACTTGAATGGCCTCAAACCTGTTTCAGCTTTACCAATGGCATTTCACTTGGGCAATATTTGCCCTTCCGGTGTGACTTCTGTGACTTCAGTGCTTACCAGCTGCCACTGAAGCCCGCATTCTTCTCAGTTCTGTAGCGTCGGAACACTTTCCTTGTAAGATGTGAATGAAGTATGCATGTGCATCGACTGTTGAATTCACTTTTGTGCCATTTTTGTAAATATAATAGTTTTGCACAACCTTTCACAAATGTCTGCATTAATTTCACCTATGAGAAAGTATATAATGTGCCAACCTGAAGCACAAAAGTTCCTACACAAAACTCTGTCATTACAACTTTTGTGTAATAAGAGCAGTTTGCAAGCTTGGGTTTATAGAATACCAAGTGGAAGTCTTTGCTCAGTCTGCTATAGAATTAAGCTTCATTTGTTCCTCACATCTGTTACATTCAGTGGCCTTGTGCAGATACGATATGTGGCTTAGGCATATCTTTGTCCTATGCAGAACATTTCCTTTTGACTTTTATGAAAGTTGTAATTCATATGATTTACATAAATTTTTAAAATGTAGCTACTTTTTACTTCCATACCTCCTTTGGGGACACAACATAAAAGGCTTTCATACTCTGCCCTGCATCCCTGCCCCACCCTGGCTTTTTCCTTTTTTCTCTGCTTCTCTGACTCACGGTATTGGCTGTTGAGTACATCTGAAAGCACCAGTGTCTCTATTCTTACTCTCTAAACTTGCTGTGCTAAACACTGTTTTGTAACACAATAATAGTCTTTTCCTTCTAATTTCTCAGTTGTTAATTGATCACTCAATCCTGTGTTATTTACTAACATTTGACAGTAGTTTAAATAAATGGAACTTTATAGTGAAACAGACATGAGAAGACTGGCCCAGGGATCTTTGTCAGGATGAACTGGATTCTGGTAAATGATTTGAAGGACTTATGATGAGCTTAGAGGAATGTGACAATTAGAGCAACTCACATGATAGGGAAAACTTGTATTAAAAGTATCCAGATGTTAGTGTTACAGGTGCCACTTTAATAAATATCAATTTCATTTTACTTTTGGTTTATTTAACTAGTGAGAGCCTTAAGGCATTTCTGGGATACATTCAGAGCTGTAAGGCCCTGGCACGATGGGGTGGGTAGCCAGAGATGGTTCTGTATTGCTCTTTACTTGACCTGTACAAGACCTGTCCTCCCTCTTTTGGGTCCAGGCATCGTATCTAGGTTTGGGCCCTTTGCATACTCACTTTCCTGTGCTCCCAGATCATACTGGCTGACACCGGGGACCCAGCACTTGCGCTCGTGGCTGGTGATCCCTCCCCACCCCAGAAGCAGAAGAGCAACAAAATCAGTACTGTGCTCTTTTCTGATTCTAAGGATGGATGATACATAGACACATGTATTTGCAATGAGAACAAGTAGGTTATTCCCCAATATGTATACGTATACCATTGATTTAAGACTTTAAAATATCCCAAAGTCAGATTTTGTATCTAGTCTTTGGTTTTTACACGAACATTTGCAAACTATCTCACCATTAAATCCAAACATCAGAAAGATGGGCAGAGAGACCATGTTATTCCTGACCATGAGCAGGTGCCTGTGGTTCATGGCAGGTGACATGGCATCTGCTTGGGTTTGAGTGTGTAGAATATAATGCTAATATTTAACCTACCTCAAAACTTGTTGAGGATCTGTGAGATACTGAGTAAGTGCCCATAAGTGAAGTATTGACTCTTTTTATTAAAAGTAAATCTCATTAAGCCAACCTGCCTTCTGTAGTCATAGTGCTTCAAATCTTAGGCTTTTCCATTGGGAAAGCCCTGTTGGCAAGGAGTTAAAGGTATAAGTGACTAGCCTCCATTGTTGGTGCTTGGGATAGAGAGGTTTAAAATTACTCTGTTTTTTGTTCTGCCTCAGAGCTCAGTTTATTGAAGACATTTATGTTAAACTGAAGTTGGAGATAAATACTTCATGAAAACTCTCAAAGTCTGAAATAGTTGTCTCATATCCAGTGGCTCCAACTCTGGATAGCGCAGTTTTGAGAAGCATTTCATTCTTGGCGGCTACACCTAGCTAAAACAACTGCAGTCCTTGGCAAGTTGGAATAGGATTGTTTTGATGAATTCAAAAGAGCATGTTTGTGGTCTACAAGTTGTTCAGTACTCTTGTGCTGCTGATGTAGAAAATGTGTCTTAACCATTGATCAAGGCAGGCCCATGAGGGCCTCTCTACTTGTTACTATGTCTACAGTTAGAATTAGTTGTTCTCTACTTGATCTAACAAAAGTATACCTCTAAATATTTACTGATGCTTTTTACTAAATCAGACTTATACTTGACCCAAATACAGTGGTGTTTTATCCAAGCCAAAATGCAGCCTCTTGTCACCCTGTGCTGCGAATTCAGTGTTCGGTGATCAGGAACAGCTCACCTGTGGCAAGCACGTTTCGGGCGGTTACCAAGGCGTGTCCCCAGCATTCAGCCATTTCCTCCACTTTTTACATCATTCTCATTTCCCTTGCTCCCCTCCTCCCGCGTGTTCTTAAAGCTGACCGTTGGCATTTACTAAGTGGTGTTCGGGACTAAGGAGTCACGATTTAGGGCCCTGTAAATTCTCTAAAGCAGCATCCTGCTCTTGGTAACCACCACCCTGATGCACTGTCCCGACTCTCCACTCAGCATGCACTGCCGGTCCTTCCTGGGTCCCTTGTCCTTCGTTCCCCACACCTCATAAAGTTGGATCGGAGGGATTTGTGATTGTTACTCTATGGATAAAAACACCCATTTGAACACTGTCTTACTGGTTTTTGCCTTTCAAGTAGGTAAGCTTATCAGTTTTATTCTACAGATTACCTGTGATCCTAGTCGCCATGAATGTATGTTTGTATTTATGGATTACATAGCCGTTGAGAGGAACATCCTACTCCTTTAGTATGCCCTCAAACCTGTGGCTGCATCTCTAGCATTTGTTATGCAGTAGAACACTTTGCCTGTATTCAAAGGGCCAAGAGTAGATGCTTTTTCTGTTAAGTGTGTGTAGAGTTGGCAGTTGATGCTGAAAATTGTCATATAGCCCTTCTAAAATTATACTTGTAAAATATCCAAAAATAAATTGATCTGCCTAATTTCTATTAATTTAAGTTGCAGTTTCATCTTATTTAATGTTAATATTTTTAGTATGTTTTCTGAAGTTTAGTGACCACTATATGCAGAAAGAATTCAACTGTTGTGTCATTTTCATTTATAAAATGTGTGTTAATGAAACCCCGGTTACCTTATCTTTTTTAGTTATAAAGGCTTTGAAATCAGATAGGTAAAGTGTTTGCAGCTTCCGAGCCCTGTTCATCCTATGTATAGAACACTCCAGCGAAGCAGTACTGGGTACAAAGAGATAATGAGATGAACAGCTCACTCTACTTAGAAATGAAATGCATGTGTATAACTAAACGTGAGGTAGGAAAGATTTCATTCCCAGAGGTAAAAATAAGTCCAGAAACATAAAGGAGCAAGTTCTCCCACTTAGAGCGTGAGTGGACCGAGTGGGAGTTAGGACAGAGGGGTTGTGGAGGTGGAAGTTCTAAAAAAATGTCTTTGGTAGTTACGCATATCCTCAATGTCTTTCTGTGGGGTGGGGCTTCTCTCAGGTGGTGACCTCTGTTCCACATTGCGGCTCACAGTTTAGGACTTAGCTCACATCGGTGTTGGGGAATGAATGTCTCTTCCCCACATCATATTGACTGTTGTGAGACACAGTGACCCTTGCACACACACTACTGGAGTGTTAATCACAGTGCATAGGAGCTACCCTAACTTGGTTAACCAAACAATATTTTCTGAAAGAAACTCTACTCTGGATGGAGACTAGCCATTTGTATTCACCCCTGCTATACCACTTTACCACCTGAGAGGCTGAGGCAGGAGGATCACAAGGTTGAGCCTAGCCCTGGCAATTCAGTGACTTAGAGGGTGTCTCAACAAAAAAAAAAAAAAAAAAGAGGCTGGGGGGATGTAGCTTAGCACACAGGCTCTGAGTTCAACCCCCAGTACTGGAGGGGAGGAGGGTGGTAGGCTTCACCTCCACAAGTATCTCACTTAAGTCATTTGACATTCTTCTGCACAAGAGATTTGTCTCCTGTCCCTCACACATTCATTCGCTGACTGACTTAGATCCATTATGGACTCATAGACATGTCTGTTACCCTTGAGTTATGGCATAACTCAGCACTGCTCTATTTTCAGCCCTTTCCTTTGGGCTCTAGGCCTTTGACCTGTTTAGCTGTGTGGTTTGTGAGCACTGAGGTCCCGCAGGCCATCCTGTGCTTCCACCACCAGTCCCAGGGTCACCCATTTCATACCACCATGCTCCATTCCTTGGAGCATGGTATGAAAAACGACTTCAGGGAGGTCTAGTGGGGCACGCCTATAATCTCAGCATTTGGGAGGCTGAGGCAGGAGGACTTCAAGTTGGAGGCCAGCCTGGGATATACAGTGCCTTCAAGGCACTGAACAACAGCAAAACCCTGCCTCAACACAAAAAGAGTACAGAGACAGGAATGCAGTATTAATTTGCCAGCGCCACCATACCAAGCACTGCAGAGTGGGTGGCTTAAAGAGCAGAAATGAACCCTGTCATGCAGGTGTGAGAGCACTAGCTTCACAGGCCTCTCCACTCAGCTTACACGTGCTCAGTTTCCTCCTGTGTTTTCCCTGTCTCCACACTCATCTCGTCATAAGGACACCACTCATAGTGACCTCATTTAACTTAATGACCCCATCTCCAACCACAGCTCTGTTCCCAAAAGCCTAGGAGTTGGACTTCAGTGCATGAATCTGGTAAGGGACAAAGTGTAACCCATGGAGGGGAAAGAGTGGCTTTACAGTGCAGGTGCCTGCTAAGTACTCCCTGAGTCCGTGATGGAGGTCAGTAGGAACAGTAACAAGTCATGCTCACGGCATGGTGTCATGATGTCACAAAAATGGCACTCAAGACAAATCCCAATGGAGAGACACCCCACTGCACACTGACCTGTGCACTCAGAACTGTTCCAAAACAAGGAGAGTCTGAGAACCATCCGCCTGGAGGAACCTAAAGGCCACGCGCACCAGTGGTGCTGCACGCTTTGGGACAGGATCTGGAGCAAGAAGAGAACCATAGTTAACAGCAAGGAGACCTGAATAAAGTAGGAATCAGTCTTGGTTGTGTAACAAGAATACCATACTGAGGTAAGATGAGTAATAGGGGACCTGGTTGCAGAATATGTGGGAACTCTATTATCTGTGCAACTTTTCTGTAAATCTAAAGTTCTAAAATAAAAAAGTTCATATTGTTTAAAGGCTTGCATGGACTAGGGGGCACCGAAGCTAGTGGGGTCATTGAGTCCTAAGTCTTTTTCGCCATTTGTGGGTGTTGGCAACACAGGCTGAGTATGTGCTGTGGAATCAACAGTCCAGGAGCATCAAGGTGACAGAGGCCAAGTGAGGGCTATGAATGTGGGCAGAAGGTATTTCCAGATCGGAGAAACATCAGCCAATTGAAGGATCAGGTGGCACAGAGCTAGGCACGCAGACCAGAAGCATAAACTAGCAAGTGTCAGGAGATTGGCTGGAGGACTACAGCCTGAAAGACCGGAGAGCATCAGAGAATTAGGATACACAAGATTAGAATTTAGAATTAGAATAATAGGTACTAGACATAAAAACAACAGTAATGATAGCAGTTTACATTTACAGCACAGTTTATTTATGGAAAGTTCACATATATCAGGGTGTTGGCCTAGCCCCAGTCTCCTAAATGAGTGTACAGTGAATGGCTTAAGTAAAGGACAAGTGATATGGTTTTAGGGTTCCAGGATGATCAAAACCGTCTAACAGAATTTGAGATTCTCTGGGGGTTGAGACAGAACTTCTCTGGGTGGCCTGTGTTTATTTGGTTTTCAAACTAAAGAAGGGGATAGTGAGACAAGGCAAGAACTAAGCAGGACCTTGGGCATCAGTTCAAAGACTTTTCCAAGTAATAAATTTTACCAATTAAGAGAACTGTCTTATCTCGAAGGTTGGCAGCTTTATTGCTCTGGAATAGGAGGTGTCAGCAGCCCTTGTCTCTGGCTGCCTTAGCTGTGGTTATCTTGACTTCAGAGCACTCTGCATGTGCTCTTTTCCAACACACATGTATCATCTGCTACTAAGTATTGTACCTCTTAAGTGAAGCCTGTTTTTTTTGTTTTGTTCTGGTTTTGGGGACAGGGGACTGAACCCAGGGCCTTTGCTTGAGCTATATCTCCCATCCTTTTTTATTTTTAATTTTGAGAGGGGGTCTTGCTAAGTCTGTAAGTTGCCCAGGCTTGGCTTGAACTGGCAGCCCTGCTACTGTTACTGGACTTGGGTCTTGTCCAGGTTCCTGAAGTCTAAAGCCGAGATCTGAGCAGGACACCCCAGAGCAGCAGCAGGGCCATGGGTTATACAACAAAGAAAAGACAAGATCCACTCCACAGGGTGGGCAGCCAGGGAAAAGAGCTTGGGGCATCATGGGACCCCGTCCTGGGGTCCAACCTCAGGGTCTGGGTGGGAGTGGGGTCTGGTCTGAGCCGTGCCTGCTGCCACCACTGGACTCAGCCCTTGCAGCGGTGGAGATGTGACCTTCCATGGCCTTGGAGGAACTGTCATGGTGTCCAAGGCCACAACAGCCAAATCTACAGTCAGTGACATGGCAGTGGGTGGGTGACTGGGGCTGCAGAAGTCCCCTGCGCGGGCCGAGCCTCGCCGTGTGTAAGCAAAGTCACCTGCCTACCTTCTGTCCTGCGTTCAGCCCTGGGCATCCCAGTCCTCGCTAACCTTTAGTCCGGAACGTGGCTCTGGTCCTAGAAAGCGGCTCAAGGCGACTGCCTTTGTCCCTGGCCATTTCCTTGGTTACCTAAGGCCTCAGCTGGAGCTGGAAGGCACTGGGAGGTGGGCGGACCTCCCTCTCTGCGGTCCTCACCTGCTCCCTCCTGCCTCGTTGCCACAGCCTCCCACGGGGTTGCAATCACAGCCTGTGCAGCCACACTGGCCCAAAAGTCTTTCAGTCACCTTGCTCTGTTCTTTTTTCCTGTTTTAAATTTTGCCTATTTATAGGGTACTGCATGATATTATAATACTGTCTGTAATGTGTTGAGACCAAATTGGGATGATTAGCATTTCTGGCGCCTTAACATTTATCTTTTCTCTGTGTTTGGTCCCTTAGAAGACCTCCATTCTAGTTCTTGATAGAGTAAGGTACTGTAAACTCTGGTCACCTTAGAACTGTGCTCTATTCTTGACTTCTTTTTCTGCTTTGGAGCTTAGTTCTTCAGTCCTGCCTGTTCCTTGGTCATAAGTGACCTCCCACCCACTCCTCCATTCGGTCTCCCACTGAACTATCTAGACTTCCTCCTCAGCCCGCATGGTCCTCTAACGGGAGACACTGGAACAAGCACCAGGAACCCAGTACTTTGCCTCTGGCCCTCACCCTGGCCCATCTTATAGTATCTGCACGGTGACTTCCTAAAGCCAAGCAGCAGGGCTGCCCTTCCCCTGCCCGCCCACCCTGGAGGAGAGGACAGCAGAGGAGAGCCGCCCAGGCCGGGCATATTTCACTCAGCCCTGTGGCTTTATTATGGTAAATTTGAGCAAGGGACATAACTGGCCCTTGGTACAAGCTTCAACAGGAGGGCGGCGGGGACCACCCGTGTCAAAGGCTGACTCTCCAGGTCCTCGCTCTGCCGAGTTTCTCCGGTGTACGCTAGTACGGTTGAATTTTGTTTCCCAAACGTTGTTGAAGTCCTAACCCCCAGAACCCAACAATGCGGCCCTATCTGGAGATGGAGAGAATCTCTGAAGACAGTGAAGACCGCAGGGGCGGCCCTCGTCCAATAGGACGGTGTCCTCAGGAAGAGGGACCTCGGCAGGGGCTGCCGCACAGCCAGGTGGAAGGCACGGGAGGGTCGGGGCAGAAGCCAGGCCTGCGGGCTCGGTCGGAGGAAGGGACATCGCAGCGCCGGGCCTCCGCGTCAGGGGAAGGGGTGCCACCCGCGGCGGTGCGGCCAGGAGTCCGGCCCATGCGGAGGCTGAGGCAGGGGGACGAGAGCCTCGGGAGACCCCGTCCCGACGCGAAGTAGAAGGCTGGGCCGGCGCAGGGCCCTGGGGTCCAGCGAGCGCGGCGGCCGAGCAGACGCCGTGCTCCGGGCTTGGGCCTCCGGCCCCTCGGCCCGGCATCTCCGGGGGGCCGCGAGTCCCG
>NW_004955409.1:2378568-2404705 GCF_000276665.1 Chinchilla lanigera
GTGCCGAGCCGCGGCGGGGACCCCTTGCTCCCGGCCCGGAGCGGGAGGCGCCGCCTGGCCGTCGGAATGAATGGCGCATTCGCAGAGCTGTGCCTTGCGCGCCCGTTCTGCAAGCCCGTGCCGGGCACCCCGTGCCCTCGTCAGCGTGGCAGTCGTGGCGTCTGCTCCCGCAGCCCCCGCGCGGGTGGGTGCGCCTCTCCTTCCTGGAGCAGGGCTGCTTTAACTCCGCAAGTGCACGTTGGCCGCGGCAGCATCTCCGCAGAAGTAGGGACGTGGAACGATTGCGGGTCCCCAATGGGACCCGCGTCAGTCCAGGCCCCAAGTCGCAGCGTAGAGGAAAGAAGTGTGCACCGGGCATCCAGAGACCTGACCCTGTGACCTCACTCGGTGACCTTGAGCAAGTCACTGAAGCTCGCTGGGTCCGCTTCCCCACCTGTAAATACAGTTCATTATACCTGCCCTGCATCCCCTTACGCGCCATTGTGACGGTCAGACTTAATAATAGTTGTGAAAGCTTTGTATTTCTCTATAAATAGGAGGCATATGATTAGTTTCTTCAGCCATGAAATGAGGAGCTTGCGTGAGAAAGTCTCAGGGAGCCCTTTCTTTCTAGCCCCGAATTTGAGAATTGCACAGCTGGAATTTCTCCCTAAACCTGGTAATTTCTTTTTGGGTTCTGTAGCTCTCTAACAAACGTGTGAATACTGGGAAGCTGATTAAAAGTTACTTTATTCTAAGTGTTGTGCAAATCTGAACTCATCTAACCCTCTAATGAATGTGTGAGGTACATAATAGGACTTATCAGTTACAGTATTTCCATGTGAAGAGATGTCAGTGTGTAAACATTGAGTAGCTACTTTGTGTAGTGTGCTCCTTCATAGTCCATATTAGAGCTGCTAATAGGAGGCTGTTCATCCACGTTTGCTTAGATAGTAAACTGGCGGATCCTAGGTCTGCTCCCTACTCCACAGATAATTTGCGAGGAAAAAAATCAGCAAGGGTGAGCGTGGTGGCACATGGCTGTAATACCAGCACTCAGGAGGCTGAGCCAGGAGGATTGCTCAGAGTTCAAGGCTAGCTTGGCCTACATAGTAAGACCCTGTCTTAAAAAAAAAAAAGTCAAAGAGATTTTATGACTTTTTTTTTTTCAGTTGTAAGGTTTGGAGCTTCTGTCTGAGCCTTAGCATAAACTTGTTTTAAAATTTATCTTTTAGTTATTTTGAAGACAGATGGGTCTGGTAATCAAGGCTAAAGTTGGGGCTTAGGGAACTGTCTTCTAAATACACAAATACCTTAGTCTGGCCGCTTGGTTATTGGTTGGCTAATTGTATGAATGGGCCTCTGCTTAATGACAGGTGGGAATATTTATCAGGTGTGCTGTGTGCCAGATAACACATTACTGGGGACCTGTTGGATTTTTAAAATTACAGCATTGTTAGAGCATTGTCTAACAATGGACAAGTTTTTTCTGTGAGGGGCTTTTCCTATACAGTCTGCTTCTTGGTTTTTTTGTTTGTTTGTTTTTGTTTTTGTTTATTTTTTGAGAGAGGGCCTGTCTCACCATGTACTCCAGACTAGATTTGAACTCACTTTGTATCCCAGGCTAGACTCAAACTAGTGGCAATGGCCGGGTGTGGTAGCACATACCTGTAATCTCAGTACTCTTGAGTCTGAGCAGGAGGAGTGCTGTGAGTTCGAGGTCATCCTGGGCTACATAGTGAGAACCTGTCTCAAAAATCCAAAACTGCTTGTATTCTTGACCCTCTTTGAATCTGCAAGGGCACACATAACCTTTTACTTCAGCAACAGGCAGCCAGCTGGTACGCTGTTCATTAGCAGAAGTCAGGGAAGGTGTTAGGACTCGGAAGGCAAGATGGTTCTAGAGACAAAAACTGGAATAGCGATTTTTAAGGAAGAAGAAAGTCATTAGAAGTGTCAGTAAACACAAGGGTCCTCCCCTTGCAGAGGGTTATAGAGAAGGAAGTTCTGGGGTAGATTACAAGGAAAGATGTATTAGTGATATACCACAATTATAGATTCAACATTGCACTTAAATCTGAAAAGTGCCCTTTTGAGAAATGTCAATCAGAGCTTAAAGGCAGATTTTGATTTGTGATATACATCAACTTCTCTTGTAGTAAAAGGCAAGAGAGACTGCTCAATTTCTTTTAATTCTCTCTCACTCTCTCTCTTTAGTGCCCACTAGAATAACAGTTTTATCCCAGCAATTTAGTGGGATTTCCATTTTATAAATTTTTCTAACAGTATATATATTTTAAGAGCAATAGCTAGGTCTCTGGAATACAACATTTCTAGGAATTAACATTTTGGTTAAAATACTTTTGTTGATTTTTTCAGCAATGCTGGGGATCTGTTGAATTCTTAAAGTTACAGTATTATTGAGATAATCATATACTGTAAATTCACCAGTTTAAACTACTATATGTGGTTCACTAGTTTCATATATTAACAAAAGTTGCATGTTGATTTTTTTTTAGGCACACCTACCTATAAAATGGAAGGCAGCTGTGATATCTTTTTGCTTCTGATTTTGAAAACATTTGTGAGTCTTGACTTGCCAGTGGCTATCTGTATCATAAGGTCACCTAAAGGTGCTTTCAGCAGCTACAGAGGACTAGGCATTTGTGGGGCAAGTTGTCCGTAGCCCCGGGTGGGCCCCATAGCAGTGTAGTGGGTGGTGCTAGTCCTGCGCACATAATGCCCCTGGACACCATGGATAGCATCAAGAGGCCAAAGAATGGCCAGGATCCCCTGCAGCTGTTTAACTACTGGTCCTTATGCTAAAGGTGTGCAAAAACAATCCAAAGCCCCAAATCCATGTTAACTTTGCTAGATAAAAACAGCTGTTTAGGCTAGTATGTTGGGTATTTATAACCTTCCTTTCCCACCATATTTTCTTAAACCTACTGAAGCTATGGCCTAGATTTTTTTTCCTAGCATAGTTCCAGTTTTATATTCTATGCTGTTGTCCCTTTAAGCTATCATTCCTGAAAATTCTAATAGTCTTGTGTTGAAACTTCATTATCTCTGATCACACACTGTGATTTGGAGTTTGGCATGCATGTTTGTTGTCCTCATTTGTGTGTCCTCCTGATATCCCCAGGCTTGATAGCACTCTGCTGTTCTGCTGGTTCCTCAGGTTGGAAACCTCTGTGTCCTCTCACATTCGACTTTTGTACCAGTTCTAACTTCACGTGACATCAGTGGACTTTTCAGACTCTGAGTACCAGCACTGCCCCTTGTGTTGAGATGTCCTGTCCCCATCTCTCTTCTGTCATAGTTACTATGTATGTGTTTACCTCCCATGCTACTGCTGGTGGTCACCGAATATCTACTGAATGAGTGAATTAATACGTAAACAGAGGAGGTACATATTGAAATTCAGGAGTCAGCATGATTAGTCTGCTTATAGGAATGAAGCAGGGTTTGAAGAAGTGGTTAAACAAGTGAACACAGATGAGGTATGTTGAACAGGATGAGTAATACGCAAGAGAACTGGGAACCAGGGAACCAAGGAGACTGCTTCACAGAGGATGAACTGACAAAGTTCTGGTAATCTAGGTCTAAATACTGTGTGGTGAAGTTCACTTCTGTGTCCTTTTGCATGAGCAAGCCCTCCCTCCACAGTGTCTTCTTGGACTTCTTTTCCTCATTTGTCAACCTAGGCATTTGTCTCCCGACCCCATATATTGATTATTGATGTATAATTCACATGTAGTAAAATTACTCATTTTAACAGTGAAGTTTGATGAGCTTTGACAAGGATAGTATTCTGTCACCTAACCCATCAGAAATAAGATATAGAATATTTCTGTTCAGCTGTTTTGCTTCTCCAGCACATTCAGAATTGATTGGAGTTGTACTTGCGCATTGGGGCAGATGAAACAGTTTTGTTTGTTTTTAGTGCATATTAATTAAACAGAATAATAAGTTTTCTTTGGTATACTCATGTATGCATAGACATACTTTATTTTCACTCTCTATTACTCCACTTCCTCTTTCTTCCCTCTATGCCTTGATCCTCTTCCTCTTCTCTAGTGCTCTCCCTTCTACTTCCGTCTTTTCTTTCTCTCTCTCTTTAGATTCCACATGTGACGGAAGACACGTGATATTTAATTTAGAAGAAACAGGATTTTTTTCATAAACTGAATGTTGTGGCTTCATCATAGCCCGAGAGATACTGAATAGAAGGCCTGGCCTGGGGTGTTGCTCCTGTGGAGTTTCATTTCCTGTGAGAGGTGGGATTGGCTGGAAGAAGGTTGCTTTTATTCACTATGTAGGCTTTTGGTACCTTGTTTCCTTAGGTCTCCAGTATGTGATGCCCTTTCAGTCAGTTCTGCCTCTTAGCAGCTCCCTTCCCATCTACCTCAGCTGTAATGTCAGCCTGAGTTTTTGCTGATACAGCTTAAACTTGCAGAAACCTATCCCTGTTTCCTCATGCCTCGCCTGTGCCGCCTCTCCCTCCTAAGCGCTCCTCGCTTGGAATTCTCCTTAGCCAGCAGACATTAGCACTAAACATCTCCTGGGACAGCAGAGGCTTTTTGCCAATTGTCGGGCTTAGAGGTGATGTAATTATGTTTCAATTTCAAATTAATGGCCAAAACTTTATTGAACTCAAGAAATAGGGTAAACTTCTCTGAGTGTTCAGGACCATCATCTACTTTCTTTGGCTTGATATGCTTCTGTGACCAAAAACAGGAGCAAAATGCTGGGCTGGCAAGAGGCTGGACATACAAAAGATAAGTTTTTTCTTTTGAGGCAGAGTCTTGCTAGGTAGTTCAGGCTGGCCTTGAACTCATTATGTAACCCAAGCTCGCCTCAAACTCAGTGGCAGTCCTCCTGCCTTAAGCTCCTGAGTTCTGGGATTACAGCAGCACAGCTGACACAAGATAAATTCTGTCTATCCTTAATCACTTGTACAGATGCATGCAAAAATATACATTGTACAAATGCATACAAAAATATGTATTGTGGCCTGGAATCCTGCATCTGTGTTTGGGGTTTCTACTTCTTGACAAATATACTCTGAAACTGGAAACATTTTAGAGTTGGAGAACTGAAGGGCAGGAAGGGTTAGGTAGATGAACAGGGCAGCACTCTCCAGAAAGATGGGGGTGAGCTGGAGACATGGTGGCATATACAGCATTAAGAGTAGTACTTTATAAATCTCAGTTTAGTAGAGAGGCTTGTTAGGTCATGAAACAAATAAGTGTGTGTTGTTTTCACTCAGTTTCTATTGTTAACATTACCTTTTTCATTTATGAGTGGGGTGTCGTGGCCATGTCTTCCGCTGTTCCAGGCCTGGGAGTGGGGTGGGGCTGAGGCTGGAAGATAGAAAGTATGAGGCCAGCATGGACTACATAGTGAGACCGTTCCTCCTTTTTTTTTAGGGGGGACTGGGAATTGAACTCACACTTGCCAGGCAGGCACTGCACTGCTGAGCTATATCCATGGACCCCAGAAAGCCAGGATTTACATATTTCTGGAGCTTCATTTTAGACAGGTCTTGCTATGTAGCCTCCCACTCACGATCTTCCTATCGTAGCTTCTTCAGTGCTGGAATTAGAGGTGTATGTCACCATACCTGTCTAAGAGCATGCTGAAAGTGAGTTTTATTTTTCTTTTTAAAATTCTTTTTGGCAGTGCTGAGATCAAACTCAGGGCCTTGCACATGCCAGGCAAGTGCTCTACCACTGAGCCACACCCCCAAAACTCATTGCCTTCAGTTATGAAAATCAGCCTAGTTGTAGTGCATAATAAGGGCATGGGTAATTTTGACGAACCAGTTTACCAGATCTCTTTCTGACAGGCTTAAATCATTTATCAGGTAGAACTGCTTTAGTCAGAAAGAAGAGAAAGCCAGCTCAAAGCAAAGAATGGTTTTATTTGCTTCTAGGAACTGAGAGTCTAGACAGGGCTGGATCCAAGGTTCAGATGTGGTGTTTGGACTGTCACTGACTCTCCGGCTGGCCCAGGCTTCATCCTCAGGACAGTTGTTTCTGGGTGACAAGATGGTCAGCTGCATCCGCACATCCTTTGATTGCATAGCTCTGGGCCTGGAGGAGGCTGGTGAGAGATTCTTGTTGTGTGTCTCCGTCTGGTGTCCTTTCCTTTAATGATGCCCTGTAGGCTGTGGGCAAGAGGGCCTCACTGGTCAGTTCTGAGCTCACCCTAGATCCTTAGGGAGTATGGTATCGTGATCAGTGGCCTGGCTGAGAGCCAGTTTTAATCAGAGCTGGAGCAGACAGTGCTGAGTAGACACAATGGGACAGGTGGCCTCTGTGTGTGAACCACTGCAAGTGACAGTGATTGACTTCAACCCTTTCTTTGTGATCTTGAGCAGAAGCATGGTAGAATTTTGCATAAGCAGGACATTTGGTCTCTTTCTCCACGAGAATCAGTTTGAATTTCAAAAAAAGCTGAAGAAAATCCATACAAGTACAGATTACTAATTGCGTGTGAGATAATGAAGATTTGAAAAGTATTTTTATTGAGTTTTAGTGAGTTAGGGGTTGGCCATATGCTTCCTTTCTTGCGGTTACTTTCCATTTCCTCAGCATTTCATTTCCTCTAGATTGGATTACATACATACATTCTTTTTCCTCATTTTCAACTCAACGATACATTGTACCCCCTCCCTGCCATCTCTATGCCTGTTTCTCTGTCTCTGTCTCTGTCTCTTGACACTGTCTTACTGTGTAGTCCAAGGCAGCCTTAAACCTGCGTATAGCCAGTGTCACAGTCTTCCCTCTTGAGCCTCCCCAGTGCCCAGCACGCCTGGCTGCACAATTTCCCTTTGTCTCTGATGGGGTTCTCTCTTCCAGCCTGCATCTTATTTATCTTTGTATTCTTATTTTAACTCCAGTCCCTAATGCTTCCTTGTGATTTGTACACACACATACACACAAATTACTTTTGGGTAAATTGTTGCTTGGAAACTCAGCTTGAGGAGAGTACTGTATTTCCCCAAACTCATGTGCTTGTGCTTTGTTAGCACTCCCGGAATCTGACATCACAACAGGAAGTAGTTTTTATAAGTTTGCATGAGTCAGTTTCTCTATATGTGAGCCTGTGTGTCACACTGTTTTCTGATAGACAAGTTTTCAGTCTAGTAGGAGTAGACTAATTGTGCCTCAGTTTTTCAACTTACCTTACTGTAGTACTTTTAATAAGATGACTCAGTTTCCTTTAAAAGATATGCTGTTATTTTAAAACATTTTGTATTATTACCTAAGCAACTTTTATACAGGGCTGGTCTCTATATAGCTGTGAAAATGTAGTTAGGCAAGCAAGCTACCTGTTCAGGTTAGGAGAATTCCTGGAGATGTTTTCTATAAAATTGGGGAATGTGTATGTATGTATGTATATATGTATGTATTTATTTAATCTTTTTGAGACTGGGTCTCACTGTGCGCTTCAGGCTGGTCTTGAACTCACTTGGTAGCCCAGGCTGCCTTGAACTTACAACGGTCCTCCTGCCTCAACCTCCCACGTGCTGGGATTACAGGTGTGCGCCACCACGCCTGGCTCCATGGAATGTGTATTTTAATGATCAGGAATTTTGATCAAAATCTGGATTAAATTTTCCTCAATTCAGAATGGATGGTTCTTATTTTTGAAATGAAAAAGTTAAAACCACCAGAGTTAATACTGCATTTTAACCCACAGTTATTGTTTATTACTCATCGTCATTATTTTCATCCTAGACTAGGATTTCTCAACCTTTGCACTATTGATAGCAGGCTGGATAATTGTTTTTAGCCAAATCCTTAGCCTTTATCCACTAGCTCCAATAGCACTCTGCACCTCGAGTTACAGTGTTGTCCCAGACATTGTCAAGTGTCTCCCAGGGTACCAAATCCACCTTCCTCCCCCAAGCAACTACGCTAGACTTTTTTTTCTTTTTTTTGAGAAAGGGTCTCATACTTGTGGGCTCAAGTAATCCACCTACCTTAGAGTCCTGAGTAGCTAGGGCCACTAGCACACAGCACTGTGTCCAACTACCGTAGATGTTCACACTTAGATTGGGGTAAGAAAAACAGGGGGAAGAGCTAGAAACAGACAGAGATAAGTTGGAAAAACTTTAGGAAATACAGTTGACTTATAAACAGTATTTTTTGTGAAGTATTTGTAAAATGTAGAAACATATAAATGAAGAAAGTTAGCATAAGTAATTTTATCATGCAGAGATGATTATCATTGTCAGATTTACTTTTTATTTTTTGCAGTGCTGGGAATTGAACCCAGGGCCTATGCATGGTGGTGGGCAAGTGCTTTACCCATGAGCTACACCTCCTGATTTACTTCTTTTTTCTTTTTCTTTTCTTTGTTTTTTGGTCCTGAGAATTGAACGCAGAGCCTTTGCACTGAGTTATACCACTAGCCCTTTTTAATTTTTTAATTTTAATTTTTTCAAGTATTGCAGTGTATATTGATAGATACATATATATAAAATCAGGACATGAACATGACTTGGCAAATTAAGTAGACTTAATTTCAATATAGTACTATAATAAGAGGGACTAGTTTACATTCTCACCATTTGTTTCACAACCACACAAACAACTTCAGGAGCATTAACAGTGTCTCAAAACTGTTTACTTTTGGGCAAGTAGACCATGTTTCTTTTTAAAAAACTTGTGCTTTTGCCCATGCTCAAGGATATTAAAATTAGCACATATAACCCATTATTAGAGGTAGAAATTTTTCCAGTCCTTTTAAAGAAAGAATTTTCATATTTTGAGACATAGTCTCAATGAGTTGCTAAGTTACCCAGGCTGGGCTTGAATTTGTGATCTTCCTGTCTGAGCCTTCCAAAGTACTGGGATTATGGCATGTACCACCACACTCAGCTTCCTGATTTACTACTTTAAATCTTTTATCTATATAAATAATGGTAACGATTTTAAAGCAATATGTATTGTGAGAATTTTATTTTTTTGTGTGAGAATTTTAATATCATTAAATAGTCATTGAAAACATTTTAATAGGGCCAGGGATATAACTCAGTGGCATAAGTGCCTGCGTGGCAAATGCAAGGTCCTGAGTTCAATTCCAGTACCAAAAAAAAAAAAAATTTAGTAGTGTCATAATATCCCAACATCTCAATGTGCTGTATATGCTGTGGGAAATTTTTCACTATTAGAAGTCATGTGCTATGATGAGCATCTTTTATATAATCTTTGCTTGAATTAGTCAGTTTTAGCATTCAGGTCTGCAAAGAACTGGCATTTATATACAGGGTAAGACATTCACATTCATTTCATGTTAAAAATGGCACTCTTTATGTACGTTGCCTCCAGGCTTCGGTGACCAAATGTCCCTCTTCTGGGAGGCACTTTCTGGCATTCAACACTTACTTGATTTGAGAAGTCTTTTTGGGATAAAAATATATAAATTTATTTCAAAAATGTAATCTTTTGGAAATTTAAACTGTTTTCTTTTTCTCACCATTTTCGTAATTGTAGCTCTTACTGTTTGTCCTTAATCTTTGAGAAATCTGGAACAGAGGGAATGATTGAATTAGAATTTTATAAAGATAACCATATAACCGTAAGATCCCATATCTTGTACCCTGAGTAACTACTTTAAAGATAACAACATGTAATGTATCAACTATTGTTATTTGCCTATGATTTTGTTTTTAATTTTTTGTTTTACCTTTTTTCCATAAATTAAATTTTAAAAAAGATATCCCATGAAGCTTCTCTCTGAAAGTCACCTGATACTGTGTTATTATTACATGTGGACAACCTGTGCTCCAAATTACAACACACTGACATTTGTCTGAAGTAGTCAATGATGTATTTGTTTTCAGGGGCTGAAGGGAACCTGAAGGTCCTCTGACAACCTGAGTATCTTCCAGCATCAGCAGTAAGACAGAATTAGGAGAAATTTGCCCAAGGATAAAGGCAGCACCTAGAAATAGAGACTTTCTAATACTCGGAGTTTTGGGGTTTGTGAGGCTTTCACATCCTTGCTGTATATAGTAGCCCTGCCATGTAGTTAGATTGCTGTTGCTATGACACAGTACCTTAGAACAGTGATAGTGAACCTTTTAGACCGTCCAGCAGTAGCAAATAGCCTGCTGGGGGATGCTTGCCATAGGTTTGCCCCCACTGCCTTAAAATGTCAGTTAACAGGACGGGTTGTATTTTGGCTCACAGTTTCAGAGGTTTCAGTCTGTGGTCACTGGCTTCAAGGCATTTAGGCCTGAGGAGAGGCAGAAGCACCATGATGAAAGGATACCTTCTGACAGCCAGGATGGAGAGAGCCAAGGAGGAAGAGATGGGGCATATACGCAGCCCCAAAGATCATTCCTGATGGCCCTCTGTCTATACCCAGGCCCCACCTGCTGAGTTTCCATTATTTCCCAGTGATACCATCAGATTAAAAAACCATCTGTGGATTAATCTACTGATGAAGTTAGGCCCTCATCATCCACCTATGGTACTGCTGCGCTGGGGACCAAGCCCCAACACAAGAGCCTTTTGGACATTTCAGATCCAAACCCCAGTACCCTAAGGGTATGGATCACAGGAGGAGCTACAAACCTAGACAAGCATGGATTGGAGCCTGGATATTTTTGTTCTGTTTTGTTTTGTTTTGTCTTTTTGAGACAGGGTCTCGCTATGCAGTTCAGGCTTGCCTTGAGCTCACTTTGTAGCCCAGGCTGGTCTCAAACTCACAATGATCCTCCTGCCTCAGCCTCCCCAGTGCTGGGATTACAGGCATGTGCCACCACGCCCAGCTGGAGCCTGGATATTGAAGACTTGAATGAAGCTTGTCTTTGTATTAGCTACTTTCGTCTTTTTCTTCTCAAAACTGCCACTTGGGCAAATACATGATTCCTGTCAGTATAATTATCAAGTAAAAAATGTGACTATTTACTGAGGCCTTCCTGAAGACCACCCTCCTGAGGGCTTTGTGACAGCTGTTTCCCTCCTTGCCCTGAAGGAGAGGTAGTGTAGCAGGGTAGTCAGGGTGATGAACGCTGTGCCTAGAATGACATCCTGGTTTGAATTTTGGTTTTGCTATTCACTTTCTGTGTGACTTTGAGCAAGTGTCTTCACCTGTTTGTGCCTCCATTTTTCTTATCTTTATCATGGTTGTAATAACTATTTCATGTGATTTTAATGATGACTAAGTAAATACTGAGAAGCATTAGCTACTGTTGTTGCTGTTATAGCTGTCATTCTTCTTTATCTCTGGCTGCTTTATCTTCTTTATATCATCTGCCTCTTGCCCCTCAGGTGTTGGTGCCCCTGGGCTCTGTCAGTGACCTACAGTCTTACCGTGGCTTGATTCACTACTGAAAGGCCAGGTGCCACCCAGATCTCTGTCCTAAGCCTCCTCGCTCTTCCTACAAACCTAGACAGCTGCCCTTCACAAGCACCCCAGATGTGGCATAGTTGACACTGAGCTCATTACCTTCTCTGTCTTCATATCACACTCCCCTAGTTCCCTCTTTGTGCCCCGTTTCCTCTTATGTAGTGTGGGGTGATATACCTACTTCTTAGGGCTGTTTAGAGGATTAAGTGAGAAGGTTCATTGAGAGCATTAGAATGCCTACCATTTGTTTAGGAAGTGGTACCTACTAGATTTGTTGTTAGTTCTTTTCTCTGTCTGGAAAATAGCCGCAGTATCCTATCATTAACCCAGACCAAATACTTAGAAATCATTTTGGCTTGCCTCCTGCTCCCCTTGTAGTTCAGTTAATCAGTTACATTTCCAGAACCACTCCTGCTCTGTTGTGGATGGGTATGTTTTCTTTCCCGGATCCTAACACAGCTTCCTAAGCTGTCTTTGGTGTCTCCTCCCATACTGTGTTTTCATATGTGACCAGAATGATCTTTATAATGTCCAAAATTGATCGTGCCACTCTGTGCTTCTGATTCCTCAGGGATTCCCCTGCAGGATTTTGTCCGGAGAATAAATCTGTTAGTGTAGTGTCTCTCAAGCCTTGTCCATGGAAACCATCTGGGAATCTTGTGATAATAGAGTGTAACTCAGTGGGTCAGTGGTGACCAGGACTGAGTTTCCAAAAACTCCCAGACCATGCTGCACTGCTGGTTTGGGGACCAGGCGTGGAGGCTGTCATGCAGGACAGGGCTCTTTGTGATCTGGGGCTCCTCCTCTCTCAGAGTTGCCTCAACGTGTCTTCCGCCTAGGTGAGGAGCCTGTGAGCCACAGGCCTCTTACCTGGTTGCCTCACTCTTTCTCCATGAGTTGGTTCTTCTGGGCCCCAGGTAGCCAGAATTTTTATTCTGGTCATGGAGCTGGCTCTCCTGACTCTGTCCTCACTTAGTGCATGGCTTTGCCATTGTCCATCTGCCCAGGGATTGTCTGAGCCCTCGCACAGCAGGGAAAGCATCTCATTTTTTTCTAATGATACCTCTATCAGCAGTTCACGTATCATACAATTCATTATATAAAGCATGTAGGTCAGTGGTTCTCTTACTTTCTGACTCAGCACTTAGATGGTGTTGGGTGTGAAGGGCCCACTGAGTGACTGAATTAAATGACATCGGCATCATTGGGCAGTATTTTCCAAGTTCTCTTTGTGACTGTTTTCTTGAGGTTTAACATTTTAGCTTTCAAATCATATTACTTTTTTATTTTTTATTGTTAGGTTTTTTGAGATCGGATCTTTCTACATAGTTCAGGCAGGTCTTGAACTCAGCAGTCTTCCTGCCTCTGCCTCATGAGTGCTGGAATTACAAGCATGTGCCACCATGCCCAGCTTCATCTTATTTTTTTACAAATTACTTTTCATGGGGTTCCTCCCTCTCACCTCTCTTTCTGGCCATCCCTCTTTCTAGCACTGAGGAAGGGAATGACTTTTATTTTTCTCTTGACCAGTTTCAACTTCCTCAGTACTCCAGCGCTTTCAGCTGCTCTTTTGCAATCCACTTTGTGAAGAGCAGTGCTGATCCAAAGCGCCAACATCAGAATGCTGCTCTTCAGTTCAAAACATCCAGCAAGAGCTAGGCATGGCACTTAGGGAGGCTATAAGGAAGGGTCAGGAGTTCAAGTCCCACTTGGGCAATGTAGCGAGACCCTATGTCAAAATCAAAAGAGGGGCTGGTGATGCCACTGAGTGGTAAACACATCTGGGTTCCATTCCTAGTACTGCAACAAAATGAAGCAAAACACCTCTGACAGGTACCCAGCTTCTCCTTCACTCCAGTTATCCATTACAGAATTATTTCCTTAGCTTGACATTCAGGACTCACCATCTTTTTCTAACTCTACTTTCTTTGATCTTTCACAGTGCTGGAGTTTCTCAAACTTTACTAGAAATAGCACTTCTCTAGAATGTTATTTAAAATGTAAATGGATCTTGCCTTAGTATATGAATTCAGTAGGTTCAGAGACTCCCAAGGATCTACACTTTGAAGCAGTGCCTTAAAGGATTCTGATGCAAGTGGGCAGTGGGATCCTGCCCTGGACACTATCCTTGCCTTTTGCTTCGGCCCGTGTTGGAGTTTTGCTGGACTCTGTTTACCACCCTCTCCTCTTCCACCTCCCACCCAACATCAGCCATCAGTGAAAGTTAGCTGGCCTGAATGATCCATATAGTGGTGGTGGCAAGTTTTTAAAATTGCAGAGTGATACATTGTAGACACATTGCCTTCAGTCTCCTATGTTTCACTTTTAATAGAATGTGAGAAGGCCTGGCACATGGTAGTGACCCAGTAAATCTTTTTGCTATTTTTAAAGGCACCTGGAAAAAAAATGCCTCCTTATATTAAAACACAATTGAGTTTTCTGTGGTAAAAGATGTTTTATGACTTTGCTTATAATAGGTGTGAAATAGTACAGAAAATGACTTGCAGAATTACACTGGGAGTTATTTTCCTTAGGAAAATCACAATAAATGTAATGTCCAGTGCTGAATCTTGAAAGATTATGAAAAGAAAAATAATATATAAATAAAACCTCACTATCTCCAGACGCTCTTGATAAGATTTTGATGTATGTCCTCCTAGTCTCTTTTTCTGTCGTACTTTTTTGCAAAATGGTTTTTATTTTGTACAAACTATTTTGTAGCAAGACTGTTTTCTCTAAGTAGCATGTCCTGAAGATTTTTTCTATACCTATACGTATTGTCTATAATATACTTTTTGTTTGTTTATTTGTTTGATATTGTTGAGACAGATCTCACTACATAGTCCAGGCTGGCCTTGAACTGGCCACTGTCCATAGCCCTGGCTGGTCTTGAACTCTCAGCAGTCCTCCTGCCTTAGCCTCCTGAGTGCTGAGATGATAGGTGTGCACCATCACAACTGGCTTATAATGTGTTTAGTGGCTTCAGAGAATTATATTGCATCAATTAGTCATATATTACTCAACAAATTACCTATGATAAGTATTTCTAATTTTTTGAAGTTTACATTTAAAGTGAAGAAAAGCAAAATCCTTTCTGTTTTCTTTTAAAAAGAAATCAATTGCAGTTAATGAATTTGACTAATTGCAAAACATCCTGTTTTTCTGCAACAGTAATATTAGTACAAAAACAATATTATGATATCAATATTAAGGATATTAATCTAGTTAGAGCTTAGAACTCTCAAAGAATACAGGAATAGCAAAGTAATCAGGAACAAATCCTTTTTTTTTTTTTTTTTGTCTTAGTTCAGGCCAGCTGTGAGCTTGCTTTGTAGACCTGGCTAGCCCAGGCTGGTCTTGAACTCACAACGATCCTTCTGCCTCAGCCTCCTGAGTGCTGGAATTACAGGCATGTACCACCACACCCGGCTACGAACAAATCCTGAAAGTAATCACATGTTTGGGATCTCAGAGTATGCCAGTCATAACACTTACTACAAGGAAATGCCTCAGTCCACAGAGGTAGCTGGGCCAGTATTATTAATCAGAGGGCCAGTGAATCAAGCTCAGTGCGAGAGGGCAGGAGGACCTTCTCTCTTCCAGTGCTTTGGAAGCCATGTGGCAGGATGAAGGGCATTTTCATGTATCACTTCTCATGCTAGTACAGGAGAGCAGTCTGGACTTACAAAAGCCAGGGTTTGCCAAGCCCCTGCATCCATATTGAATGGCAGGGTAGCCTGGCTCCTCAGAAGCTATTGGTTTTTAAAAGGCAAAGGTTGGAACAGGCATAGTGATGCCCACCTGTAATCCCAGTGTCCTGGGAGACTGAGGCAGAAGGATTGTAAGTTCAACCCCATTCTGGGCAACTTAGTGACTTAGTGACTTAGATTAAGCAGGCACTAACTTTCTTCATCGTCATGAGAAGATGTGTCAAAATAAAAAGTAAGGCAGTGGGGCTGGGATGTAATGTAGTGTGAAGGCTCTGGACTTAATCCCCAGGATGACAACAGTAGCAAAGAAAACATTGACTTAGGTTGAAGAGAGTATAACATAGCAGTAACAAATTTTTCAGGAAAAAGTACATTTACTGGATCAAGAGAAGTGATGTGGGACATAATCTTTGAGATACAAGACTGATCTTTTAAGCTTTGAAAAGGAGTCTTTCAGTTAATGTACTTAACACGAGTCCTTCTGGCTCGTAACAGAGTTATTTCTACCTGGGAAACCAGGTAGAAATCTTAAGGCCCCGATTCTTCCTTTTTCTGTTTCCTTTCAGCAGAGGTGGCCTCTTCTGGTGTGTGAGAGTTCTCTGAATCTATCAGAAACACACATCAGTTACAGGAAAATCAGTATAACCCGTGGACCCAGTGGAAGTTGCTCCTCTCACTGCCTGCAGGGGTCTTGGGGTCCAGTTTGTCCTTTGGAGCTGGGGCTTTTATTAGGGTGTGTTAGGATGCACCTGAACAAAGTATGTGGTGTAACCTAGCTGGCTAGATGAAGATTAGGTGGTCTTGTCTGAGTTCATAAAACATCTAAGTGATGAAGATGAAGAAAGTTAGTGCCTGCTTAATCTAAGACTCAGTTGTCATCTCTGCCACTCTGTACATTACACCTAGATTCCTAGAATAATTCTGTTCTTACTGTTAGACATCTCCAGTGTCCTAGCCAGGTACAGTGGCACACACCTGAACTCCCAGCAACTTGGGAGGCTGAGGCAGGAGGATGTCCTGAAGCCCAGGAGTTCAAAACCAGTCAGTATAACATACACTCTGTCTCAAACAAACCACTGTGTTCTTATTTAACTTATCTATTGTTTTCTTAAGGGTCAGTGTGCTAGGATTGCATTTATTCAGTATGTGATCTCTTGGTAGATGAAGACTCTTAGCCAGAGCCTGGAGCTGTTTCTGTGCATGGGTCACTTCAGCCAGCCTGAGTCCTTTAGAGCCAGTTGTCCTTCAGTTCTCATGCTTCCTTGCCACAGTGGTGTCATCACTTGCAGCTGGCCCTCATCACAGATAGGTCATGTTAATTAATTCTGGTGAAACAAAAACTGCCTCAAATAATTAATGGATTAATAGCCTCATTAAGACAACTTTTTTTTTTTTCCAAGAGAGTAGGAAAAAAAAAATGGCACAGATTATTCATGTAAGACCATTTTCAGCTGTTGACCTGTCTTGCAGTCCTCATCTAATGATTCTGATTTCAGCATGAATCATTCAGCTGAGGTAGAAATTTTCACATTTCCTCTTTAGGCTGTCTCTGTTTGCTGTCGGTGACAGTTTTCAAGAGAGCAGTGCATGAACTTCAGCTTGTCAGAATTTTAAAATGGCCTCTGTTTTACTTTTTTACTTACAGCTGTCATATTTAATTTTAAATACAGTTGACCTGACAAGTAAATATTTGTGTGTACAAGTACAGTGGGAAATGCCAGGTAGGGTTCCTACTGGGTTGTGGAGAGAGGAAGCTTTGTATTTTCTCATGGCTGTTCATTCAGTTAATCATGCTGTTTGTCAGCTGATCTTGCTGGTGTGGAGTTTATCTTCTTCAAAATAAAGAAAGATGCTTTGAATAGAGATAGTCAGAGTTAGGGCAAATCAGGGGCAGAGACAAGAAGAGAGGTCTTTTCCTACATTTGATCATCCTGATTTTCCAGCCCAATGTGAAGACACTGCTTTTGAGAAAACTAGAAGGGAGTTTAATCCACTTGTAATTTTAATAATCTATGAGAAGAGGAACAAATTAATGTGTGACATATGACTGCAGTTTTGGGCAGATTAAAAGATATAAGTTTCATTATGGAATTGAAAATACATTCAGTGTCTTATATGTTTAGCACATATATTTCTGGGAACATTATAATGAGATCTAGAAAAATAAAGAAAAATAAAGTTTAAAAAAGGAAAATAAAGTTTAAAAAAGGAAACGTTAAAAACTAAAAATAAAAAAGAGGGAGTTGAGACTAGAGATTTGAATATAATTACCTGTGTCAGTCAGTCCTTTATTACTGTAACAAGATGCCTGCGATATCCAACTTAAAAGGAGAAAGGTTTATCAGGTCTCACAGTTTTAGAGATTTCAGCCCATGCTCAATTGGCTTGACTGCTTGTGGACCTGTGGCTGGCAGTATGTCATGTCAGGAGCATGTGGAAGAGGAGCTGCTCACCTCATGGTGGCTGTGGCCAGAAGCAAGAGAAAGATGGGCATAGGTCCCGGTGTCCTTCTCAAGGGCCACCCCAGTGTCTACAGCCTTCCAGGAGGCCCCGCCTCTTACAGGCTCCAGTACCTTCCTGAGACCAAGCCTGTAACACAGGGGTCTTTAGGGATGTTCAGATCCACATGGTAGCAGTTACCCAGCTGTGAGGGCAGACAGGCAAGTATCCCTGGATGGAACCAGCCAGTGCCTACAGGTGGAATTGGAACTGGAAGCAACCCACAGGTGATATTGGCCAGGGTGCTGCCAAAGTGAAAGACATAGAGCAGATGCAATAGAAAAGGGACCAGAACATGCAAGACTAAATATTTTTTTGGTTGTATCCTTTTTTTGTGTGTGTGTGTGTGTGGTTTATTTTGCCAGTTTAATTCTAATTCTTAAGGTTTTCTCTTTCTCTTTTTTTGTGTGTTTTATTTTTTTGAGACAGGGTCTTGCTATGTAGTTCAGGCTGGCCTTGAACTCACCACATAGCACAGGCTGGCCTTGAACTTGCTGTGTGATTCTCCTGCCTCAGCCTCCCAAGTGCTGGGATTACAGGTGTGTGCCACCACAGCTGGTATATTTAAAATTTTTCTAAAAATAGCCCCAAAATCTATTTGGACTTAAGCATAAGTAGGTATTTCTAGCCTAAACCTGACTAGATTTTTGAAAGATGTGATTGCAGTAGCTTTTCCACTTAAGGTTTTTTGTGAATGTGATATACTCTGGAAAGAAAATAGAGAAAGTGACGCACGAAAGAGTGAAGAGTTAAACAGAGAAGTGATGCTGGGGTTACAGATTAGATATAGAGTACTTGCATAGCATCTACTAGGCTTGAGTTCAATCCCCAGCCTGGAAAAAAAAAGACTTAAATTTTATAAATCTAGATGATTCAGATACATAAAATGAATAGAAAATACCAAAAGAACAAAGAAAATAACAAGTAGTAGTGTGAGTCAAGAATGTGATCTCTAGAGTTAGCTTGAACTCCTTTCTATGTGACCATAAGCAGTAGTGGATAAACTGATTAGGGAGCTGAGTGTTCTTTCATCCATCCGTCCATCCATCCATCCATCTGGAATCCAGAGTCAACAAGCCTGGAAATGAAAAACTAGCAGGCAAAGGTGGGAGAGCAAAAAGATTCCAAGTTTTTTTCTTTTTTGTAGTACTGGGAATTGTGGTAGGGACTTTGCACTAAGCTACATTCCCAGGTGCTCCCTGCTGCCCCTGCCCCACCAAATTTTTGAGACAGAGTCTGGCTAAGTTGCCCAGGCTGGGCTTGAGCTTGCTTTCCTTCTGCCTCAGCCTCCCAGAGTGCTGGGATGACAGGTTGTCCCCACCATGCCTGTGTTGATTCTAGGTTCTTATTGATCAATTAAACTACTAGAATAACCCTGAGATAACCTTGTCTGGATTTCTTCTAAGTATCCATATAAACTTCCTAATATAGTTTGAGCTACTAGGGCTGGAGATGTAGCTTAGTAGTAGAGTGCTTGCCTAGCATGCACAAGGCCCTGAGTTCAATCCCCAGTACCAAAAAAAAAAAAAAAAAAAAAAAAAAAGTTTGAGCTGCTGGGATTTCTTTTCCTTATAATTGAAAGCATTTCTAACTTAACCAAGATGCAGCAGCTTTGGCTAGCATAGATACAGTTCAATGGTAGAGCACGTGCCTGGTATATCTAAGGCTCTGGGTTTGTTTGATCACCAGCACAGGGGAAAAAAGCATCAGTTTTGATGTGAATAAAGTTGATGTAAAGTAGAAGGATTTGTTCAGTTTCTACAGTGTTGCCTGTGTATAAAACAAATACAGGTGACATGGGAATATGGCCAAATTCAGGAGGTGAGATGAATTCTAGTAGTACTTTAGTCATTGCAATATTAGCATTAAGTTGCTAGGCACTCTCTGCATTCAGTCCTTTCCCACTGTATTCTTACTAAGGTCAAGTCTTACTTTCCTCAGGCTTAGAAACCTGAGCATCAGAGGCAAAAACTGAAGTTTCAGTAATCTGGGAGAAGCTAGGTATGAGTAAGAGAGTGGGTGGAAGACAGTAATTGAAGGCTGAGTGTGTAGAGGCCCTGCCAGTCTTCTGGGCAGGGCTGTGCCTAGGATATCCTGAGTTTGCGGTAGCTGCATATTTTTGAATCTCAATGGGAAAAGGACAGAACAAGGAGAAAACAAGCAGAGGAGCTGCATGCAGTGGTGAACACCGATAATTCCAGCTTCTTTGGAGGCTGTAGCAAGAAAAGTGCAAGCTTGAGAGCAGGGCAGCCTGGCGACATAACAACACACTGTCATAAGAAAATTAAAAAATGAAAGGAGAAGTAGCATCTGTTAAAAGCCTAAAAAGTTCCCTGCAAGTATTAAAACTTTAAGGTTCATGTTTCCTTAGTCTTTCTACTCTTATTGGATATTGATGGTAAAGCCATGCCAACCACATTCTTTGTTTTGTTTTGTTTTGTTTTGTTTTGTTTTGTTTTGTTTTTTTTCCGGTACCAGGAATCGAACTCACGACCTTGCGCTTGCCAGGCAGGCGCTGTGCCGCTGAGCTAATTCCCCAAGCCCCGCCAACCACATTCTTCATCCAGTCCTGTTACATTTTAGATTATCTGGTGATGTTAAGATGTTTGGTAAATTTGTCCATTTGGTGTGATAATTTGAAGCAGAGGTGGACAAGGCAGAAAACAGAGATAAGAAAGTACCAAGCATCCCTGTGAGAACAAGTAGGAAGGAGATTTGAGCACATCAGGAGACAAACTAACATTTGTCACTTAAAATTGCTTTTACCTAAGTTTTGTCTTTTGCTGAAACTTACAAGACAGTGCCTCTTTCACATCTTGGCAGAGTTAATCATAAGAAGATACTAGTTCTTTGTGTATCTGAGCAAATAAATGACAATATTGCTTACCAGTGGCACAATGAAAGAATTATACTTTAAATGGAGGCTGATACACGCAGCCGCTGTACACATGCATCTGCTTTTATACTCATCCTCTGGGTCAGTAGCAGTTCTGTTCTCTCTAGGCAGCTCTGGAAAGGCTGGCCATGCTGATCAGACATTTCTGTAACTCCAGCACAGTCGGGCTGTATTGACCCTGCTGCAGAATGACACAGATGCACCATGAGTTCATTTGTTCAGGGTTAGACCCTGAAGAGTTTTTAATCTTATTAGAATCAATTTTATGTTTTGTTCAATTTTAAAAACTTAATTTTAGTTTACACATACAGTATAAATACTGTCTTGACTGCTAGTAAAAAGATAATTGGTAACAGTTCATATTGACATGAACAGATGTGCAGGACATGCAGTATGTATATATGATATGTGCATGTATGTGAGTGTGCATACAAATATATGTATGCCTCTGTTATGGAAGAATTTATATTGGGCTGGTAAGATTGTTTCAGAGTTTTTTTCTGCCAGGTGTGGTGGTGCCCACTAGTTGCAGTGCTTCAGAGACTGAGGCAGGAGGATTTCTGTGAGTTTGAGGCCAGCCTGAACCGCAGAGTGAGACCCTGTTTCAAAAAAAAAAGCAAAGAAACACAAGCAAACAAAACAAAACAGAAAATGAGGTTTTTTCCCCCGCTAGAACATGACATTGAAAAATTTCATTGTCTATTTTGATATTTTGATTTTTATAATCAGCATACATTTTTGTAATCAAACCAAGTATTTTTTCTTTTTAAAAACATAAAGATATTTCAAAAAGTTTTTGAGTTAAAAATGATCTATAATACAATTTATTAACATATTTTATAATTTTTTAGTCCATGTTTGCAGTGCATAATGTGTACATTCCCTGTGTAGTGTTGCTCCATGTGCAGAACACATCTTAATTCCTTTTTTCATCCCCTTTCCCTCCCTTCTGCCTCCATCTCTTGGTCCTCTTCCCATTTGAGAAAGATCTGTTTCCCCGCTTCTTATTACGTATCTTTTATTTTGCTCTTTATGTATAATTTGAGTTTCTCATGTAAGAGAAACCAAGTGATATTTAACCTTGTGTGTCTGATGTATTTCACTTAACATTATACTCTCAAGGTGCATCCATTTTCCTAGTTTATCCTCCTTTATGACAGAGTAGCGCTCCATTCATCTGTTAATGGACACATAGGCCACTTCTGAGATTTAGCTGTTAATGACTTGTGTTGCTGTAAACATGGGATGCATGTTTCAGTATAATGTGATGCCTTTAACTCTTTCTTGACTGCTTAAGTTAACTCAAGTTAATTTATGCTACCCAGGACAGCATTAATTTTCTGTCCTTTTGTTTTGTTTTGTTTTTGAGACAGGGTCTTGCTGTATAGGTCAGGCTGGCCTCGAACTCACTGTGATCCTCCTGCCTTAGCCTTCCAAGTGCTGGTATCATAGGCGTATGCCACTATACCTGGCTCAAATTTTCTGTCTTTAAACTGAGATGAACTTTGAAACTGTATAATAGATAAAGTTGTAAAAATAAGATAAGAGATAGAGTTTTTGAATGAAAACGAGGAATTCTCTCCCAAATAAAGCTTGATTTAAAGTATAATTCTTTCATTGTGCCAAGTCCAATTAAGAGCTTTATACACTCTTTTTTATTGTCTTTTTTTGAGACAGGGTCTTGCTATGCAGTTCAGGCTGGCCTTGAGCTCACTTTGTAGCCCAGGCTGGCCTCGAACTCACAACGATCCTCCTGCCTCAGCCTCCCAAGTGCTGGGATTGCAGGCATGCACCACCATGCCCGACAAGCTTTATACATTCTAACCACTGAAGTTGTTTTTGCTTTTTATTCTTTTATTAAGGAATTAATAACAAATAGAATTATGTTTTAACTGATAAGTAAAAATTATGTATGTACAGTCATGTACTGCATAATGATGTTTTGCTCAGTGACAGACCACATATATGACAACAGTCTCGTAAGGTTATAATAGAGCTGAAAATTTCCTATTGCCAAATGTTGCCAAACTTTTCTGTGTGTAGGTAAGTTACACACAGAGATGCTTAGACTGTGTTACAGTTGCCTGTAGAACTCAGTACAGCAGCGTTCTGTACCAGGTTGTATGGCAGGAGCCGTAGTGGGCTGGACCACCTAGGTTTCTGTGGGTACGCTGCACCGCGTGAGGTTCACACTAATGCAGTTGCCACACAACCACATATTTCTTAGACTGTATCACCAGCATTAAGCAATGCAGTTACTGTATTTATGATATATAGCATAATGTTTTGATATATACATACACTGTAGGTGCCGGGCATGGTGGTGCAAGCCTGTAATCCCAGCACTCGGGAGGCTGAGGCAGGAGGATCGTTGTGAGTTCGAGACCAGCCTGGACTACAAAGTGAGCTCAAGGCCAGCCTGAACTGCATAGCAAGACCCTGTCTCAAAAAGACACACACACACACACACACACACACACACACACACACACAAAGTACATTGTAGAATGGCTAAAATAAGCTATTTAGCACATGCATTACCTCACATACTTATTTTTTGTGGTAAGAATACTTCACATCTCTCCTAGCAGTTTTCAGATATATAATATGTTATTAATTATAGTCATCATAATGTATATTAGATTTCTTGAACTTACTCCTCCTGTCTAACCAAAATCCTGTGTTCTTTGACCAGCATCTCCCTGATCTCCCTATCTTCCAGTCTCTGGTAAACCTCACTTTACTCTCTTCTTGAGTTTCATGGTTTTCTACTCCACATATAAGTGAGATTATGTGGTATCTGTCTTTCTGTACCTGGTTTATTTTACTTATCATAATGTCCACTCACCTCATATGCAATGTCACAAATAACAGGATTTCCTTCTTTTTAGGGACTAGAAAATATTTCATTGTATATTTGTGCCACATTTTCCTTATCTGTTCATCCACTGATGGACAGACACATAGGTTTGCTTTTTTAAAAAATGTGTGTGTGGGTTGAAGCCCGGGCCTCATGAATGCCAGGCAAGTGTTCTTCCAGTGAACTACATCCCTCGCCCTTGATTTTTGTTCTTACTCATATTCCACTTGAATTTAATTCGGTTTTTTGCAGTGTTGGGGATTGAATCCAGGGCCTTATACAGGCCCAGCAAATACTTTACCTCTGAACTTCATTTCCAGCCCCTAGGTAGGCAAATTTTAAGTCAATTTAACTTTTTTAGTACTTTAGGGTTGAATATATTTTTGATCCATATAACTGAAGCCTGACTGATTACGGGCTAATGTTGGAACTTATAAATAAGGTAAGGAAAACTAGGTTGCCAGTTGGATATTGTTAAGAACTATGTTGTTGGCACAAGCACCTAGGTAACAAGTAACAGAAAGTGTCATCCCACCTTCTCCTGAATCAGGGGATTGTCTTGAAGGAACTGATGGCTGGAGTATATCTGTAACCCACTGCTGTAGTAGATGATTTTCACTGGCAGGAAGGGTCTGTGGGTTTTAGACAGAATCAGAAAGATCCTTGGTCCTTTTTATACCACTTGGCTTTGTTAGACCCCAGCCAAGATGTCATTTTATGTCTTTGGTCATATGAAGCCATCCTTATTCGTAGGACGTGTTGTGCTAATGTTGAGTCACCCCTGGAGTCAGAGGATGGCACATTCAGTGGTAGGCATGTTTTCAGTCACATGACTGAGGGCAGATGAGTGAGTCTGAGTCAGTATTGCTAGTGGGGCTGGTCCTCCCTGTTTCATTCTTTTGTCTTTTTTTTGGACAGGCTGGCCTTGAACTTTCTGTGTAGCCCTGGCTGGCCTTGAACTTGCAGTGATCCTCCTGTTTCAGCCTCCCAGGGCTGGGGTTACAGGCATGCACCACCATATCCAGTTTATTCTTTTCTGATGGTTACAGGTTGAACTGTCATGTTGTGGAGCACTGGAGCAGAAGCCAGGCAGAGAAACTCATTATGCTGGTGGTTTACCATTGGGCTGTAGTTGTTTTCCATCCCTGTACCATACAAGCTGGTTTCATTATATTTGTATCTCAAATAATTTATTATTAAATACAGATTATTTGTAGTCTCTGAGGAAAGGATGTACCTTTACCTACATTACCCTTACCTCCTTTGATTCTCTTATGTACCCACCCAAGTAACCCAAAATTTCATAGTGTCCGTGGAGGCTGTGTAATAGTGAATCCCAGTGGTTAGATCTCTGGCATTTGGTTTGAGTCCTGTGGAGCTGGGCGTCTTCAAGTGTAAGGTTATTCTGTGAGCATGTATGTACCCATGCTAAAGGGCCCATTTTTGAAATGAAAGAAAAGAAGCATTCTCATGTTTTGTTAATTTGCTGTGGGAAAGAGTGTCTACGTATTTATCTTAAAGCTCAACAATTAAGGACTCAAAGTATAAACAGTTTGATTTGCAGTGCTCTATAAATTGTTTAAGGTCATTTGCCACTCACTTTATCTGTGGCTATGATTAAATTACTCAAACTCCTGGCTTTGAGATATGATTTGCCTCGCACAAAAGACTATCATTTCTGTCTCTGCCTCCTAGACTGTGTTCACTGACTTGTGAGTGTTGGAATTTAAAGCCTTTTCTCCATCTGGCTGGGGATGACCTTTCCTCCTTCAGACCTAGACAGCAGCGCAAGTAAGGGTTACTGCGGGTTCCTTCTCATCCCTGCCCACACGTGGACTCCATTGACTCACAGCCTAAGCGCTGGTGCTTTTTCTCTGGGGATTAGAAGAAAGGTTTTATTATGGGAAAAATCTAAAATATATACCGAAATAGAAAGAGCAGTGCAACAAATTCCCATTAGCTGTGCCCCGGCTTTAACATTATCACCATGGCCAGTCTTACGAAGTCTGTACCCTCACTGACTCTGCCTTCCCACGTCACTTTGCCACACATTCCTGAATGCTGTCGTCTCACTGCGGTTATTCAGTGTGTGTCTGTGCAGGAGTGGGTTAAAGGAGGGGCTGATGCTTTCCTTAGAAAGGCCTGTTTACAAGGCTGGCTTGTGGTGGAGTCTGGGAATGTGGTCTCGGGGAGCTTCTCGCCACCCGGACTGGAGCAGCTCACTGTGCCTACATGTTGGGTACAAACTGCTTGGTTTGCACGGAGTGCCTGCCTGCGGTCCAGGAGACTGGAAGCTTGGTGCCTGCTGCACAGGGTGCAGTGGGACCAGCCTCCCTCAGAAGTGTGCACTGTCTCTGGGGAGCTATGCTGGTGACGGCATCCACAGGACTCGCTGCTGGGGAACGTGGTGCAGCCTGTGTGGCTCCACTGAGAGAGGGCTCTTGGAAGCTGCCACCTGGTTTCCTCTCTCCTTGTCCCTATCTGCTTTTCCCTTTGCTGATTTTGCTGTTAATCCTTTTGCTGTTCTTAGCCATAAGTATAGCTGTGCACCCTGGGAGCCCTGTTACCAAATCAGCCAACCTGGGAGAGGCCTTAGGCATCCCTGCAAAGTATCTGTAACATAAGCACTTAAAAAAAGAGAAACAATGTATCTTTCCCCATGCCATTGTCATACCTAAAAGTATGTATAAATATTCCTTAATATCACCAAAGAGCAAATCAGTGCTTCCTTTCCAGTTGCTTCATTAATATCATAATCTTTACTTAAATTTTTACTCACATTTTGGGGGTGTGTACTGGAGATTAAACACAGGGCCACTC
>NW_004955409.1:2404805-2539283 GCF_000276665.1 Chinchilla lanigera
TTTTTTTTCTCCAGTACTGGGAACCGAACTCACACCCTTGTGCTTGCCAGGCAGGTGCTTTGCCGCTGAGCTAAACCCCCAGCCCCATTTTTATATTTTTTTATTTTGAGACAGGGTTCAGGCTAAGTTGCTCAAGCCAGGACTTGAACTTGCAACCCTCCTGTCTCAGTCTTCTTCACTGCAGGGATTACGTGTAAGTGTGGGCTGCTGCTCCTGACTTGAACCAAGATTTAGACTGGAACAAGTTATATTCTTTTAAGGTATCCCTACAGGTTCCTTGTCTCTTTTTCTTTCTTCTTTAAAATGTATTTTGCTGAAGAAATAGAGTCATTTTTCCTATAGAGTTTCCACTACAGTCTGATTTTTATTAACTGCATTGCCATGGAGTAGTTGACTGTGTTGCTCTGTAAATTGGTGGTTGGATCTAGAGGCTTCTTGCAGCCCTTCCTGTATCCTGAGGCTATGCCTTAGTATCCTTCAGTTGCTGTTGGCCAAACACATTGAGGTACTATATAAAGCGCTGTAATTGTCTGTGTCTTTGTTTTATTAGCGTGAGACTAGATCCTCTGATACTTGGAGCGTGACTCATCCTTCTTCAGAGAGCCCAATAAAATGCCTTGGCTTCGTGTTCAGGACTTGCTTTGCAAGTATTAATCCTAGCAGAATTCCCTGAGCAAAAGGTAACTTTAATTATCTGAGGTTGGTACCATGCCATGGTTACCAAGTATTAGGAAATATGGAGGATTGTTTAAAGAGTCTTATTTTTTGTAACGTTCTAAAAATTTGAAGTAGAAAGCATCAGAACCATACTAAAAACTGTAGAGCCCAAAGTGTGTTAATTTGCTGTGTAACAAAATCCTTCGATTCCTCAGTCACTAAGTTCTAATTAATGAGTTGCCAAGTTCCCCTTCATCCAACTTTATAGAGTAACCCAACAGCATGGTCCAAGGCGGTTGTCCTGGGCACCTTTAGTCATGTGCCTTTGAAATGGACGGTGGCTGAGCATTTAGTAAACATTTAGAATATAGATGTACACTTTAAATTTTTATTTGTTTACTTATTTTTGTGGTACTGGGGTTGAACCTAAGGCCTTTGTACTGAGCCACACCCTTAGCCCTTTGTTTATTATCTTGAGACAGGGTCCTCGTAAGTTACTGAGTTGCCCAGGCTGGGCTCAAACTTGCAATACTCCTGCCTCAGCCTCTAAGAGTGCTGGGATTACAGGGAGGTATTACCATGCTGGGCTTCAAAAATTATGGTGAAATACAAGTAACATAAAATTCACTATCCTAATTACTTTTAAATGTACAATTTCATAGTGTTAAGTGCATTGATATTGTGGTACAACCAATCTCCAGAACTCTTTTCATCTTGAAAAATTAAAACTCAATACCCCATTAAGCAACAATTTCCCATATTCCTATCTCCACCCTGGTAACCAACTTCATCCCTCCCCTCCCCTCGCTTACCCTACCCTACTCTCCTTTGGTATTCAGTGGGAGGGGCACTCTACCACTGGGCTATATCTCCAGCTCTTTTTGCTTTGAGACAGGGTCTTGCTAAGTCAACAAGTTGTCCAGGCTCCCTTGAGCCTTTGATCTTCCTGCCTGGCTCCCCCAGAGTGCGGGGATTGCAGTGTGTTGACCAGGCCCTGCTTTGCACCTCTAAGAACCTGACTATGCTGAGTACCTCATACGGTCAGTATTTGTCTTTTAGTGACTAGCTTGTATCACTTAGAATAATGCCCTCAGGACCATCCTTTTGTAGCATGTTTCAGAATTTTCTTCCTTTTCAGGCCTGAGCATTATTCCATAGTATGAATATGCCCTCTTTTGTTTATTCATCAGTCCACCCACAGGCCCATTGGTTGCTTTCATCTTTTAGCTACTGTGAATAACACTTCTATAAACATGAATGCACAGCTGTCTCTTTGAGGCCTTGCTTCCAGATATTTTGGGTCTATAACCAGAAGTGGGGTTGTTGGATCTTATGGTAATTTTGTATTTGTTTTGTGAGGAGCTACCTTACTGTTATCCATAGTGACCACACCATTCCCACCAACACTGCACAAGGGTTCCAATATCCTCTCCAGTGTTTGCTGTTTTCTGCCCGCTCCCCAGTAATAGGTATCCTGTTAGATTTGAAATAGGGTCTCATTGAGGTTTTTACTTGCACCTTTTTAATGATTAATGATGTTGAGCCTCTTGTCATGTTTTTATTTGCTGTCTAACTTTTTTTAATTTTAAAGACAAAAATTATAAAAATGATATAGAATTTCAAAACAAGATGATAGAAAATTAACAGTGGTTGTTATATTACATATTGTTATCTTCAAAGTAATTGTTCAGATTACCAGATATAGTCATGCAAAATTGATCAAACAATTAAGCATTAACTGTTTTTTTTTTGTTGTCTTTTTGAGACAGGGTCTCGCTATGCAGTTCAGGCTGATCTTGAGCTCACTTTGTAGCCCAGGCTGGCCTCAAACTCACAATGATCCTCCTGCCTCAGCCTCCCCAGTGCTGGGATTACAGGCATGCACCACCACACCCAGCTAAAGCATTAACTGTTCCTTTCAATAAATCAATAGAAATTAGTAGTACAGTTATCTTAGCTGTCTTGTGTGTGTGTATGTATATATAATTTTTTCCCTTCCTTTTTTTTCTCCTTTGCCCCATCCCAGTTGTTCTTTCCTTTTGAGCAGTTTCTTTCCCTGTCACAGTAGGGATTGTACCTTTTGGGGCTTATTTACTCTTTCAGTTTCTTATACTAGGGAGACAATATGATGTTTACACATGTGGGTCTGATTTATTTCACTTGTGAATATGGTTTCTAGTTGTATCCAACTAACCTTGAGTTTGTTTTTCTTTATAGCTGAATAATACTCCATTGTATAAAAATACCACATCTTTCTTATCCATTCCTTGGTTGATGGGCATTTGGGTTGTTTCCAAGATTTAGCTATGACAAATTATGCTGCTATAAACATGGGTGCACGCATAACAAATAGCTGTGTTATAATGTTTTGAGTTGTAGGAATTCTTTATTCTGAATAGTAACCCCTTATCAAATACATAATTCACAAATATTTCCTTCCATTCTGTAGATTTTCTTTTTACTCTGTGGGTTATATCCTTTGATCAACACAAGGTTTTAATTCTGGTATAGTCTAGTTGATTGTATGTGCCAGACCAAACTCTGGGGGCCAAGAAATGAGAATAAACAAGAGATAAAGAATTCTGCCTTCATAGAATGTACATGCACCATTGTTTAAATAGCCAGAAACTGAAAATAATAGCCAGAAACAAAAATATTTTTAGGACAATAGAAAAATAGTACACTGGAGATACCAGAATCAATATAGATGTGTTTTGGAAACAACATTGGGTAGGTAGGAAAGAAACTTGCAGCATATTAAATACAGAATAAAAACAATCAAAAAGAAATTGCTTAAAGTTTTATAATTTTGTGTGTTTGCTGTGTGGCATTTCTTTGATCATATCTGCAACTAATGTGCTACCTATAGCAGGAATCTAAACCTTAATTATAATATTACTCCTTAGAGGAAATGTGAACTGCTTTATAGCCCTCCACATTAGGATGTATTTTCATTATTTACAGACATCAGCTGCATACATTTATAAAGTACTTAGAATGAAAACTCACAGGAAAGGTAAAAAAGAAATACTTCTCTTTTTTTTTTACTGTCTTTTGCATCCTGGTGATATGGTATGGTAAGAGTATCACACCTGATCCATAATTCTTTTAACCCTTTAATTTTCTTTTTTTCTTGGAGAATTTAATAAAGTTCAACAGGATAGGGGAACTTTTGGCTATTTGAGTATTTACATGGAAGTTAAGAATTCACAAATACATGCCGTGGGTGGTAGTGTATGCTTATAACCTCAGCTACTCAGGAGGCTGAGGCAGGAGGATGGCAAGTTCAAGGCCAGCCTGGGAAACTTAGTGAGACTTTGTCTAAAATAAAATTTAAGGAGACTATGGATGTAACTCAGTGGTGAAACACTTGCCTAGTGTGTGTGAGGCCCTGTGTAACATGCACACATACACACATATATGACCATTAAAATGAGAGATAATCAGAGCCCTCATCCTGGTTATAAAGTTTTATTCTTAGTATTTATTGCATGATTATTCAGTAAGGTTAGAACCCAAGGGTAGGCCCTTAACAGATGGATTACCTCAGCAGCTGTTTGAAGAAAAGCTGCTTAGTAATGTGGAGGGGTGAGCAGCAAGAGAAATCAGGAGCTCTTGACTTACAAGTGAGCTGGTTTCTTCAGTTGACCAAAAGTGATAACCAAGGGTGACGCAGAGCTGGAACCAGGAAAAGTCCTGGTGTAAACCCATGTTAGCACACAGGCTGTGCACTCCTTAGGGAAGTAGTTTTGTGCCATGTGACCTGCCTTTCCTAGGTGAAATCACCTAGATTTTTAATAATGAGGTAAAGCCCTATCTGAAAAGACATGTAAGAGCCATTCATGTGTCACACAAGTACTGCAGCAGCAAACAGAAACACCAAAATGACACCCAGGTTTGGAGGCAGATGTATTTAACATCAGACAGGCACTGACTAGGAATTAATTGTTTCTCAAAATGTCAGTCCCAGGGCTCAAGGAGGGAGGTTTTTATGAGGTCTGCAAGTGGAAGTACAAAAGCAGAGTACTTGGCTGTCTCTAATTGGTTCTTACAGTATGCATCATAGTGACCTGCTGTGCATCACAAGGACCAGCTGTTTCCAGGAGACAGAAGCCACTGGAACTGCAACAGGAACCATTACCTGGGCAACTGAAGTATACTGGCTGGAGGTGCATTTTCTGCAACAGTACTATGTGCCTGCTTTCTTAAAGCCCTCATTCCCCATGCTTACATCCCACCTGGGTGTCCCCTTGACCGTGTGCCCGTGTGCCTGTGGCAGGGGTATCTGTTATAGCAGTGAGGACCCCAGTGCCCTTGTCTGGCAGCCTGCAGTGGGCCGCAAAGGGGAGAGGCCAGTGCAGGTGCTTTGTAGCTTTATAGTACTTTCCTTATGCATGTGTCATCACCATTTTTTGTTTCCTGTCTTTCTTGAAAAATTTTACCTAAGTGACTATTTGAAAAAAAAAAAAAAAAAAAGTAAAAGTCTTTTGTTTGCTTTCAACTGGAAAAGGCTGGGTCTTGGAATTTATTAATAGGACTAGTCTCTGACAGTGTGAAGACTATAAAGCTACTCGTTTTAGAAGAGGATCTCTGAGAAGGCAGCAGTGGAGCTGAGTTCTGAATAAGGACAGCAAGGTGTGACGGAGAGTGAAAGTTGAGCTAGACCAGTGATGGGGAGCTTTTAGAGACAAGCACCCAAACTCCAGCCCAAAACCCAGGTGCCAGCACTGCAGTGAAACCTGAATATCCGATGCTCAGCTGCTGGGGCGACTTGGCTTGTGTGCCGACAGAGTGGGCTCTTCCTGCCCACTGTGGCACCAGTGCCATAGGTTTGCCACCATTGGGCCAGACACTCCTGGGTCTACTTCTGGCTCTGCCGTTTCTTGGGCTATGTCAGCTTGGCCATGGGTTCCTGTGTCGGCCACACCAGGGACAGGGCCATGAAGGTTAAAATGAACATGGTTTTTTGACCTTCTTCTGATACTGCTAGGAAGAAAGAGGCTCAGACCTGGCACACAGAGAACAGACTATGCTGTCTTCTTCCTTTTCTACCCACCTGCCACCCTGGTCTAATGGCAAAGTTTAGTTGAATAGGGGCTTGGGAAATATATCTGGAATTAGAATCTGATTTGACAACCAGAAGGGATATACGGAAGACAAATAGGATTTAAACAGTTCATAAAAGTGTGAAGCAGTGTACCATGGTAGTGTGGACAGAGCTGTGTTTTCAGGACTACTTGTTTATGGTGATAATTAACAATTTAAAATAATTTTATGCAGCTGCTTAGTGTCAGGCTCCTGAAATCATTTTTAAAGTTCAGCCTAGGGGAGCCACCATCATATTTTCAAAGGAACAACATTCTTAGTGGATGAGTAGGTCTGCTTATTGTTAAAGGAGAAATATAAAACATTTAATTATTTAGTACTGCCACAATGCTAAAATTCAGGACAATAATCTTTGTTATTATCTTTTCTGCTAAAGTTTTGGGAGTTTTCCTACCCAGAGTTTGTGTGTGTGTGTGTGTGTGTGTGCGCGCGCGCACACGTGTGCACATGCACCTTTTTTTTTTTTTTTTTTTTTTTAAATAGTACACCTAAAACTCTTCCTGGCTGTGATGTGTAAAATTGCATTTGTATAGAAGAAATGTGTAGTTAATACCCAGATAGGAGGTTACTTAATAAATGGAAGAGAAATTATGGTGGCTTACGTTTTTCTTTTTAATTCATTTTACTAATGTTTAGCACTACTAGGGTAACATTTTTTCAAAAAGCGACCTTGTTATTGTAGAATTCTATATCCCATGATCTAATCAGAGTTCTCGTGTAGAGATCAACTGACTTGTTTTAAACAGGCGCCTGCACTCGTGATAGAACATTTGAGCCCTTTAGAAGCTTGCTTGTCCCCTTAATTCCAGTGGTTTTTGTAAATCTGCTCTCCCCTCCCTGCTTTGTTCCCCCCTCCCCCTGCCCCCACCGCAGTGCTGAGGATCTATCCTTGAGCTACATGGTTGGCCCCTGTGCTGTGTGTTAGACTGTTAGAAGCTTCAGTATCAATGAAGATTGAGTAGAAATGAAAATTTGTAGTGAAAGTTCTGTAATTATTCAACTCTACCTCTGTTTATTTACTTACTTATTTTTGAGTGACTCAAAAGAACAGTATGCTGAGTTTGATTCCGGATACCAAAAAAACAGTATATTCAGTTTAAAAAGAAAGCAGAAAATATTTAGGGGCATAAGGAAATACCTGCGGTGTTTTGTTCTGTCCATCACATTGTTAGTTTAGGAACATAAAGACATACTTCTGTATTCCTTGGTATCTCATATAGTGATCACTTTGCAATATTTAGATCTGCAAAAGCCTGTGAAGACTGAAACAGAAGCCAGGGTTAGGATCAGTATTGACTTCACCTCCTGTTCTTTTTCTGGTAGTAAAAAGAACTATGAGGTCAAACTTTTTCCCTTCTGAATGTCTATCCTTGATTACTACAGCAGATCCATATTTTTATTTTTTATGGGAGAATAAAGTGTGTGTGTGTGTGTGTGTGTGTGTGTGTGTTTTCCACCTCTGATACGCACTTAACCAAGATCTTATGTTCTAGTTATTTGAATTCTAATTTAAGTGTGCTTTTCAGGAAAATATAATATATAAAAACAATACATCTGTAAAATGTTTAGTTCACTACAGTTCTCATAGACTACTTTTGGTTGTTTGTATAGTAATTTAATAAATGGACTTAATGACTTCAATCTTTCTTAAAGGGAAAGATTAGTTACCTTTTCTTTCTTTGATCTTGCTCGAGTGTCAGAGAGCTCTGCAGTTCAGTGTCCACTAAGGAACCTTTAAAAGGAGGTGAAGCAACAGTCTCGCTTGGTCCTCACTGAGGTCAGGCTCCAAGCTTTGCTGCAGGAGCTGCCTGAGTATGGGTTAAACACTGCAGGAAGCAAGGCTCTGTCTGTGTTTGGCTCTGCAGGGAGCTGAACCCAGGCCCTCTGGCATGTGTCCTATGCAAGGACTCTACACTACTGAGCTGCATCCTCAGCCCCAAAAGCAAGACTTTTGGGCAGAACCAGTCATTTCTGTAGGGTGGTATCAGCTGTATAGACCAGGCTGTTTTTCTAAATCAATGTTATAACGGTAGAAGTTCACAAACCATAACTAGAGCTAATGTAAGAATGTGGATATAGCCATAGCTATGGAAAAAGTTCCCCTAGTTTGGGAATGGACCTGCAAACCCTTGCCATAGTCTCATTTAAGATCTCAAAAGAACAGATATTTGAATATATTTTTTGTTTGTTTGGTTGGTTTTTTTTTTGAGACAGGGTCTTGCTATGCAGCTCAGGCTGGCCTTGAGCTCACTTTGTAGCCCAGGCTGGTTTTGAACTCATAACAGTCCTCCTGCCTCAGCTTCCCAAGTGCTGGGATTCCAGGCATATGCCACTATGCCTGGCAAGAACAGATATTTAACTGAGTAAAATTCCTCCGTCCCTAGAATATTGGGCAGTGGGACAGATGCTTTTCAAATGATGGGACTGTTGGGCATGGTGTTGCGTGCCTGTAATCCCAGTACTTGGAAGGCTGAGGCAGGAGAATTACTGCAAGTTCCAGGCCAGCCTGGGCTACATGGTGAGTTCATAGCCAGCCTGAACTGCATAGCAAGATCCTCTCTCTGCCCGCCACCCCAAAGATAGATTGGGATGGGTGAAGAAGGAATACTGACCACTGAGAATGTGCCTTTCAGAAATGTCCAGGTGTCTGGGTTGCACACATATTTTTATTGTTGAGTCTCTGTTCCTACTCAGATGTCATTCTTTTCATTCTCTACTGTTGCAACTTCTGCTAAGGCTTTGCCACCATCAGTGCATAATGCTTGAATCTGCTAGGTGACTGCTTCCTCAACCCAGGACTCCCGCTGGGAAACCAGATGCTCATCCACACTGGCTGGGCTGAGGTGGAACAGGCAGCACCAAGGAGGCCTGCCCGTGGTCCCAGGTGAAGGCGCTTGCTCACAGGGTGGCTGCACCTGTCATGTGCCTGGCTCAAAGGGCAGCCCAGCAGAGGTATCAGTGTGCTTCTCATTTGCTCATTTTTTTGGTGCTGGGGTTGAAGCTCAGGCTTTGTGCACACTGGGCCACCTCAGCCCAGAGGTAGTAGTACTTGGCTGAGTGTTCAGATATTCTGCTTTGGAGCTGAGGAGGTGGAAAAGATAAAGCAGAGAAAAGAGATGTGTACACTGCCGGGCAGAAAGGCCCCATGGCTATGGACTGAGCCTCAGGGCCTGCTTTGGAGGCAGTGCTGTGCTGCAAGTTTGCCTTCTCTGGCTCCTTAGCCTTTGCTTTCCCTGTTGTTTTAATCTGTGCCCTCCTTGTCCTTCACCCGAGTGAGCGCCTTGGCAGACACAGATTCCTTGGTCATAATTGCCCTTAGATATGGAAGAAGCAGATCAAGAGATGTCCTAGGGCATGAGGGACCAGAGTCCTAATTTAGGACTGAGGGATTGGAAACCTGGGCCCCAGGCCTCTACTGAGTTGTACATCTGTACTAGAGAACCAATTTCACTTTGAAACATAGACTTTAGTTTTTAGAGCACTTTTCGATTCATAGCAAAATGGAGTGGAAGTTACTGAGAATTCCCAAACACCTCTGCCATCTCCTGCAATCTCATTTCTCGCTTCCCTCCATCCCCACTTCCCTCCATCCCCTCTTCCCTCCCCTTTTCCCTCTCTTCCTTCCTCCCTTCTGTTCTTTCAAGTGATAGGGTCTCACTAATGTTGGTTGCCATGCTGGCCTCAAACTTCTGGACTCAATTGACCTTGCCTCAGCCTCCTGAGTAGCTAGAACCACACCTGGCCCACTTTTGATTTTAAAAAAAATAGGGGAAAGGTACACCATGAACGGAAACTCAGTGCTTGTGGATAAATTTCATCCTCGCTTTTGATGTGTTATGAAAAATTCTTAGAATTTATAGCTAGTAGTCACAGTGTCTGCCTCCCTTATTAATGTCATAGACACACGTGGAAACCTATGGTGTCTTGGAATTCCCATGTGTCTGTGTGTTCCTGTGGAGTCGCTAGAATGTGGCTTGTGCCAGCTCCTCCTCAAGCTCCAGGTGTCCTCTTCTCCCTTCAGCAGCAGCAGCAGACTCCAACTCCTCACAGCAAACAGCCCCAGCACAGGGTTCCTCCCCTGGGAGTCAGATGCATGGTTTCTTTGTGTTGGTTGTTCTCCCCAGGAGAAAAAAAGAGAAGACATTCTGCAGTGCGGACTTTCTTACCCTCCTTTCATCTGTCTCCATGTGCACTCAGCATGTCTGTCTGTGCAGACCCAGCCCCACTGCTCTCTCTCTTGTGGTTGCAAGAATGTCGGAAGCGGCTGGCCACTTCCTCTGCATTGTGCCTGAGTCTCCAAGTATCACTCTGAATGAGCTGTATTTTTGCTGAGTTGTGTTGCAGAATAGCACTATTTGTGTTCTGCTTCTAACAAAGTGAACATGGGGAATTCGCCTAATATGCATAATCACATACTTATACCTTATCCTTAATGAATGCTAGCTGGTTCTTTCAGCAGTAAGTATTTGTGCCTTAATTGTCTACTTTCTTCTTAATACAAGTTATTAACAATTCTATAAATCTTCTCAAGTCCAATATAAATTTTTTCTTTTTAGTCACATATTAATTGTATATATTAACAGGATTCATTGTGCTATTTCCATCCATGCATGCAATGTGCATTAGCCAGATTCAACTACCCTTTTAAAATTTGCATTCATCTAATTATTAATGAGATGAGACATCTTTTGTTTAATACTTTTCAGTGGTACTTTTGTTAGTTCTTTATTGCCTATTTGCTACTAGTTGCTTATCTTTTTCTTATTAACTTGTAAGAGTTTTTAATGCAGTAGGAATTAGATTTTTTAGAAATATACATTTGGTCAATTTATACTTTAATTTTGTTTATAATATATTTTGCCACCCAGAAAATTTTCTTAAACATTTAAAAACTTTACTTACAATTTTTTTGAGCCAAGTTTTCCTACAAATATATGACCTAGGATAATTTCATAGCTGCTTTGCCCAGCTAAAATGCATCTTAAAGAGTGCTTTAAAAGGAGTGAGGGGGACCATTTAATAGAAAATAGTACCCAAAGTTAATACTGTGTTTTGTTCAGGAGCAGACTCTAGGCTGCAGGGTTCTCTTCCCTGGCGGACTCCCAGGGCTCCCGCTTCCAGGGCAAGTCTCCCTTCCAGCTCCCATCGTGAGTAAGGCAGTATGAGCTCAGCTCCCTCCAGGCAAAGCTGCTGCCCTGTGCCTGCAGTGCAGTGCCACTTGTCCAACATGAATGTCATTTTGGAAGCAGTTGTGTGTATGTGAGATAAATCCTGTCTGTAGGCAAAATGTGAGCAACAGTGACATACAAGTAACCAGGGCGGGAGCAACTAATCTCAGGCAGGAGTTGTGTATGTTGTACTTTTCATTATGATTAGAGGACTGCCGCTAGAACTAAGGTGTGGGAGATACCTGGTCACTCATTACTCTGTGCCCTGCCTTCTGCAATATAAAGGCCAGACTGCCCACCATAGCATAAAGGCTTATTCATATCCTGGACCTAATCTACTTTGGCAGCTACACACTTGTTAAGCACTTTGATTTTACACATACGTATGGAGTACCTACTTCTGACCAGACCTTGTTCTAGCTTCTGGAGTTGGGGTCTTCTCTGCCATCTGAGACTTTCACTACGGAGACAGAGATAATCCTAAGAAGTAAAAGTCTCTAGGGTAGCCGGGGAGGACTTTTTTGAGGATACACCTAAACTGGAACCTGAAAAGTTTAAAGGAACTTCATAAGAAGGGCTGAGACTGGGTGTGCTGGCACATGCCTGTACTCCCAGCTCTCAGGAGGCTGAGGCAGGAGGATTACTGCAAGTTTTAGGCCACCTTGGGCTGCATAGTATGTTTAAGACCAGCCTGACCAAAAAAATAAAAAGCAAGAGAGAGAAGGGCTGGGGCAAAAGGGGGCACATGTTCTAGGAGAGGGCACAGCCTGGCTTTGAATCGCAAAGAGTGGCAGTATTCTAGGAATGACAGAGGCTGGCACAGCTGGACCTTGGCAGGGAGAAGACTGAGTGAGATGATAGTAAACCCATGAGAGGGGGCCATCACAGGGGACGTGGCAGGCCCAGACTAAGCACAGCAAGGGTGGCACAAGGTAGGTGATGACCCAATGCTGGGGTCTTTATCTTGTTCATCTGTGGAGCAGCTCTGAGGCAAGTGTTCCTAACGGGCTTCACAGACCCTGAGAAGGGAAATTGGGTGATTTGTTTAAGGTCCTACAATGGGAAAGTATTGGAACTTCTGGATCTGTCTGACAGCAGAGCCCACATTCCTAACTTCGTATGTTCTGTGCTATCAATCATTTTGTTTTGGAAGGAAACTGAGATTCAGAGAGGTTGAAAATAAGCTAGGATGAAGAGGATGTGATGCACTATTAAAATATTTAGACTGTTCATCTGGGGGAAGCTTAGAAAGATAGGAAGTACTGTACCTGAACAGGGCTACCCAGACGTAGGTGTTATATAAATAAGAACTCAAGGCCATCTCCCAAAGCTTTGAAGAAGTGATTAAAGGAATAAAAGGAAGTGCTTTTTACACAGTGGATAGCAGTGATCTCAGATCCAGACTGATGATAACATAAATTCAGGGCACTTAGTATGAAGACCGTTGAGCAAGTCAGCAAAACCGCTTTGTATGAACACACTGAAGTACCCACGCAGCCGTCTGTAACAGAAGCTTAAGTAACTAAGAAAATTAGGGGAAAATGAATACAAGGAAAATAACTTTGTAAAGTTTTATAATGGTAAAAATAGAAGCAATTTTAGGTGTGATAACTTCATAGTATTTATTTATGTATTTATTTTTATCACTGAGACAGGGTCTCACTTTGCAGTTCAGTCTGGTCTTGAACTCACTCTGTAGCCCAGGACAGCCTTGGACTCGCAGGGATCCTCCTGCTCCACTTCCTGAGAGCTGGGATTACAGGTGTGCGCCACCGTGCCGGGCTAACTTCATAGTATTTAAAACTCTTAGTTTTACTTGAAGCCATAGGCACAGGCAAAAACTTCCTGAATAGGACCCCAGTAATGCAGGAAATAATATCAAGAATCAAGAAACAGTACCACAGAATGGGAGAGAAGCTTTACTAGCTGCTCTTCTGATAAATGATAATAACTGAAATAGAGAGCTGGACTGTGAAAAGATAGTAAAGTAGCATGTGGCAAGTGTGTAAGTGGAGATAAAAAGAAGATGGTTTGGAAGCTCTAAGCAGAAGACCCTACCTTCCCTTGGCCAAGGAAAGCTCTCTAGAGGAAATAGCACTTAGGCTGAGTTTTTAGAATGAGTTTGTACTTGTAAAATTCTGCTTTACTTAAGAAGGTCAGGAGTTACTTTTAAGCAAGAGTTTAAAGAACAAAAGAAATCCTTGGAGACATAAAATAGAGATGAACCTAAGAATAGTGTACCACAGTGAGCTGCTGTATTTACTTACGCCTCATACACAGGTTAGTTGTCACATCGCCGGGCATGGTGGTGCATGCCTCCAATCCCAGCACCTAGGAGGCTGAGGCAAGAGGATCGTTTCGAGTTCGAGGCCAGCCTGGGCAACAAAGTGAGCTCAAAGCCAACCTGAACTGCACAGGGAGATCCTGTCTCAAAAAGATAAAAATAAAACAGCAAGAAAAAAGGAATACCCTGTCCTTAGCGATGCAGCTGATTTGATGAATGGGATATGCCTTATTCAGGAGGTAATTACTGGGCAGCTGTGATAGGTCAGATACTATGTTGAGCCCTGTGCAGGAGTTGTGAGCAAAACATGTACTTCATGGTTTTATAGTAAGGAAAAAGTACAGGGCTATAACATGGGAAGATGAAACAGAAGCCTTAATTTAAGTGAAGGTCAAGGAAAGTCGTTACAAGTAACAGACATCAAGCTTCAGATGTGAAGATTAAGCAGAAAATAGAACTAAAGGTTACTTGGGGGTTCCAGGGCAAAAGAAGGTCTGGAAGTCTTGAGGCCTGAGACAGCCTGGGTGTTTGAACAGCTGAAGAAAGGCAGTACAGGTGGCCCTGGGTGGTGCGGTAAGAGGCTCGGCGGTGGAGACTGTCACAAGCCTCAGCACACTCTGCAAGACCTGCTGAAGGCAGGCTCCAGTCGGAGGCACCGTGGGAGTGCTGTCTAACAAGGTTGTGAGCCAGGGTGAGATATCATCAGGTTTTTCCATTGGAGAAAGATCACTGTGGCTGCTGAGGGGACACTGGGGAGGGAAAGCCTGACAGAGCTTTTCCAGCATTGGAGTAAGCAGTGGCCAGGACTTGGTGGCTTTTGAGAGGGGAGCAGTAAATCTGGCTCAGGATTGCTGGTGGACTTTAAGGTGGACTTGATACATGGGTAGAGGAGAGGGCATTACCAAGGACTCATTTTCTCTCAAAGCAGCCGCCTAGCCAGGGAAAGCTGCCTATCTGTTACTAATACAGGAATCCTGCACCAAGGACATACTTAAAGGAGATGGGAGAAGAGTTCTGTTTTGGACCTGTTAAGTTTAAGATGCCTATGAGATACCTAAGTAGAGATCTTAGGTGGTTATGTGGATCTGAGGATCTGGAGTTGAGTCGGACGTAAGGTTTGGGCTAGCTGTAGAAATTTGGGGAACCTTTGTACTTTAATGAGAGAGGGTGTAGGAGATGACAACTGGTGGTCACCTTTTAACACCCAGCTGCACTAAACCAGCGTGATGCTGGATGTGGGGGGCCCACCTGAGGAATGTTGTCAGCAGCATAAGAGACAGAACTGGAGAAGAGGAAGTTGAGAGGCGGTAGGGAGATATTGGGAGCTGTTGGTTCTCTTGGAGGAGCTTGTTATGCCGGCTTTCCTGATAAACTTGGCTGTTCTTATTGTCGAAGGAGCTCAGGACCTTACTGCTGCTGAGAATGGCTATGGTTCACTTTGGGAGAATGCTGGTCCTCACTTTGAGCATCGCATCCTGGCTCTGGAGGAGAAGATGGTGCACTGCTCAGTCTCCTGGACAAGCTTGTCGAGTTGGCCTTCCTGATAGGAACTCAACTGTTGTCATTGTTGGAGGAGCTGAGGACCTCACTGTTGCTGAGGATGGCTGTGGTACTTTTCGGGGAAGCTCTGGTTCTTACTTTGAGTGTCACTTCCTGGCTCCAGTGCAAATCCCTCAGCCTACTGGCACAGATCCTTCATCCAGCTGGTGCAGACTTTCTAGATTCTACCACTGACATTTGGGCCTTCCCAGTGTAAATCCTTGATACCAACTTGCATGAGACATTGTCATGGGCTCTAGGTCTCCAGTTGGACTCATGGGAGGTGTTGTTATGGGCTATAAGTCTTTAGCTTAACTCAGGCAAGACATTGTGAGATGCAGGTCCACAGCTGGATTCTTTGGTTTTTAGTGTGTGGACAGATTTCCTGCCCTCTTTGTATATGATTCTTTGGGTGACTATTATAAAATAATTTTATAAAATGTGTCCTGTATTGTATTGTTCCCCTTGTAAAACCCCAAATGATGACAGAGGGTAAGATACATTATAAATGTAAAAATAGCAGTAGTGCTATCTAACCATAACAGTGTTAACATTGGTGAGAATAGCTATATTTAACAACTGCCTTCTCTGATGAAGTTCTGAGTTCATTACTTTTGTTAATGGCGTTAACCCTCATGATAACTCTATGTGGTCACATAAGTACCACCCGCACTGTAGGGGAGGCATAGGAAAGCCGCAGGATTAGCAACAGACAAAGCCTGCCTGGACCTGAAGCCTGAATTCATGGCCCCACCTGAGAAGAGACAGCATTACCCATGTGGCACAGACTGGAAAGGAACTGGGAAGGAGCACCAGGATAGGCAGCCCAGCAGTGTCCCTGCAGGGCCAGGGGTGGTGGTCATGTGGTACTGAAAGTGGGCCTTTAAAGGCACAGAGGCAGACGTTGTGAGGACAGACACTAGGAGAGTTGAGGGGAAGGGCAGGAGAGTCAGAGACAGTATGGAGAAGTTGGCAGGTGGTCAGGAAAGATCTGCAGTATTCTCCAGGTTAGCTGCAGAATGTCATCTCAGCCTGGTGTCTGTCCCCAAAGCTGGGGGGCCACACAGAGAGTGGGGCCTGTTATGGACTGATGGGAACTGCACACTGGAGCCTGCCTGTCTGTCAGCCCTTGTCTGTCTTGTCTCATATGATGTATGTGTTAAGGTTTAATTCCATGATTCCTTGAAACAACACACAGCATAGTTTATTTAAAAATTTACCCATGACTTCTTTCATCTCTAAGTCATTTATCAGGTGATTGATATTCTGTGTGAGAAGATGACATCTGTATTGAGGCTTGTGCATATTTAACAAAACCTCCATTTTATCCTTTTTTCTAAATTGGGGCCAACTGTTAAAAATTGTAGTAAAGTGTGAGTTGTTTTGTATAACTGAGGAATCTTGGTTGTAATTGTTGAGGTTGCATTTGTTTCATTCTTCCTTATACATTCTAAGCAGTTTTTTTGGTACTTGATATTGAGCCCAGGTCCTTCACACTGAGTTACATCTCCAGCCCTTTTAAAAATTTTTTTTATTTAAAAATTTTTTATTTTTTTACTTTTGAGACGGTCTTGCTAAATTGCCCATTGGGGGCTGGAATTTGCAGTCCTCTTCCTTCAGCCTTCCAGCAGGCCAGCATTATGGGCACACACCACCACACTCAGCTCTCGGCATCTAGACATCAGAGCCCCTCTTGGGTTTGAATCCCGTTTCTGTCCTTTGTTAGCTGAGTGACTTGGAGCAATTTACTTAACTTTAACCTTTCTCAGACTTTTTGTTGAACAAGTGATTTCTTTAATAATAGCAATTAAAAGTCATATATTGTAAGAATTAAGCTTGGACTTATAATGAAGCTGATCAATATGTTTCCTTTATTTGTTGATGATTCTGTTTTACCTTTGATTATTTTCCTTGTTTAGAATTTTTAATTTATCCTCAAATACCACTAGCTAGATGGAAAAATAGTAATTTTTCTTGATGTGCACATTAAAACTGTTTTCTTGATGTGCACATTATACAGTGAGACCTAGTTCCAGAAATAACCTTTACAGAACTTCAGTGTCTAAAAATATTCATTGCAAAGCTCTGTCATCTCACGTTAAGATTCTAGAGAAATAAAATTATTTAATTTTTGCTCCCTTACTGTGATAAAATGTCCATTAATGTGCAAGTTCTTGTTTTCTTTATAAGTTTAAAATAATTTTAATGCCTGGTGGAAGGTGAATTGAACTTGATTCACTTTTAATCATTCACATTTCAGAGAACATGCAAGGCAATTTCAAGGTTTACCAAAGAAAAAATTATCAAATCAGTCTATCATTTTGTTAGCAAAGTTAGAGAAGTATTTGAATCTGAAACTACCCATTTATTGAAATTTAGTCCTTAGCATCTTAGATGGTTTCTTGCTATCATTCCCTAACCTTCCTCTGCGTATAGCAAGTACTTAAGAGATGTTAGTTCTTGGTCCTTACAACCTGTGATAAATCCTATCAGAGTTGGCTGTTGTTTAGCTCATCAGCATTTCTGTAATTGTGTGGCAGGGCACAGGACATTTTTCCTCTGGCTTCTTGCCTTACTCAGAGTCCACCATGTGTTCCCAGGGTAGTGTGACCTCCCCACTTCTAGTGTGACTTCCAGCCCTGCTTTAGACCCCCCTGGCTGTCCTTTCTTCTTCCGTGCATTTCCCCTTGCTGCCCCAGGAGGTGGCAGATGAGGTGGTGTTGGAGACATTTCTCTGCCTCCTGAGTGAGCATCGAGTCCCTCTGGAGGTGAGGGAGAGTTTCCGCTCTAACCACTTGAATTAGAAAGTGGCGAGGGTGAGGGTTTGTATGTGAGCAGAGCAAGGGATATTCCATTGCTTCCTGTATCCTGCAGACCTGGCTCTTCTTTCCTTCTGTCCTACTATTTCCTGTGTAGTTCAACAGTCCAGTGCTTCGTGCCTCTTTCTCTATTTCTGGAAATTACAGAGCTTTACAGAAGTTTTTTGGGGGTTCACAAGACTAACAATTATTTTGTTTATGTGGTCCTGGGGATTGAACCTTTGTACTGAACTACATCTGTAGCTCCCCTACTCTTTTAAATTTTGTTTTTATTTTGAGACAGGGTCTTGCTAAGTCTCTTAGGTTGCCCAGTCCGGGCTTGAATCTGTGATACTCCTGCCTCAGCCTCCCAAAGTGCTAGGATTACAGTTGTATACCACCTCACCCAGCTAAGACTAGTAATTCTTTTAGTCTACCTTTTGGAGCATAGTGTGGAGCATACTGTGTGGTCAAGAGCATTTACATGATAAAAATTTACTGACAGATTGTTATGGGCAGCGTTAAGTGATGAAGAGATTAAGGTAAAAAAAAATACAGTCCTCTTCAAGGAGCTGTCTCTGGAGACAGGTGCCAAGTCGTGCAGAGGAGGAGGGTGCCAGCAGAGATGGTCTGAGGCGATTGAGACCTGGAGGATTGGGGCCCTACGATGAGAAGGGAGGATGGTGCACGGAGGAACTGGCACTTAAGCATGGACACCGAGCGTCGCTAGGACTCCAGAAGGGTGAGGAGAGCCTGGGATGATGAAATGTGAAGACACTCTATATCAGGTTTCAGTAGTATTGATTGTGTTCTATTTCTGAACCTCAGTGGGGGGGATATGACAGTTCATTGTAGAATTCTTTCATTCAACAAATTTATATATATGTTATAATTCATAATAAAATTTTAAAATGAAATACACAGTTACTAAGAGTGACAAATTTCTGAATTTCCTAGTTTAATATTTTTTAGGGTTTCCTTCACTCTAGGAAGTCCACTATGTGCTTTTAGAGTATTAGTTCCTGAATATTTTATACTGAAAACATGCCACAAGGGTTACACACGACTTACAACCATCTGGAGTGTTGCTGGTCATGTCAAGCTTCAGGGAGGGGAACTGATCATGGTTCAGGCTTTCTCTCTTGCTTCAGTCCCCTAGCCAAAGGGACACAATATTTTATAATAGGTGTGCTTGGGCAGGGGACATAGCTCAGTGACATAAGTGCCTGCCTGCCAAGGACAAGGTCCTGAGTTCGATTCCTGGTACAAAAATAAGAACCAAATCAACACATGTAGCCTGATCTTGTCACCTGCTTGTAAAGGGCATCTCCTGGAGCTGGGGATTTAGCTCAGCGGCAAAAAGCGCCTGCCTGGCAAGCGCAAGGTCGTGAGTTCAGTTCCTGGTACCGGAGGAAAAAAAAAAAATAGGTGTGCTTGAATTGGCCCTCGGAGTGCTCCTTTTGCAGATTGCTCACAGTGGGGTATGAACATGAACTCAGGCAGGGGTGAGTCTCTGAGTAAGGAGGCTTGGAAGATGTGCACACATGCTGTGTGGAGGGCAGGTGGTGGGTGTGGGAGGCCGGGGGCGGAGAGGAAGCTGCATGGGGCAGCTTGGGCTTGAGAGCTGCTCAGTCCCTTCAGTTGTGCCTACACCTCAGGCTCCTGGACTGACAAAATGCAAGTTAGTTGAGCGATTGCTGAGGTCCAGGGCCTCTTCAGGGTCATCGCTGTGATCCAATACACAAAGAAGGTGACTGGTTTCTTCCTCATCGTGCAGGGAGGGCATGGCCCACAGGGAAGTTCTGCTAAGCTGGGCGGGCGAGCCGGAGCTGCCTTCCTGTCTGGTGCAGACCTCTTCTCCTACCTTGCAGGGCCCTAGACTCTCACAGGCATCCCCTGCGACAAGGCAGGCATCATTAACTGTCCGTGGTGCACAGAGGGCTTTATTTTCCTTGCAAGCTATTGTGCAGCCTGAATCTGCATTAGCATTGTTTTTCTTGGATTTTGACTATTGCAGAATTCAGCCCATCTCCGTTGTCCTTGCTCTCATTTTCAGTCAGCGGCTCGTTTGAATTGTCACCAGTCTTCCACGTGTTTACATTTTGTCTATTTTAAGTTTTCTGACATTCCCTCCATCTCCTCCGTTTTTGGCCCTTAATCATAGTACGAACTTGAGACCCCAAGCTGCTGCTTTCCCCTCCGATTCCTGCATCACTGTTTACTCTTCGTGCTGCTCTGTCTCTGAGCCTCCACTGTGGCCCTCTCCACCGGCTTTGGGACTCAATCCTGGGTGTGGCCCCAGGGAAAATGTGAAGTTTGCCTTTGCCGTCTCTTGTCTCAATTTTCTCATCTTTTCCCTCCCCCAGCCCTATCATGGTGTTAAATAAATAAAATCAACATATAGGTGCTGCCCAGCCATCAGCTGCAGTAAGAGACTTAGCCCTTCTTAGAGGATTCCAGAGGTGGCTTTGGAGGAGAGTACGTCGACCCCTGAATGACTAAAAGACAGGCGATGGGATCGTGAGAAACTTTTACAAAATTATAAGACAATAAAAATACAGCAGTCTGAGTAGAAAGAGGAGACCTGCAAGAAAGTCTGAACCGTTCCAGGCAGTGGCACACACCTGTGATCCTGCACTCTCAGAGGCTGAGGCAGGAGGATCACAAGTTTGAGTGCTGCCTGGGCAACTTAGCAAGATTCTGTCAAAATAAATAAAAAAGACTGGAAGTATAGTTCAGCACTAGAGCCTTCTCTAGCATGCTTGAAGCCCTGGGTTCAATGTCTGGTACTGCAAACAAGGAAGAAGAAAAGAAAAAAGGGAAAGAGATGGAAAGCAAGTCCGGCCCCTCTCTAGCTGGTCAGGATGGTCATTACAGAACTCAGCTTGGGACAAGGTTCTTCACTCGTCTTGCCGGAGGCCCTGCCAGTCTGATTTGTGGGGCCTGGCTGTATTTTCCTAGTGTGTGTGTTTCTGCAGCATGACCTCGGCAGACTTGGAATGGGGTCCAACCTGCCTCTGAGCCCTGCCTGCTCACTCACACACTGTGACCCGCTTCTGTTTCCCGTGTGCTCCAGAGCCCCATCTTCCTGCTTCTTCCTGTCCTGGCCCAAGTGTGCCGTGACAGGTACAGTCCCTCCTCAGGGCGGCATGCACATTAGTCCTGAGGTCCTGGGGATGGGTGGGATATGGAAGTCACAGAGCAGTGAATGTTTTTGTCCCCACACTGACCCAATTCTGGAGGAGTTGTCACTCATCTCATGGTTTATAATGGGAAAGAGCCACAGTAGCTTGGTTTCTGATGTATTTCTCCTTGGATACATTCCCCAAAGGTAGAGTTACAAAAAGGGAAAATGGGCTTTCTGGGCAGCACTTGTGGTGGCAAGGAAGGGCCTTAATCCCCCTGTCCTTGCCCTAGTGGTGCCAACACCTCGCTCGGAGAAATCCAGGCTCTGGTAAAGCGCTGCTCACTGAAAAAGACTTGTGAGTGGCTGCAGCTGCCTGCCCACAAAGGAAAGGCACTTCTTTCAGAGTTGAAAGTTTCTTCTAATTCAGGTACAGTCTACTCGTTCTTCTTTAAGCTCACACAGTCACGTCTTTCTTTTTTGTGTTTTCATTGGTCAAAGTAGTAGGTTGTTTATGATTCTGGGTTTTTTTGTGTTTGTTTTTTTTGTTTTTGTTTTTGAGACAGAATCTCACTTTATAGTTCAGGCTGGCCTTGAACTCACTGTGTAGCCCAGGCTAGCCTGAAGCCTACAGCAGTCCTCCTGCCTTAGTTTCTTGAGAGCTGGGATTACAGGCATGCCCGTTCCCTATGATTCTGAATGTTATATATTTAAATGTCTTTTCTAAAGTACAGAAATACTGCCTTTGTAGAGTGGGAGCAATTGATAGAAATGTTTATTGAAATAGTAAGATTTTTTTAAAAGTAGTAAGATTTGGGGGTTGAATATATAGCTCAGCATATAGCGCCTGCCTGGAAGTGCAAGGTCCTGAGTTTGACTCCCAGTACCAAAAAAAAAAGTAAAATTTTTAATATGTACAAATAACACTCAGTTTATGGACTATATACCTGGCAAAAAAGTTATCGAACAAATTTTGATAACGTTTGCTGAATTAGACGGGAGGAAATGACAGTCCTACCCTATGCCTATGTATTTTATGCTTTTCACCAAGTCTCTGTGTATGACACCTGTGACTGACTACTGGAAGGGTGTCACTATTACCCCTGTTTATAGTTGCTGGAAATACAGGCCAAGGCCAACATGCTAGACTCAGATTAGAACCCAGAGCCTACGTACTTCAGCACTTCCTTCTGCAAACCGTTCAGATCAAACGTTTTGTGATTCTTTAATAGTAAGAGAAATTTAACGTGCTTGAGTAAGAAACAGGATGATTGAGCTTTTCACCATACTACTCACGTAAAATCTAAGGAGCTGCCTTTTATCTGAGCCTCTTTCAGCGAGTACTGACCAGCTGTGTGCTGGGTATTATTCTAAGTCCTGGATGTAGAGTTGAGCGACACAGACACAGAGCTTGTGTTCTATGGAGAGAAGAGAAGTGATAATTAAGTCAACACAGAGCAGTGGAACAGAAAGAGTTCTGAGAAAATAAAATAGTAGAAAAAAAAGTCTTGGAATTTGGGAGTGACTCGACTTAGGAAGGTCTGAGCAAGCCTCTCTCAAGTTTGGTTTGGGCCCACATCTCTGAAGTGAGGAGGAGACAGGCCTGTGCCTTGTGGGGGATTCACTGTAGGCAGAGGGAGCCGCAGAGAAAGGCATTGCAGACTTAATGCACCTGTGCTCCTTAGGGAGCTCAGATGAGGCCTTGGCAGCTGCAGTTTAGCTGTAGGCAGGGAGGAAAGGACAGTGTAGGAGGACCCTCTAGACCATGGCCCTGGGTTCCAGGAATGACTGTTTTCCCTGCTGATTTTGTGTTAAAATGTCCTTTATTAATAGTGTGGGACTAGACCGTCAATACTACTTATATGTCTTGTCTCTGGAGAGTAATAGGGCTTTAACCTGCTTTTACTTATTCGTAAGTGTTCTTCACAGTTCCTGGGTTGGAACTCTTGTGTGGTCAACCTAAAGGTTGGTAACCCGATGTAAGTCTCCAAGTATTTAAAACAAGAAGATGTATCAGCCATGAAATCTGGTAGTCTGGAAATTAGTGCAGTATACCACAGTCTCTTCCCAGTGGGAGGGCTTTGGACAGAGGTTAACATAATGTCCTACACACTGGTCCCCTGAAATGTTTTTCCTAGAGGAGACATTTAATTTAAATTGTCTTGAGTCTCAGATACTCTTACTTTCCTTCACTCTCTTTGTCTTCTCTTTCTCCCATTCCTAAGTCTATCACTAAATCATGTAAATTTCTTTTATTTGGGAATGGCTTGTTACAGGCTTTCAGAACTTCTTTATTCCTGGTACTTAGAATATCCATTATATCATAATTCATCAGGAAGTAGCCCTGTATATAATACATTTGAACCAGAATGTCCCTTGGGCTTGAAATTACAGATAATTTAGCACCCTGACCGCTATTAAAAGTGAAGACTAGAGATGAATTTACATAAAATGTGAAAGCCACAGTATAGGCTGGAGACTAGGTTCAGTCTGGCCCATAGCAGCTCTGATTGTCTTCCTTTCGCCAACGGAGTCTCGCATGTCCCATTTTCACGTGTGACCTGTTTGTGAAGCTGGGCCTGAGGGCTTTTTTTTTTTTTTGTCTTTTTGAGACAGAGTCTTGCTATGCAGTTCAGGCTGGCCTTGAGCTCACTTTGTAGCCCAGGCTGGTTTTGAACTTGCTACGATTCTCCTGCCTCAGCCTCCTGAGTGCTGAGATTACAGGCATGCGCCACCATGCCCGGCCACTGAGGGCTTTAAAGGGAGATTCCTTACTGGAGAATACATGAGGTCATGCAGAATGCTTCTTCAGTGTGGTGCTTAAAGGACTCATGCGTATGAATATAATTTATTTTTTCTCAGAATTCATCATGTAATCATCTGGCTTAAATCTAGGCAGCATCTATCCAGTTGAAGCAAAAGATTTGCCAGTCTAGGAAATCTAGTCATCTTTTCCATGGTGCTGAGGCAGTGGGAGCCAGACATACCCTTACTGTTCTCCTCCATCTTTATAAAATATGACAGCAGAATCTAAATAGGAATTTTTTTTTATTTTTCTAATTTTACAGTTAGCAAGAGAACTCCTCAAAGAAAATTGCAGATGCCCAGTATTAAAACGTATGTGGCTAACCAAACAAACACAAAGCATACGTGGCTTCAGGCCACAAGCTTCCTCTGCTCTGCACCCAGTGCTCCTGAGGGGCAGCTGGGGATGGCCAAGGCCTTGTAGAGCACAGGGTGAGAACGCTGCGTTAGAAGTCCTGCTGTGGAGCAGGCAAAGCAGCTGCAGCTGGCAGGCCCCATGCAACCCTGCAAAAAGTTTATGCTGCATGCATGAACTCCACCTCAGAGAACATCTCAGGTGACCTTTACCATAGGAAGCAGCCAAGCTTTGATGTTAGCTATTTTTTTAGGAACCTACATTCTATAAAACTCGGCAATGGTGATGCCACTGGTACTAACACAGTTTTTGATAACTAATTTAAAAAAGTGAATTTCATGTTGGCTAAGATCCCTTTTTCCATAAATTGCTTAATTATAATTAAAGGCATGATACGTTTTATGTATCACTACAAAATAATTGATTTCCTAGTTTAATTTTTTTTTCTTCTAGTTTGCCAGGGTTTGGATTCCTGATCCCGAGGAAGTCTGGCGCTCAGCAGAGCTGCTGAGGGATTACAAACCTGGAGATAAAACCCTCCTGCTGCGCCTGGAGGAGGGGAAGGTAAGAGCTGCACTCCTGTTGCTGGTGCCGAGTTCAAAGGTGTAAGTTTACTAAGACTTACTTAATCCCAACAGGAAGTTCAACTTTGAACTAATCTTTTTTTTACTAAGTTGATAAAAATGACAAACGCAGTTTTCTTTCCCAATAGAGTTATCAGTGACATAGATTAGTGAAAATAGCAGATACTTCAGAAATCATTATGTGGCATATGCTTTTACTCCCAGTACTCAGTAGGCTGAGGCAAGAGGATTGCTGGGAATTTGAGGCCAGCCTGAAGTAAATAGTGAGATCCTATCTCCAGAAAAACCAAAAATAAGTAAAATAAATACTTTTTAAGAATCGATTATTTAGGCCCATGGATTTATTATGATTATCAATAAGGCTTATAATCACATCTGATCCTCCCAAAGACATACCTGTTTAGCTATATTTTACATTTAGACTAGCATTAAAATTATTTTATCTTAACCAAGAAAATGTTGTCTAAGGTGCCAATCTAATTAAGATTTGATATTTACTTTAATTATTTGAGAAATATTTTCTATAAAACTTTTATTTATGAAGCATTTCCAAGCCACCAGAGGAGCTTAGAGACAGTTGTGTGTCTACACTCCCTGCATCCCCTCTGTGAGTGAATTTGAGTTAGTTGTACTTTTTTTTCAGAACTAAACGAAACAGCCAGGGATATAGCTCAGTGGCACAGCACTTGCTGGCAAGCGCAAGGTCCTGAGTTCGATTTCCAGTACAAAAGGAAAAATAAATAAATGGAACAGGTTTTATTCAGTCTTTTTAGAATGGGGAAAACAAGTGATGTAAAATAAGTCATAGAAAGTGCTCTCATACTACCACCTCAACTACTGTTTTCAGTGTTTTACAAAATGCTCACACTGCAAATAGGAAGAGCTTTAATACTCTTGTAATTTCCGCTGCAATAAATGCAGCATTAATGTACAAATTTTTCTGTACCAATTTTAAAAGTTGAATTACTGAATTATATACTAATTCTTATGATGTTATTCACATACATTTTATTTATATACTTTTAATAAGATTCATTGCCAATATACATTATTTTCCTTAACTTTATTTTTACATTACGTTAGTGTCCGTCATGCAGTTGCAAAAACCTTACAGTAAATTACACAGGTTTATAGTCCAGTTTTGACTCTAGCTTCTTAGAATCTGCCACTTTTTTTTTTTTGTACCAGGAATCAAACTCAGGACCTTACACTTGCCAAGCAAGGCACTGTACCGCTGAGCTATATCCCTGGCCCTCAGCCACTTTTCTGACTGCTTTCATGAACAATTCCTGAACTACAAAATCATGATTAGCACAAATTGCAAACATACCTCTCCAGTACCAATTTCTCAGGTCACTCTATTAAAGCCATCTGAAAGCTTCACAATTGCTTCATAATCTATGTCCCCATGCTTTGTAATAGGACATGCATGGATTTTCAGTATACCTAGTCTTACTTGTTCCTTTGGTGAATCAATGTATTTTTCTATCTAGTCTATCTATTCTTTCTGGATGCAGCAACACAGGATCCAGTGTATCTGGCCTGTTTGTAGCCATGATCATTTTAACTATGCAGAGTATCAAATCCATCCTCCTGATTCAGTAGCTCCATTAAAGCTCTCTGAATCTGTCAGCTGAAGTACCCTCAGAAAACCAGCGACTTCCAATAGCACCTATTTCATCCATAAAAGTCATGCATGCCAATGATCCATTGCATAATTAAACATTTCTGTAATCAAACAAACACTATCACCAGTGTACTTGACTACAACAGAGCTAGATACAACCTTTAAGGAATTGCAGTCCAGTTGTCTAGCCACAACTTGTGCCAAGAATGTTTTTCCTGAGCCTAGTGGTCTATATAACAAATGACGGTCCATATAATACCTTTTGGAGGTATTATTCTTACACTCTGGGATAATTCTGGGTTTGTGAGAGGCAATTGTATTATCTATCTTAATTTCTGAATCTGTTCTGACAGCCCTCCAATCTCAGAATAAGAAGCATTCCCAGGGTCTTCATGAGACATGTTGTAAACCAATATATCTACCTTCTCAGCAAATATCCCATGATAGTGTAGTCATAGCCAGAGCAACTCTTGTTCCTGGCTTGAGTTTATTTACATCAAGCTGTCGACGATAACCCACAACGTATCTTGGTCTATTTGCACCTTTAGCAATGAATTTTTCTTCAGTTAATTGTTTAAACATTTCATCTACAATCTGCCTAACACTTTGTTGGGCTTTCAGATCATTTTCAAGCTTTTCATATTGATTGGTAGGTTCTTTTAATTGCTCCCTTAACTCCTTCAGGTGATCGTCAATCTTGTGTTGCAGTAGTCCTGAAGCACCTTTCTAGGGTCTGCCATGATGAGCATAGTTGTACCTTTGAAAATCATGCCACTACTTGACAGGGCATGTCACACTCTTTTCTTAGAAACCTCTGTGATGTTAATTTTCTTTAAAGAATTTATAGTCTAGCCAGGGGAACTGGATATAAGTACATGAAAAGTTAATCAATGAGGAGATAGACAGTAGAGCAATACTGCAATTCCAAAAATGTCTATAGGTAAGTATATGACTAGTTCTCACCTAAGTAACGCTGTGCTAACTGTTAACATGTGTTGAGGGGTTGCTGTGAGCAGGCGTGGTTCTAACTGCTTCATATACTATAACTCATTTAGTCTCTGTGATCTTAAGGAACAGGACTGTGATTATTCCCATTTTACAGAGGAGGAAACAGCCATAAAAAGTGATTTGGCCGGGTTATACAAGTATTGAAGACTGAAGTATGATTCGAAGCTAGGAAATTTGCCATTGTGATCTGTGCTAATAACCACTCTGCTATACCATAAGGCCCATAAGAGCTTTCAGAATCCAGCATAGGAAGTTAACATCATAGGCTACTTTATCAGGGGAGGAATTTGACTATCTTAAAAGCTGGATAAAATTTGAATGTGTTTCTTTTTTAAGACAGGCTCTTGCTGTGTTGCCCAAGCTGGCCTCAAAATCCTGGGCTCATGTTGTCCTTCTCCTCAGCCTCCTGAGTAGCTGGGACTACAGGTGCACACCACCACACCACCTTAAAAGCTAGATGGTATTGGCCTGAGAAAGAGAAAGGGGTAGCTGGATCCTATGAAGGTAGGAACAAATCGTGTGGTCGTAGGTAGTGAATAAAGTTAGCTGGACTGGAGGTTTAGAAACCTGGACTGGAGGTTTAGAAAGCTGCGTGTTTGGTTCAGCACACACAGATTAAGGAACTTGGCACAATGTACCTTGCTAAGAGGTGGCAAAAGGTGTGATATCTGACATCACTATGAAGTAAGAGATAAACATACAAACAGTCAGGCCCACAATACAGTGAAAACACACATTAGACACAAGAGTAGAGCAGAGGTGTGAGTGGTGAGAGAGGCTGGAGAGGCTGCGGGGTGAGGAGGATGCTGAACAAGGTGAGGCCAGGCAGTGAAGCTCAAGGCTGTGCACAGTGTGTTTGCAGGCCAGGGCACTGCAGTAAGTGTGTTGGGACTACACAGGTTGTGTAGGGATGGGATGTGAAGTGAGAGTCCAGGACTAGAAGAGAGTGGAGGCCAGATCATGGAGAGCTGGTGTTTGCACTAAAGTCTGCAACATACTGGGATGCTTTGGGGAGTGAGTGTAGTATCCTTAAGAGCAATAGTGCTGCAGAATACTTAAGGCCCACTACTGCAAAAACAAAATAAAACAAATAAAAACCCAAACAAAACAAAACAAAAACCCAAGATATTAAAGACTTGTATTTTCTCTGTTACAACACTGATGCTTTTTATTGGAGGATGGTATTAGCAACCAAGATATGGTCACCAAGTGTGCTCATTGCTGTTGGGGTAGCATCATTTCTAGGACTTTTGCAGACAGAGATAGGAAATATAAATACTAATGTATAGATATCCATATCATGAATTCATAATTTTCTCCAGTCTAACACACTCAGAACTACAGTTAATTCTGTTATTCTTCCTTTATTTGTAAATTTATTTTACTTTCATTATATACAAAATATTTACTTACTTGTTATACATGTAAAGTTATTTCAGAATTGGTGATCCATACCCCTAAAGCAAGCAGTTTACCAGAGTACGTTGTCTATGTTTATTAATCCTGAACTTTTAAAAAAAACTCCAGAAATAAAATGACATTTTTACTTCATAAAAACAAAATTTTAGAACAGAAGACAGCAAGATGAATAGACATTACAAGACCCACCAACTGTCCAGTGGTCATTTTCCTTTTAGGAACTATAGTTTTGTAGAGGCCTAGAATGAAATAGAGAAAAACATGGCCTTTGCACTATTAGAAGATTACATTTATTTGATAATGTCCAGTGATTACAGAGAAACTGGTTATATCAATTTGAAGCCTAATTCCAAAAGGAAATTTTCCTAAAGATTTTGTTTTGTTTTGTTTTGAGACAGGGTCTCACTATGTAGTTCAGGCTGACTTTGTATTCACAGTGGTCTTTCTGCCTCAGCCTTCTGAGCACTGGGATTACGGGCGTGTGCCACCATGCCCAGCTAAGGTTTTGAGACAGATTGGACTTTCAGTTGAGGCATCACTAGATCTTATAGATGATCCCAACATTCATATTTCTGTATCCCAATTCCAACTCCTCCCTGTAACAACTCCATCCTCTACTGAAGAGAGAGTTCTGATTGCTTCTGCCATCCTGGAGTCATCTGGCTGACCCCCATCTGGCTAATACCAGTGAAGCCAGCACATTTCTGTCATTCAGCTTTGACTCTGTGTTTCTGTGTCAGCAGGGATAAATGTGGTAGGTGAGCACAAAGGTGAGCAGAACGAGGGGATTGGAAGCATTCATCTGGAGACAGAGTGGCAGCAGGCAGTGGTGTACTGACACACTGTAGGTCACAGTCCCAGGCAGCCCGCATGGAGGGCGTCATAGCCGGTGAATGGGCACAGGAAGTGCTAGGGGCACAGCATACATCCTGTTCTCCTTTAGCGTAAGCCCTTCACTCCTGATCTGAATATTTGATCTTTGTACATAGCAGTGATGGTCAACCTATAGCACACAAGCCCAAGCTGGCTGTTTGGTATCATTGAAAGCTCTAAAAGGTTCGCCATTGTGGTATATGTCCTCAGTATTAACAGGACTGGCTTTTCACAAACTAACATGCCCCTCTCTACCATCACATTGCATTTTATGAGGCACATGCCTATAATCCCAGCACTCAGGAGGCTGAGGCAGGAGAGTTGTGAGTTGGAGGCCAGCCTTGGTGATACAGCAAGTGAGTTCAAGATGGTCCTAGACTATATAGCAAACCCTTCCCCCCAAAATCAAAAGCATATAAATAAACAAATATTTTACTTTATTTTATTTTGTTAATTTGCCCTATGCTGTTAGCCTTAATATGTAGTTGGGTACAATTACTATGATTGACTTTGTTATAAAATCATGTTCCTATGATTTTAAATGCATAGTACATTTTAATGTTTGGGGGCAGGCACCTCATTAGAATCTAATGAAAGGTATGAAACATATTTCCAAAGTAGTTCACACTCATGCATCTAAGTATACTCACATGTACATGCACATGCATGCACATACTCATGCAAAGTGTTACCTGTGGTTTCAGGGGATTGTTGAGCCTCTCTGGGTTCAAGAGTTTCTAAGGACTTAACCACGTGCCAGGCACTGCCACTTTCAACTTTTACCACAGCCTTGTGGCTTGTTTCCTTTATGCCATTTGCAAATGAAGTATTTAGTTTAAATAACATGCAGGAGCCCACAGAAAGAGTAAATACCAGTATCAGGATTAGGACTCAGGTCAGTCTGACCCTGGAATCTCTCTTCTTTTTGGTGGTATGGGGGATTGAATCCAGGGCCTTCACTCTGAAGTATATCCTATCCCTTTCTATTTTTTATTTTGGGAGAGAGTCTTGCTGAGTCATAAGTTGTCCAGGCTGGGCTCAAATTGAGATCCTGTTGCCTCAGCCTCCCACAATACTTGATTACAGGATGTGCCACCTCACCCAATTGGACCCAAGTTCTTGACCTCTCTTAGACTGTCTAAAAAGGGGGAAGAGTGCTTATTGAAACAAGTGAAAACATCTGGGATAGAAAAGGCCCAGGCTCCGACTTCTCTGCTGTATTAATGCGAGTTAATATGCACAGTGAAAAGGAAGGCTCTTCATTGCCTCCAGCGTGGTGATGCTGGAAGATGGCAGGAAGTTAGCGTAGCTGAGAGCTGAGAAGCAGGCAAGGAATAGTAATAAGTGAAGTGCGGGTGCGTCTTTCCCACTTGGTGGTGTAACTGCTGCGGATGCTGTTTTGTGTGTTCAGGACCTGGAGTACCGTCTAGATCCAAAGACCAAGGAGCTGCCTCACCTTCGCAACCCTGACATCCTGGTTGGAGAAAATGACCTCACGGCCCTCAGCTATCTCCACGAGCCTGCTGTGCTCCACAACCTCAGAGTCCGCTTTATCGATTCCAAACTTATCTACACGTACTGTGGTAAGTGTACATGGCCTTCACAGTAGCTGGGAGCTCGCCTGGTAGACGGAGCCCTGGAGACCTGGGGCTGGGGAAGGAAGGCTGTGGTTGGGTTTTCTCTACACACGAAAATCTCCTAAGACTCATCAGAAAGCTCTGTGACTTTTCATAGTCTTTCACAAAATAAAAGGAACTGGGCCTGTCTTCTATTTCCCCCAGTAGAAACATATGTCAGATTCAAGGTCGGATTCACCAGTTACTTTTATCTTAAAAATACTGCAGGGAGAGTAGGTGCCCACAGACTGACCTTCAGTGCAAGCTCCGGTGCTGAGGTCCTCTTTTCCTTAGCGCCTTAGAACTCAGGGCCGATGGGCATGGTGCCATCTCCTTGCCTCTGCTGCCAGGCCTGCAGGGGCAGCCTTCGTAAGCCTGAACCTGTGCCGGTGCGTAGGTCGGAAGTCCTTTCCCTACTTCTCTCCGTTCTGTTCTTAGTCTTTGTGTCCTCCTCGTCTCTGACTCTTTTCTTTCTCGGACATCTTACCTTTCTTTTGCCAGTCACTCTGTCCTCTGCAGCTTAGATTTGCCTTTCTGTTCGTTGCCATCAGTGCCCCTCATTCCTTCATGACTGTCCGGTTGAGTGGGAGCAGCCTCTTTTTCTTCCCTAAAAAATGTACACTCTTTATGTTAACTTTTCTTTTTCATTATTAAATGGATATTTTTTCTCAATTTTTATTTTTCTTTAGCTGAGCATATCATGTACTCCTATAATCCTAGAATTCTGGAAGGCTGAGTCAGGAGGAATACAAGTTGAAGCTCAGCCTGGGCATCTTAGTAATTTAGTGAGACCCTATCTCAAAATAAAAAATAAAAAAGGGCTGGGGATGTAGCTCTGTGCAGAGGTCCTTGGTTCAATCCCCAATACTGTCTGAAGGGTAAAAAAAATTTTTTTAGGCAACTTTTTTTTTCTGTGCTTGAGACTGAACCCAGGACCTTGTGCCTGCTAAGCAGGTGCTCTGCTACTGAGCTGTTCTCTTAGCCCCAAATATTTTGCATGTTACATCTCAGCAAAGCCTTCCCATTACATCCTATCTAAATCATAAGCCTCCTCCTCCTTGCAACTATCTTCCTTTTCTGCTTTATTTTTCTTTTTCCATACTAAGCCTTGGAGATACGTGTGTGTGTATGTACAGGAGGTGATCAAAACATACACTATTTAAATAAAAAAAATATTACAGTAAAGGCACATTGCCATGAGTCCCCCTCAGAATATTTCCCCTTGCTTCAAACACATTTATCCCATGGTTCTTGCCACTTTCTGTAGCAGTTCTGGAAGTCTTTTCTGAGTGTCTTTACATGTTAGGATTAAAAGTGCAATGAATGTTGCTACCACATGCCATCCAACTCCTACAAACATGGGGTTGTCCTCTTCTACCTTATTCACCAAATCTGGCACTCTGTGACTTCTGGCTCTTTCCCAAGGCAAAATGACAACGAAAGGGAAAGATTCAGGATATCAAGGTAGCTCTAATGTGTAACTAAAGATTCTCAGGAAAGAGGACTCCAGAGCTGCTTCAAAGAGTGCCAAGACCCATGGGATAAATGTGTTCAAAGTGAGGGGGAGGATTTTGATGAGAATTAATAGCAATATGTCTTTTACTGTAATAATTTCTTTTAATTGAAATGCTGATGGCTTTCAATCATATCTTGTATATTTCTTACTTATCTTGTTTGAATTTCTCACTAGAATATAAGGTCTGTGAGAGTGAAGACCTGTCTTTTTTGTTTTCTGTTATAAAGCCAGCCCTTAAAAAAGACTAGAAACACAGTTGGAGCTGAAAAATATTTGTTGAATGATTTTATTAAAGTAATATATATGCCTACTGTAAAATTTTAAGGCAATATAGAAAAGCATTAAAAAGAAAAAGAACTACATGTAATTTGCTACCAAAAATACGATAGCAAATCCTTTCTTTTTCTATGTATTAGACTATGTATATCCTTTTTTTTCGTCTTTTTGAGAGAGGGTTTTGCTGTACAGTCCAGGCTGGCCTTGAGCTCACTTTGTAGCCCAGGCTAGTCTTGAACTTGCAATGATTCTCCTGCCTGAGCCTCCTGAGTGCTGGGATTACAGCCTGTCCTTTCTTTTTGTACGTATTAGACACCATCCACAAATATAAGAATAGAATCAGTTTATATATAATTTCAAAGTTTTTTTGAGATAAGGTCTTGCTAAGTTGCCAAGGCTGCCTCAAAATTGTGATCCTCCCACTCCTGAGTACCTGAATTGCAGGTGTGTACCACCACACCTGGCTTATATATAGTGCTGTATCACCTTTTCCTACCACATTTAATATCCTTGGAAATGTGTTTTGGCAGTGCATTCGTCTGTCATGTGGATGTAACAAAAATGTATTCAACTGCTCTCCTTTTATTATATATTTTGTTTCCATTTTTACTCTTATGAATACCATTATGATAAATAACTTTGTAAAAATAATCCTTTATATGAATTGTGATTATTTCATTTAAGTTTTTAGAATTGTGATTTTTAAATTAAATATTATAAAAATATTTAAGATTCTTTCAACATTGTCATATTTTAAGCCTTATCCAGTTTTTTTTGTTTGGTTAGTTTGTTTCGAGACAGGGTTTCACTGTGTAGTTCAGGGTGGCCCTGATCTTACTGTGTAGCTCAGGCTAGCCTTAAATTTGTGATGATCCTCTGGCTCATCCTCCTGAGTGTGGGAATTACAGGTATGCATCACCATTGTAGGCCTTCTCCAGTTTTTAAATGGTGCTTTAGTTAGGACTATGTATATTGAGTTCAGAAACAAAAGCTGTGGTATATGTTGATGTGTGATAGTTTATTAGTTTAATGTCAACTGCATTGAATGAAGTTTTGTGTTAACTGTAAGGCTTGGTTTACCAAGTTTGATAGGCCCATAGGAGCTCCTTGACTTCCTTTTGGTTTTTGTCCCCTTCCTCCAGGTATAGTCCTGGTAGCTATAAATCCCTATGAGCAGCTGCCTATTTACGGAGAAGATATCATCAATGCATACAGCGGGCAGAACATGGGTGACATGGACCCACACATCTTTGCAGTAGCGGAAGAGGCTTACAAGCAGATGGCCAGGTTGGTGGAAGTGTGCTTTATTGCTTCGTCTCCTGTGAGAGGTGATAATTTTTTCTCTGCTCAGTCATGGATATTTTAAAGTGTAGAGCATTTCTAAGCTTTTCTAAAGCAGCCTTTAATAATTGGTCTCAGATGGCCTGGATTTTATTATTAAGAGAATCTCGCGTTTATAAAAGAACGCAGGGTTTTTAAAAACTGCCTTTAGAATCTCATCATCACCTTCTGACTAGATAAGGCAAGATGTTGTATTTTGCAGATGGGAGGGTAACATGGAAGAACTAAAGGGAACTTTGAGCTAGAGAAGGAAGGCTGAGGGGAAGTGAATTCTGGTGGTCATGTTACATGATAGGGTGTCAGAGGTGCTGGGCAGCCCTGAGATGAGCTGGCTTTAACCACCGGGCCCTAACATCAGAGAGTGGAGCATCAGGGGAGGTAAGCATTCTCGAGACCAGATTGTCCTCTTAACAGTATCATACAGTGCAACTTAAAAGTGAGTGCATAGAATGGCATGTATTTGACTCTTTTCTCCAGCGTACAAAGCAGAACCTGGCATATTATAAATGTGATATGGGAAACCTTCTAGCAACTTATGCACTGGAGAGAAAACTAGTATTAGAGAGATTTTTACTTCTCTTCTGCAGCCAGAGGGAGTATATATGACCAGCATGTAAGAGAATTTTAGAATTATTTGAATTAAAGAGCCCATAGAAGTCATTATGCCCTTTTTAATATTAATGCATACTGATTACATAGAATAATGGGTGTCACTGTGGCATTCTGCCCTTTGTGTGTGTGTGTGTGTGTGTGTGTGTGTGTGTGTGTGTGTGTAGGGTACTGGGGCTTAAACCAGGGCCTTTACACTCAGCTACATCCCCAGGCCTTTTTTTTTTTTTTTTTTTTTTTTTTTTTTTTGTCTCTTATTTTGGTACAGGGTCTTGCCAAGTTGCCTAGGCAGGGCTCAAATACAGTTCTTACACATGAAGGCGTGGCTTGTGGTGCTTTGGTAATGTCAGGTTTGCCCTCAGATTTACCTTGGTTTTCTGTATTTCCACCCCTCCACCCCCAGGCAGTTATCTCTTGTGGCTCAGTCACTCAATATGATTTCTTTTCTTTGAGGCTGGATCTTGCCTCAAAATACAGGCTGGTAGTACAGGCTGGCCTTGAATTTACTATGTGGCCCTGGCTAGCCTCAAATTCTCAACAGTCTTCCTGCATCAGCCTCTGAATGCTGTGAGTACAGGCATGTGCCACCATGACTGGCTTCAATGTGATTTCTTAACTGAAGTATGTCTTTTACCTTTGTGCACTTTTCTTTTCCAGGCAGTTTTAAAATATGTGTCACTCAGTTGTGACACTGTATTTGTCATTTGTATGGGTAAATCTGTCCCCATAGAGTCTACTATGATACCTCTGTAGACCGTGTCAGCTAAGGTTGATAGTCAGGAATCAGTGCTGGCTGGAAACCAGGTATGGAGGTGTGTAATTGTAATCCCAGTGATGTGGGAGGCTGAGGCAGGAACATTGCCAAGTTCAAGGCTAGCCTGGGCAATGTAGCATGACCATGTCTCAAAATAAAATATGTGGTAGTCCTAGTACTCAGCGCTGAGGCAACATGGACAACTCAGTGAAACCCTGTCTTAAAATTTAAAAAAAAAAGGTCTAGAGACATAGCTCAGTTCAGTTCAGAAATACAGGGTCAGTCCCCAGTACTGTTCCCCATAGCCAGCCAGCTGGCATGTGATAGCTCAGTGACAGAGCACTTGCTTTTGCCTAGCATGTGTAAGGCTTTGGCTTCAATCCCCAGCACAGGAAAAAAAAACTACAGATTATGAATAAGTAACAGTATGGTATCAATGTCACATTTCCGGATTTTAATCATTATGGACGTATAAGAGGATATCTCTATTTGTAGGAAATACAGTTGAAAAGATGTAGGAGTTAGGTTTGCAGCCTACACTCAAACATTTCAGAAAATATTGGAATCAGAATTTAGTAAAGCAAATGGACAGTTAATGAATCTGAGTAAAACATGTACAGGAATTCATTTTGCTATTTTTGTAATTTTCTGTAACTTTGAAATCATATTAAAAGTAAATTTCGAGGAATCAAAATGATGACAGATAGAGTCAGAGTAGACAGGAGACTGGTTAGGAGGTAATGAAGTGATCCAAGCAGCAAGTAGTACTTAGTTGAGCACATTTGTGGAGATGGTAAGAAGTGGGTGGGTTCTGGATATATTGCAAAGATCAGAACTGGCAGAGACTTGCTCTCTGGTGTAGGAGAGACGGAGTTGAGGATGGCTGTGCAGGAGTGCTCCGGGCTCTGAAGGCGGGGCTCACCACCCTGAAGTAGAGGACGTTCAGGAAGAGCGGGCCGTGGGGTCGAGTGGGCAAGGCTATGGAGTGGGCTGCAGTTTGGATCTCCAGGGTTGCAGTGACAGTCTAGATGTCACTCCTTGAAGCAGAGCTTACCCTAGTGTTCTTCTCAAGTAAACACGTGTCCAGCAACAGCAGCCATGCCCAGGGTCCTTGGCTCACATCCGCTCTAAACATGCCCCTTAGAAAGTAACTCAGATAGCCATGTTGGCTTTCCCAGAAGAGCTCCATGGCCTTAGCGTCTGCTTTTCTTAAGTTCCTTGCAGTCTTTTCTGGTACTGGAACTGATGTTTCTCATACTTAAGCTTCAGTGTTACAACATCGGTGGCTACATTTTCCCATATGTCTTGCCAAAGTAAACAGGCACCCAGGCTTTAAAAGGTACAAGTTGATTGTCTGGGAAGATATAAGTAATAATATGACCTTGAAAAACTAGAGAGATTACATTTTTTAACAGGATAAAATCTCAGGAGGAAAATCTAGAAAGTAGAACACTTGATAAACTTTGTAGATACAGAGAAAGACTGGACAGACCAAATGGTGCAAGCTCATGAATGACCATAAAGGGGAGATGGGTTACAATGTAACATCTGCTTCATCAGCCCACAGTGGGTGTACTGTCCTGGAATCCTGTTTCCTGCCATACCAGGTGCCTTTGCATAGGTTCCTTCTTCCCATACAACTTGGTTTTTCTCGCAGTTACCAGATAAGATAATGGCATCACCCTTTGCAGAAAGCTTTTCCTGGCATCTGCTCCTGACATCTACTGGTCCCAACTCCTTCCTCTGAGCTGTCCCAGTGTCCTGGCAGAGCTCTTTCATATCGGTTATTCCCCATGGTTTTGTAATTGTGAACCTTTCAGTCCTCCTAAGTAGGCTAGCCCTAGAATCTTTAATCTCCGTGAAATGATTAGCTGCTCTTTATGTTTGTTGAATGAATGAATGAAGTTCACAAGGTGGAGCTTTGAGATCCCAGTAGAGCCCTGGAAGCAGCAACTGAGGTAGGTCAGGCAGCTCACCCCTGTTCTAAAGCACCCGTTACCCGGGCCAACCGGGGCTGCAGCCGAGGCCTCTGAGAGGAGCCTGTGCAGAAGGCACCCGTGTAGTGCAGGCACCCTGCTGCTCCGAGGCTGGCAGGGTGGGCTGTGTTTGCCTTGGGACTGGAAAGATTATGTCGCTGGTATTTTGTATTCTCACACTCTTCTTGCTCTTTCCAGTGTCCCGCTCTCCTGTGTTCCCTTCTCCTTCCCTGTCTCTGCTTGGCTTCCTCATTCTACCCACCCTGCTCTTGTCTTCCTTTTTGCTTTTTTTCCTGGGGCTGCATAAATGGAAATACATTTTAAAGATTTCGTTGCACTGACTGTACAAAGATTTCTGTTTCCTCCTTTTAAATTAAAAGCAAACAAGGGGGTTGAGGATGTCAGTCAGTGGGCCAGGCCCTGGGTTTAAACCCCAACACCCCACCAAAAAAAGCAAACCGTGGGTTGTTTTACATTTTTCTCCTTGTTCCTCCTTTATTGGTTTTGACTATCTTTTTATTTGGGGAACAATGGCAGAAGAGTGTTGTCTATCTCAGTGATTGCCGTCCAAGCCCACCTGAGTTTGTGTGGGCCTGGCCTATCTCATTCGTAAGCAGACATGTGAAAGTCAACCCCAGAGTCAGTTTGACTTTTTGGTCACAGTACTTCAGGGTTTGAGGAACTCACCGCGATGCCATTTCATCTTAAAGCTGAAAAAACTGTGACCCAGAGAGGCCACATGTGAATCATCTTTCCATCAGAGAGACAGAAAGGCCTGAGATGGTCAGCTCCAGAAGAGCCGAGGTCTGTCTTGGCCCCAGTGTGGGGGCTTCAGTCTGCTGGTCCCCCGTTGTTTTCGGCTGTGATAGGGTAACAGGTCCCCACAGGAGCACAGAGCAGGAGAAGCTGCTTACCCATGACAGCCATGCATGAGGACAGGAGGGTGTACACCAGCACCCATTTCTTCCCAAGCCTTGCCCTTGAGGGTCGCTCGACCACCCAGCAGTGCCCCATGCTGGAGACCGTGCCCGAAACACAGGTCTCTGGGGACACTCACCGACCAAAGCAGGTTAGGTCTGCACTCTGCGGCTTTGAGAGGGAAGGATGCCGCCTACCTGAGGCCGGAATGCGCTCCCAAGCCTGGAGCCTAAAACACCAGGGAAACGGGAGAAACAGTAACATCCCTTAAAATCTCCTGGCTGTGTCGATCCCGGAAAAGCAGACGTGTCTCTGCCGTGTGCTCCACATTGGGAAGTGCACAAGTGTTCTTGTGCAGATCACTGTGATCCCTTTGAGCAAGCCTTAACTTCCTTGCCTTTCATATTCTTCCCCATGTCACCGGAGAAGGGAGCTTAGGTATGAATTTTTAGACTTTTTGGGACACATTTTGTTACGAAGATTTGAAGTAGATTTTTGAAAGCCATATGCATGAGGATAGCACTTTCCATAGAGGTTTTGTTTTCTCCAGCCTTTTGTTTGCTGTGGGAAGGGGCACTGGGAGAAATGTGTCACTTTCGCTGTCCCGGAGGGTGCATTGACAGAACTGATCATGTGGGAATTAGGCAGAATGCATTTCTCTGAGCATCTCTTTTCAAAAGTTTTTTTTGGTCCGTGTTTGCAGTACATAGTGATTCCATTCCTTGTGGGATGTTGGTGTGTGTGCATAGCACATCCCAGTGCTTTCATTTCCCCTCCCTCACTTCTGAGTGTGTCATGGAGTGGAATCCAGACTACTGCTACTGACCCTTGGCTAACGTACTGAAAAAGTTAAATTCTGAGGATGTTTTTAAAGGACATTGGCATCAAAATGAGAATGCTTTTATTAGAGTGATTTATTTTAAATCCAGCCATGAATGAATAGAGGCGGTAAGTAACAGTGGTACCCTGGTTCATGAGGTTAATTCTTTCCATGACTCCGGCTGCAGCTGAACTGTAAGCACAGTACATACTGTGTGTCCATTGCAGCCTAAAATTCAGATAAAGAGAGGCTGATAGCAGTACGGGTCAAGGACATGTGAAGCTGAGGGTCACATGTACAAGCCTGGCCCCTCAGAATAAGCCATTCGTAGGGCTGCGGATATAGCTCAGCGGCACAGCACCTGCCTGGCAAGTGAAGGTCCTGAGTTTGATTCCTGGTACAGAAAAACCACACAAACACCAAAAAAGAATAAGCCATTCCTTCTCCTCCTCCTGCTCCTTCCCTTCCCTTTTTCTTTCTCCCTCTGTGTTGGGGTTAAACCTTGAGCCTGGTACATGCTAAGCAAGCTGTCTACCATTCAGCTACATCCCTGGCCCTTTTATTACTTACTATTTTGAAACAGGGTCTTGCTGATTCACTGAGTTTCCCAGGCTGGGTTCAAACTTGTGATCCTCCTGCCTCAGCCTCCTGAGGAGCTGGGATTACAAGAGTGCACCACCATGTCTAGTTTATAAGTGATTGTTCTTTTAGGAAAACTTCTTGTGTTTCTGTTCATACTGTTGCATGTGTAAGCCACCAGAAAGTGCCTGTGCCTCTCAGGCAACATGGAGAAGAGAGACTGCCGAGTGGAGTCAGAATGGGCAACGCAGCAGTGACGCGTCTTTGTTTTGCAGGGATGAACGGAATCAGTCCATCATCGTCAGTGGAGAATCTGGGGCAGGAAAAACAGTCTCAGCCAAGTATGCCATGCGCTACTTCGCAACTGTGAGTGGCTCCGCCAGTGAGGCCAACGTGGAGGAAAAGGTCCTGGCCTCCAACCCCATCATGGAGGTAAGTTGGCGGCACCTTCACTTTCTCACTGTGCTGTTGATTCAGAAACGTGCCCAGATCACTAACTGACCTACCATGTGTCAGGAGGGCTGGGGTCTCCCAGCCACAAAAATTAGGAAAACACTTTTCTACACATTAGGAAGATGGCTAGGTGTACTGGAAATTACCTATTTGGACATTGTGAGGAAAGCCCAGCTGTGGAGGAATCTGCTTTCATCCACTGTCCTGCATGTCCAACCTTCCAGTTGAGCTGTGTCCTATAGGCACAGGCAGCACACTTTATTTTTAATTTCTTTCCCTTAGTTGACACATATGTGTTGTTTCTTCCCCTGGAAGCATAACTCACTCACTTCCCCGTCCTGAGTTCTTATGTTTCTTCCAAAACATAGGCTTCTTTGTGCTGAGGTACAGATGGGTTCCAGTGTACTTTACCCACGTTCATTTTCTGTGCTTAGTCCTACCTGTTTAGCTGTAGATTTAAATGCATCCCAAAATTTGAATTCTGCAGTTAATCTATGATCTCATGAACATGTTTCTTTTAGTTTTTGTTGAGTTGATCACACAGGGATAGATTAGTGAAAGAAATTCAGTAATTATAAGTTCCTGAGGCAGGAAGAACTGTGAAAAGGATGATGTATTTTTCAAAAGCCAAGTACATTTATAAAGTAAAAATATCTATGCCAAAGAAATTTGAATTGGTTATATCAGAATGAGTATTTTAAAAATCTAAAGCTAGAAGATTATTTAATATGATTTTTGAAACGTTGAAGTTTTATGAGAAAATAGGTTTCATTAAGTGGAGAGGAATTAGTTTGGGCATGCAGAACAACACTTTCTTGTTATACCTAGTTTCTCATATGAGATTAGCTTATTAAACATTTAGTGTATGCATTATGTAACCCTTGCTTTTCTAACTACACTGTCGGTTTTTTTTTTTTTTTTGCTTTACCCTAAAAGAAGAAAAAATTAGAGGCATGTCACCTATATCAGAAAGAAGATATGCCATTTTAGTTTAAGGTTACTTAAAAAATTGAGTAGAAAGTTACATTCTCTACATTCTTGTTAAGAATTCAAACAGTGTTCTGTATTAGTAATAAGCACTAATAAAATGCTTAAAAACCTCCAGTGGGCATCTCTTTATTCCCCTCTTTTTCCTCTGCCAAGCGTGTTTATCACCTAAGCACAGAAGGAGCTGAGCGTTCCTGGTGCACCTGTAGTGCAGCGGTTGTGCAGTGATCTGTCACAGAGGTAATCGTGCCTGGTTTGCAGTGCTGTGTGGTGCTCGGGGCAGAGTGCTGTGGCCTGCTGTTCTGTCCTCAGGAGTGCCCTCCAGAGCCACATGGTTCCCTACTGGGACAGAAGGACAGACATGCTAGGGACACACTTGGGATCAGAAGACGAGGGACGTGTTCTTACAGAGAATGGGCAAGAAGAAATTGCCGTGGGTGCTGAAAGACAGGAGAGGGAATCTGAAGTAAATTAAGATTTTGAAAGAATTTAGTTATGGATAGAGGGGTGGATACCACCCATTGATGCTAAGACGGAAGATAGAATTTGTTGCCAGTTTTTTATTTTGGGTTAGAAAACAACAGGGCTCTGCTTCCTACCATTGTTTTTACTGGTTTAGTCATGATAACAACTTCCTAGAATTTGGCATCAATTTAGGCTATTTTAGTCATCTTTTTTGGCAGTACTAGGGATTCCCACTGAGCTGGATCTCCAGCCCTTTCTTCTATTTTCTTGAAGCAAGGTCTTGCTAAATTATTAAGTGGCCCAGAATGGGCTTGAATTTGGAGTTCTCCTGCCTCAGGCTCTCAGATTTGCTGAGACTATGTGCTTATACCACCATGCCTGGCCCTGGTCTACTCTTTTTTTGTGTGTGCCAGGAGTCAAACTCAGGACCTTGTGCTGGCCAGGCAGGTGCTGTGCTGCTGAGCTATATATCCCCAGCCCCCAGTCTACTCTTAATGTTAGACTATCCAAAGTCTGGAATGTGATAGCATTAGGGAATCCATGTCTTCCAGGCTGCACCTTATAAAACTACAGTTTAAAATTGTCTTAAGGATAACGTAAGTAGAGAATGAACTTTCTAGAATATACTGAAAGATGTGTGAATCATTTTATGACAGTTTGCTGGGCCTAGTGGTATGCACTCATAATGCCAGCTACTCAGGAGCAGTTGAAAGCTGGAGTCCAGCCTGGCACAGAAATACTAAGATGTAGCTCCATGCTCTCTGGTTCAGTCCCCAGTACTGCAAAACAGACAGCTGTGTTGGTTTCCTGCAGTACAGAGAGTTTGTTAGTGGGAACAAGATGAAAAATTTGGAGTGGACACAGATACTGCTTTTTTTCTTGTGGTACTGGGGATGAACTCTTACACATTCTAGGCAAACACCACCACTGAGCTCCATCCCCAGCACTTTTTATTTTATTTTGAGATAGAGTCTAAGTTGTCCAGGCTAGACTCAAACTTGTGATCTTCCTGTGTCAGCCTCCTGAATAGCTAGGATTACAGGTTTGGGCCTGCACCTGATTCAGACACTACTTTTCAATATGCAGTTATAAGGAATTTGTCATGTTTGCCTGGGCAAACAGAAAAGATAAAGGGATCCATAATGTTTAGTCATTTCTCCCTATATTCTTGTTTAGTCTGTCTATAGGAATTTGGATTAAGAAAATTTTGCTAGAGTTAGAGAAATAATTTTCAAAAGAGCTATCTCAGGTTGAGGAACAGAAATGGAACACCGGGCTAACGAATGGCATCAAAGGATTTACAGTTACTAGAAGGAAACATTAATAAAATATTGAGGCTATAGTTTGAAAATTTGTAGGTTTAAATGATCTTTAAGACTGTGTCTCTATATTGGAGCTTTTCACTGTGATACTGAGAAAAGACCACAGAGTGCTTTGCCCCAGCACTCTGGGAGATGAGGCAGGAGGGTGACAAGTTTGAGCTCAGCCTGGGCAACTTAACAAGACCCTGTCTCAGAATAAAAAAGTGCTGGGGACATAGCTCAGTGGCAAGGCAGCCCTAAGTTCAGTTCTGCAGCACCACAAAATAAATAAAAAAATGTCCAGGTTCCCAGTGACCCGTGAAAACTCCTCCCTGGGTAATGTACATCGCACAGAGTTGACATCATGGCCCCGTGGAGAAAGAGTCTGCACAGCACCCTTTTGGGAGCAAGCTCCTCTTCCTCACTATAGGCTCCTTGGCAAAACATGGGTGATGCTTCTTTTTTCTCTATTTTATCCCATATTTTCTTTATCTCCTGCAAATTTTCAATTAAGATGAGGGCAGAGAGGATTATTGGGGTACATTGGATCTTTTTTATCTTCAACAACCACAACTGAAGATTTTCATCTCCATTTTATAAAGAAGAGTAACTCCTGCAGCATTTCACTGAAATCAGTAATACAATCCAATTCGCAGCATTTCTCCCTTAGCAATTTCTTGCTGATTGAAGTGAAAATATTAGAGAGTCTGCTATAAATACTTGAGTTATTCTTTTTTTAAAATTCTAGAAAAATGTTTAAAATGTTCATCTAAATTATAGCCATGTCCTCATTGCCAAAACATAGTACAGTGATACCTGCCCTGTTTCTGAAAGTAAAAATACATTTTCTTGGACTGATTAGCAAATCTGATGTTGGTTGTGTTGCTAGTGTTTTCATTCCTGATGTTTGTTTTCTTCTTTTAATGTTTTCCTACTGCTTTCACCTCTTCTCTCTGGTTTTGGAGGTACTAACCCTCGTATTAACCCTATTACCTCCAAACCTAGTGGTTTTGAGATACTAACCCTAGCACAGGCTTTGCTCCAGTGAAAGTTGTCAATCTTGTGTGAAATTAGCTTCATAAACATTTAATATGTCATTATGTGATCGTTTGCTTTTCTAACTACAATATTTATATGCTCTGCCTTAAAAGAAAAAAACTTAGAAGATGTCACCTAAATCAGAAAGAAGACAGGAACCAGGGATATAGCTCAACAGCACAAGCGCCTGCCTGGCAAGCACAAGATCCTGAGTTTGATTCCCAGTACCAATAATAATAATAATAATAATAATAATAAGAAGAAGAAGAAGAAGAAGAAGAGGAAGAAGAAAAAGAAGAAGAAGAAGAAGAAGACATGCCATTTTAGTGTTTAGGTTATATTCTCTAGCAGATACTTTGCAGGTTAGATACAACCATCAAACACTAAAGCAAGATTTTACTTCCTCTGGCTTCTGAAATGGCATTTAAATTGGGTGGATAGTAGTAATATTATGCTAATAAGACCTGCAGCTGGACCTTTGTTGGTACAGGATGGGATGTTAGAAACTGGTTTCTAAAAAGACCGTGAATACTGTAGCAGTGTTGTCAGGAAAACCCTAATGTGTTTTACTCACCTCATTTACGTAAAATAGTTTTCCAAGAAATAAAAATCTTGACATGTGACTAGCAAGGCTTGTGCTCTGGCAGCTCCCAGCTCCATCCATTCTTTCCTTGCTGGCCTGGAAGAGCGTATTTGCACATCCCAAATGGTGTGTGGAAACTTCCTCACTGCTAGGATCAGGCTTGCTATTTCTGAAAGAAGAACAAGAGGATGTTCTGCGAGAATAACAAGATGAATAAGAGCCATTCATGTGTGTCTGTGTCACCCTACAGTGGACAGAGCTTGCACCTGTGCCCACAGGGACACAGTTGGCTGTGTTCCTAAGAAAATCAGCTATGAAGAGTCATGTTCTGCTCTGTCCTCTCTATTCCTGAACAAACTTAGTGTTGTATCACAAACTGCACTTCTAAAATCTTATTTTCTCCCTTGCTTCTTAGTCAATTGGAAATGCTAAAACAACCAGGAATGATAATAGCAGCCGTTTTGGGAAGTATATTGAGATTGGTTTTGATAAGAGATATCGGATCATTGGTGCCAACATGAGGACTTACCTTTTAGAGAAGTCCCGAGTGGTATTCCAGGTAAGCTGGGATGGGCGTGTGTATTTATACTTGTGTTAGATTATCATATAATGGCAGCGCACATGCTTGCTGATATGGCATGTGTTTTATTTCTAAATTATCATTATTATTTTAGCACTGAGACTTGAACCCTGGGCCTTCACACCAATCTACATACCATGTCCTTCTTATTTTTTATTTTGAAACAGGGTCTAGGTAAGTTGTTGGGGAGCCCAGGGTGGGCCCAAACTTGTGATCTTTTTGTCTTAGCTTCCCACAGTGCTGGGATTACATCTGTGCACCACCATACCTTGCTCAAGCTTTCCATTTTTAAAACCAGCCACTTCTGAGCAGCCAGGCTATCTTACCATTACATGTGGATGACTTAGGGTTAATGATTTTGGCTGATTCCTGCAGGTGTTTATTGGAAAGATTAGTTTAAGAAAAGGTACTATTAGTTTAGTCTTCTCTCTCATCTGTCCCACTTGATAGGGAAGGTGTCAGTTAGTTAGAGTTTCTTTCCTTCCTTCTTTTTCACAATATGATATTGTTTAGTTAGGACAGTGAGCGTTAGTAAAGAGAGGTAAGGTCTCGCTGTGTTGCCCAGGCTGTCTCCAAACTCCGGGGCCTAAGTGACCCTTCTGTCAACAACCCTCCCAAGTAGTTGACCTACAGGACTGTGTCGCTGCACCTGGCTTCCACAGAGACTATAGGTCCTAAGGTTTAATAGTCACACATAAGTCCTAGGGAATTTGGGAACGACAGTTTATTTCACCGACTGAGATAATTAAATATTATAATTGTGTTTTATGATAGAATCTTCTGAAGTTTAGAGTAAAATGCAGTAATTGAAAACTCTTCTTATTTCAAAGGCAGAAGAGGAGAGAAACTATCACATCTTCTATCAGCTTTGTGCCTCAGCGAAGTTACCTGAATTTAAAATGCTACGATTAGGTATGAATATGTCATTAGATGCACTGTGCTATATTGTTTTCTTAGTTTTTTAGTTTCTAAATTTACTTGTTATAAGGAGCTTATCTTAAACTAAAATACTTATGGACAAAATGGTTAGAAAATCTGCAGGTGGCTTCCAGGCTGCTCGAGGTGGAGAGAGAGGGAGAGGGAAATGGCTGTCACCGGAACAGGATTGGCCTGGGCTGAGCTGGTTTCAGGTGGCTGATGAGTACGTAGGGATTCATCATGCTGCTCTCTACTTTTGTGTATGTTTAAAGTTCACCCTCATTTAAAAAAAGGAGCATTTTAAAGGAATTATTGGATGGAGGCCTGTGGGGTTTCTGATGAGGAGAGTAGCATGGGAGGAAATTGTACTGCCTGTGTAGTTTGGAATTAAACTTATTCATTTCACCAGTTACGATAAATGTAAACATTTTACTTCATTATTTGGTTGAGTTTTGTGTTAAAATATAATTGAAAACATGGCAGTTAAACTCGAAATTCTGAAATGTGCTGTCATTGCCTCTAATTCATAGTGGTCTCTAGGATAATAAGAGCAGCTTCATGGACTGCAAACCTTTCATCTTCCTTCATTTCAGGAACTGCAGATAGCTTCCATTACACCAAGCAGGGGGGCAGCCCTGTGATCGAAGGGGTGGATGACGCAAAGGAGATGGCACACACCAGGCAGGCCTGCACGCTGCTGGGTAGGTGACTACTCTTGAGCTCTGTGAGTGGTAGACTTGCGACTTGAGCAACCTTGTGTGCAGACTGGTTTGGCTGTTTGGCTGGTGTTGCCGGGAGGTAGACGTAGCTTGTAGAACACATTTTTACAGCACATGGGCAGTGGATGGTTCTAAAATTAGAGTGTGGTACTCTTCATACAACTTTGTATATTTATAAAAATAATGTAATTACAAACTTAAAATGGATGAATTTTACACATATGATGCTTAATAAAGCTATTTTTAAAAACATATTGAAGGCATCAAGGCAAACAATTCTAGAGACAGTAATTCCTTGCTCAAATTTTTACAAAAATCTAGAACCTAAAGTTAAATGAAATGGTTTCCTCTATAAACTCACTTTTTGGGGTGGCCTTGTTTTTTGTTTTGGGGCTTTTCTGTGGTTGGAAATGGACTGAGTTGGCATGGTGGCAAACATTGTATTACACATAGTTCACTGCACTGTGGGGAGACAGTTCAGACATTACTATCTTCTTTCTTGGATTTAAGAAATGTCAGGTGTATATGTGAATAAATCAATCTTTAGAGCTGGAGTCTACAAATTTTAGAGGTGAATTATTTTTCAGTAAAACTGCAGATTGTTAACTCAAAAATTCTATGTTGGTATTTTGAGGAGTACCCTCAAGTAAATTAATTTAAAAGCCCTGCTAATCACAGTGTGGTCCAGAATCACAGTGGAACTTGCTAGAAATGCAGAATCATACCCTGTCTCAGACCTACTGAATCAGAATCTGCATTTGACAAGATCTATTGGTGATTCATATGCATATTAAACACCACTTTACTTCTAGGGATAGATTATAAATTTGAAAAAGTCATAATGTAGGAGGAAAAACACCCACTATAAGGTCAACTCTGAATTAGCTCTATAGAATAATGTATTTAGAAATAGTTTTACTATTGCTACTTGGATATAATTACATCTAATATTCTAGAAAGTCTGACCTCACTGAAAAATGAAGCCAGACGAGTAAGAGCCAAGTGCTGGCCAGTGTTGCCATCCTGCCTGAACCCTCAGACCCTGCTCTGTTGCTGGGGGTGGGGGCACTTCCTCCCCAAGCTGGGGCACATAGCAGTCTGAATGCTTCTAATCTTGGGGCCTCTTTCATTTATAGTCTGTAACTAGAAGACTTTAAAATCTGATTTGAAACAGCTGCAGCTTGCATTTGGCATAGAAATAGAAATGTAAGTAACATTAATGAAACACTTAAATTCAGCGAGTGACAATGAGGACAATCATTTGTTTAGTACTTACCATGTGTCACACAGTATGTTAGGTACGCTATGTGCAGTATCTCATTTAATCTTCAGAAGTATCTGGTGAGACATTTACTCTCATCCCGTATTTCAGTCGAGAAAACAGAAGCCTAGCTGGTGACGTTGCTTTGCAGGTGAGAGCATATTCATAGCAGAACCAGATTGAGCCCAGATGGGTGACACACACAGCCCTGGCATTGCCTGTGATGATTAACTGCCTCATGTTCATGTCAATGTGGAGAAGCGTACGTTTACCACAGTACTTTACCATGTGTGTAGCATCTGGCAAGACTGAAGAATTAATAATAGGCTTCAGATTAGCTGCTATCATTGTTTAGTTGCAGTTCTGAAATTAATGAAATTAATTTTTCATTTACTCTTTTTGTTTCAGGAATTAGTGAATCTTATCAAATGGGAATTTTTCGAATACTTGCTGGCATCCTTCACTTGGGCAATGTTGGATTTACATTCCGAGATTCAGACAGCTGCACAATACCTGTAAGTTCAGAGCAAGCTTAATGCAGCAGCAGCTGAATTGTGTTTTTATTTTATTATTCTTTCTAGAAGCAATACATTTCATGTCTCTAATGCTATCAGAGAGAGATATATTATCTGGTGATAGTGCTTGAACTGAGTATAAAACATGTGGATTCTAATTCCTGCTGCACAGTGACTGTGTGTGTGAGAGAGAGGAGAGAGAATTTGGATACATGTCTTATTTCTATAACAACTGGGAGTTCCATGTAATAGATTGGTAAGTCAAGAGAAAGAGGTTCATTTGGCTTATGACACATATGTACCAAAAATTGATGTTTATATGTTCCACTGTGGAAATATAATATGGTTAACTTATTGAAGAAACTAGTAACACCACTTGCCTCTAGGAAGAGGAACTAAATGGGGTATGTGTGTAAGAAACTAACATCCTTTTCATCTTACTGAATGTGGTATGTGCACACCTATTATCTATTCAAATGTATAAATTCTTTCTCTCCTCTTCATGTTTGGATGGATGGATAGATGAATGGGTAGATGGATGGATTCATTTAGTGATCATAATTTAAATGGCCCTGTAAGATCACAGACTCATAGGAGTTAGAGCTATAAAGAACCCAGGTACCCCAGATACCCCACTTTTTGGTAGCCTCAGTTACCTATGGTCAACCGTGGTCTGAAAATATGAATGAAAAATTGTAGAAATAATTCATTCAGGGAATATCCCCAGGAGTGGTATAGCTAGATTGAATGGAATTTCTATTTTTATTTTTTTGTGAAATCTCCATACTGATTTCCATAATGGTTGTACTCGTTTAGGTTCCCATCAACAATGCAGGGAGCCCAAATGCCCATCAGCTAATGAATGGATAAAAAAGATGTGGTTTTTTTTTTTTTAACAGTAGAGTACTATTCAACTTAAAGAAGGATAAGCATGAGACATGTCTAGCTAAATGGATGGACCTCTTAAGTGAAATAAATTTAACACATGTAAATGTCATATTGTCTCTCTGGTGTGAGAAACTGAAAGTGTAAATAAATAAGAACCAAAATGTATAATAGATAATATGAAATAGAAAGAAAGAAATTATTCGAAAGAAAAGGGGAACTGGGGGTGAGTTGGGGAAGGAAGGAAGGGAAAAGGAAAAAATAACCAAAAAAGGATAAAATGGAAACAAAGCTTAGTATATAAGGAGGGAAAGAGGGGTTGAAGGGAGGGGAGGGGAATGGGAAAAAGAAGAGAAACTAAGTTATATCATGTACAGGTACAAATTGCCTCTGATGTATGTGATCATTATATATATCTAAATTATACCAATAAACTTACTTAAAAAATGAAAAAAATACAAGGAAGGTTCTTTTCCCCCTGCATCCTTGCCAGCATTCATTATTTTTTTATTCTTGATGATAGCTGTGTGAGTAACCTGAAAAATGAATGAATGAATTAGTGAACAAACGAAAGAGTGAACTAAAGGACAGATGACAGGAAACTCGAAGGTAGACTTTTGAAGATGGGGAAAAGGATTGGGGTGGGAGGAGGGAGAAGAGAATTGGAATGGGTCTTCCCAAGCACTGAGATAGCAGTGGATGAAAAACACTAAGGTAATGGGATTGAAAATGATCAAAATATGATAAATCTATGATCAGTTTTCCCAGATGAACCTCACCATTCTATATTACATGCATTAATTTTAAAAAGTAAAGAATCAAGTTCAAAAAGGGATACATGGATGGATGGACAGAAGGAAGGAAGGAAGGAAGAAAAAAGGAAGGAGATGGAGGGAGGGAGAAAGAAAGGAAGGAAAAATAATAAGTTCTAAGTTGCATGCCACTCTGAGAGGCTTGGTGAACTCTCACGCTGCCCTTCTCCGTCCTACCTGGAACGTGAATCACCCCTTTGCCCAGCTTACACATGCTGTATAGACTGCCACCTGTTAGTCATTTGGTAGCCATCTCAGTAGTCGGAGCAGTTATCAAGGTATCACAGCGCTTGTGGTCAGGTAACCCCTATGTAGTAGACTTAAGGATATGTCACAGTGGCTGCATCACTTCCCTGTCTCATCATGTAGCCATTTTATCCTCTCAGCGTCACAAGAAGGATGAATATGGTACAGTAAGATATGAGTACATTATTTTGGTATATTTTGAGTATTCCAGTATATTGTTATAGTTGTCCTATTTTGTTATTAGTTGTTAATTGTACTGCACCCAATTTATAAATTAAACTTTGTGATAGATATACATGTATAAGGAAAGAGATGTGCTATGTAGCCTGCAGTATCTGGCATCCCTGGGGAATGCTGGGTTGTATCTCCTGTGATAAGAGGCCTCCTGCTGGACCGGAAGACATGGGAGAGCCTTCGTGATCAACTCCAACTTTCTGTTCAACGTCTCCCCCTTTCTCACACGACATACTCCAGCCAGTTACATGACAAAGGACCTCTGTCTCCTGCTTTTGCTCAGATCCTCAGTTGCGTCTCTTCCCTGGCCAGCTCTTCCTTGTAACTTGCAGGGGAGTAGCCTCTCTCAGACATACGTTCCCCCTGTATTTTCCTTTATTGCAACTCAAATCTCATTGCCCTGGAAAAGTCTCTCTTGCTTGTCTTTACCTCCTAGGATTTGAGGTCCTTGTAGTGGGACATAATATTTATCTTAGTGTTTATAAGGCCTTAATTTAGATGGTTTTAATTATTCAATTCATTCTTGGTTGCCTTTTTGTCTGAATCTATAGCCTGTAGTGTAAAAGCAGATTCCTTTGTCCTTTAAGAAAAGAATTTATTCCCTACCTTTTGTGGCTATAGCACTCTTGTAATAGGTTAGATGCATGAGGCACAATATAATATAAAATCAAAAGCTTTATGATTTGAAGAGAAGCTGACTACTCAAAGGGCCAGGAGGTAGATGGACAGGGCTTTGGTTTACAGAGAACTTGATCCTCATGATTCCTTTATGGATAATTTAGGTTTTTCCTCAGCCATGAATCTTAATTTCAGATGCAAAATCTGCCCCCTTCCTACTGACAATTTTTTAAAAGATAAAATGATTCTAATTTAAAATCTGACTTCTTCTAATGAAACATTAGTAGTCTTAAAAGCAGCTTTTTTGAGGTAAAGTCACATACCCATTTACATGGCTTTAAGTATGCAATTAAATGGTTTTTATTGTTTTCACAGATATGTGCAACTGTATGGTAACATAGTAATTTAAAGTGTTTTCATTATCTCAGAAAGAAGCTCTGTGCCTTTAGCTAGTGCACCTCTTTTCCCTTTCACTTGCCACTTAACTTTTTCACCTCATCACTAACAACTGTTGTTGGTTGCTCTTCTACCATAGTGCTTAGGAAGACCACTTGGACCATTGAGAAGGGCTGTTGAAAAGGTCATGAGACTGCAATGCAGAAGAAAAGAACAGAACCAATTAATGGAGAAAATGCCCCTTCTTGATAGTGGTATACTAGACTGTTGGAGTCCACCAATCTACAGCAGACTTGCAGAAATTATTGACCTATTAATAGAGAGTTCCTTACCCACCTGGCCTTAATTGTAAAGCAGCTATTGTGTGACCACATGGAAGAGATTGAGGCCTGTTTAAAGGGAGTGCAGAAGAAGGCTTGACTACAAAATACAATTTTTGAAGTAAATGGAAAACAAGAGAAATCCTCACAGAATGCAGAGGAAGAGGCCAGAGATAATTGAGATGAGGAAAGAAGAGAAAAAGAAAGATGTAGAGGGCCTGTTCAGAAGGTGCAGTCTACATGTAATAGGGGTACCTGAAACAGGACAAAGCAAATGAAGCTGAAACAATAATTACAGAACTAACTGAAGAAAATTTGCCAGAGTTGAAGAATGAAGTAGACTCACGATGAGTCTTCAAATGAAGAAGGCTCACGGGATACTTTTAAAATTTGATGAAAAGACAGCAACACCTAGGCATATCCTCATGGCCTTTTTTGAATTTCAAGGATAAGGAAAAAATTTTGCAAGTATCCAGACAGAGAAAGCAGGTTACTCATAAAGGTGCAAAAGTCAGACCTCAGATTTTTCTCTTAGAGTTCTAATGCCAGGAGACAGTGGATCAACATTTACAGGGTTTTAAGGGAAAACAGTTTTGAACTAAGAATTGTATACTCTGCCAAGTTAGTATTTGTGTATGAAGGCCACTAGAAGACATTTTCAGATACTGAGGGGTTAAGAAAGTGTACCAACCAAGAATCTTCTCTGCAAATTTTGTTGAATGATTTACTGCAGCCAACAGAAAAGGATAGGGAGATAGGTGTATGGAAGATTTGATAGTTAAAGCTAGTGAAGAACATGCAGTCAAAAATTGTTACATAAGGGCTGGGGATTTAGCTCAGCGGCCGGCACAGCACCTGCCTGGCAAGCGCGAGGTCTTGAGTTCGATTCCCAGTACTGGAAAAACAAACAAACAAAATTGTTACATATAAGAAGGTAAACCTAAATGCGAAATAGGTTTGTAAGCTGGATCTAAAATTTTCAGTTTATGGAGTTTTAAACTGTCAAAATGCATATCAAATAGTTAGTGTAAATAAATACCATTTTATTTTTGTCATTCATATAACCATGGATGTTGTTAAGCCAAATGTATGTTAAATAGAAGTGGTTTGTCACTGTGGCCAGGGCAAGTACAGAAATTCTAAATGTTCATCTGACAAAACTGGGAAATGGTACAGTTTTAATGCCTTTTTAAAAATCTGACAAGTTCGTAATGTTAATACTAGTAATATAAGGAGAAAATTTCCAAAGACTGGCTGGAGAGGGGTGGATATGTTTGAAATTAATAAGATCCAAACTGAGTTTAAAAAATCAATCTCTGATTTACCCACATTTTTATAAAACAAAGGTAAAGGGTTTAAAGGTAATAGAAGCTGTTTAGGTCACAGAAGTAGAGAGTAACATTTTTATTAGGTAGAAATAAGGATGTTGCAAGAAATTTCACATTTATGAGATTATGTGGCACTCACGCAGTATTTTTTCAGTATCTTCATGTGAATGGTAATTTTACTATTATAAACTGATATATATATTTTAAAATATTCAAAACTAGTGATTTCATGTACTTAAAATTCATTGAGTAGTTCTTCAATAAAAGAGAATATAGGTAGCCAAAAAAAAAATGAATCTAATATTTGCCTCTATAGATTTGCCTACTCTGGACATTTCATATAAGTTGAATCATATAGTGTGTGGCCTTTCAAAGTCCATCCATGTATCAGCACTTCATTCTCTTTTTCATGGCTGAATAATAGTTTGTGTGTGTGTGTGTGTGTGTGTGTGTGTGTGTGTGTGTTGATGTTGTGTGCATGAGTGTTGGTGTATAGGTATTCTAGACTGCTTATTTTAGTTAAAGGGCTGGGCTCTTTGAGTTTGGGAGGCGCTGATGTGTATCTGGAATGATGACTTTCCGGAGGGCATGGAAAGGAGGAAAGCTGCCTAAATGCGACAGGCCCAGGGATGAGGGTGTCAGAGATGGAGGTTCTACTGTGAGCTCTGACATCACTTGGCCATATGATTTTTGACAATCCGTGTGTTCTTTTGGATCTCATTTCCTCATCTGTCATTTGGAGACTATGATGTTCACCCTGTCTATTCCCCAGGATGTTACCAGATTCAACTGATCCCTGTGGAAGATGTAAAAAATATAATACACTCCTACAGGTTAAACAAGTACTGTCAAATACCTGCTCAGGCAAAGTCATGGAAAATATTGTAGGGCTGTAGGCATATTTAAGTCATCAATGACATTTTAATCGATGGGTGTCTAGCCTTTTGGCTTACCAGGGCAGCATTCAGTGAAGATGAATTTTCTTGAGCCATATCTAAAATAAATAATACAGTCAATGCATAGAAAACTTTCTTTGTTTTTATTTTTTTTTATAACTTTTACAATAGAGGGCAACACAAACATAAAAATAGTAGGATATTGGCCTTGTTTGTGTGAAAGGAATGTACCATTGTCTGGTGCAGTGGAAGCGGTTACAGTTCAGGTGAGTTTTCAAGTGCTTGTCACAAATTTTTTATCTTATTTACTCTTTGTGTGCGTCATCCTTGGAAATAGTTGTTCACAAATGTACTTGCTGCCATGCTCACCTCAGCAGCATATATGCTAAAGTTGGGGTGATACCGGGAAGATCAACACGGCCCCTACCAACAGGAACCTGAAAACAGGCAGGAGTAGCTATCCTAATTTTAGATAAAGTGGACTTCAAGCCAAACCTGATCAGAAGAAGCAGTGAAAGTCACTATATACTGGTTAAGGGAACAATTCAACAGGAAGAGATAACAGTTATAATCACATGTGCACTGAAAGCTGATGCACCTGAGTTAATGAAAGAGCAGATAAACATCAACACAGGGGAGTTCAGTATGCCACTGTCACAAACAGCAACTAGACGAAATACTGACAAAGAAATAGGAGAGTTGGACTACACTTTAGAAGAAGTAGTCTTACTAGATATCTACAGAGTGTTCCACCCAACAGTAACAGAATACAGTGTTCTCAGCAGCGCACAGGAACTTTCTTCAGAGTAGACCACATTAGCCCATAAAACATGCTTAAGTATATGCAAAAGAATTGACATTATCCCATGCATGTTATCATAGTTCAATGACACTAGAAATCAGTGGCAAAAGAAACCACAGAAATTATGGAAATTAAACAATACACTCTTGAATAATCAGTGGGTCATAGAAGAAATCAAGGAAGAAATTGGTCAGTAGAGCCAAATGATAATGTCAGTCCAGTATACCAGAATCAGTGGGACACAGTCAAAGCAGTCCTTCGAGAGAGGGTTATAGCTGTGAAGCCTGTCTCAGAGAAAACAGCGAGCCCAACTAAATAACTTAGTAGTACACTTCTCAACACCCAAGAAAAATAAGAACAGTCAAAATCCAAATCTAGTACAAGAAAGGAAATTAAAAAGATCAGAGCAAAAATTAATGAAATTGATACTGAAAATACAAAAAGCAATGAATTGAAGAGCTTTGAAAGAGTAAACATAATAGACAAACCCTTAGTCTTACCAAAAAAGGAAAGAAAAGACCCACATCAAGGCAATTAGAAATGAATAAGGTAAAATCACAACAGACACTGCCAAAATCCAGATTATTAGTAGTTGCTTCATAAATCTGCACTTGAATAAATTGGAGAATCCCAGAGAAGTGGAAGGTTTCCTTGATACATATGAATTCCCAGCACTGAACCCAGAAGATACAAGAATCCTGAATAGTACACTAACAGGCAGTGAAGTTGAAAGAGTAACAAAAAACCACCAACTAAGAAAGCCCACTGCTGATCTTCAAGAACTTCAGGGAAGATCTAATGTCAATACTCGGCAAACTCTTCAATGAAATTGGAAGGGAAGGAACATACCCACAATTATTCCTGAAAGCTAGCTCTACCTATTCCAAAACCAGACAAGAACACATCTTAAAAACAGAACCATAGGCGAATCCATTTAATGAACATAGACCCAATAATGTTCAACAGGATACTGGCAAACAGAATGCAACAAATCATCAAAAAGATCATACATCATGACCAAGTAGGCATCATTGCAAAGATGGCTCAACTTATGCAAATAAATAGAATACATCACATAAACAAGCAAGACAAACATCACATGACAATCTCCATAAACACAGAAAATGCCTTTGACAGAATGCAACTTGTATTCATGATAAAAAGCCTGAAAAAATCGTGGTATCTGATAAAAGCCATTTGTGACCAACCTACTGTCAACATTATATTAAATGGGAGAAAGCTGATTTCCCTCTAAAGTTTTGGGACAAAACAAGGATGTCCACTATCACCACCCTGTTTGATATGGTACTCAAAATGTTAGCCAGAGCAATCAGGCAAGAGAAAGAAATAATTTCTTATTTACACCTTTACAGTCAGTCATCTGTGACTTTTTAAAGTTCCTCTTTTTATCAGCCGTTGCCAACACACCACCAATAGCTGTACCCAACACACTGACCAAGGCCACAGAAAATTGCTTTCATGTAATTTTTACTGCTTCATACACATTAGGAGATTCAGTTGTGTCTTTAAGGGCACCAAAGAAGTCATTTCTTCAGTGACACTGTTATCAGTCACTGTAGTGAAAATGGCAAGTGGAGCCACATTTGTAGCATTAAACACTTTGATCTTTCATTGATCATCAAAGCACAAAATTTGAAATTAACACCCTTACTCCCCAAATCTCTTTCAATAGATGTTTCTGTTTCTCATTTCACCTGCTTATAATCTGGTGAGACAAACTGATTTTAGAAAAATCCAGGTTTCTATCAGGACAAATTGCATCTGCCACACTTTCCATATATTGCTTAACAGACTTGCCATCAGTAATGGTTTTAATTTCTTTTGCAGTCAGGTTTGCTACCACATAACTAGCTTTTATAAGAGTCCTTCTGAGATGCAATTAAAATTTTTCATTGAGATAGCAGACCTTTTTTTAGTTATGCTATTTTGTCTTTATGATGCATCGTTTGGCAGTGTGTTTTTGCATATAATATTCTTTTCACATTATAATCTTTGAAAATTGGCAGGCTTGTCCTACAAATTAAGTATAGTCCCTTACTTGTCTTGACAAAAAGTACTCATCTGTCCATTTTTTGTTGAACATTTTTTTTTTCTTCCATAATTTTTTTTATTTATTTATTTTTGTTTTGTTTTGTTTTTTTCTGGTACCGGGAATCGAACTCACAACCTCGCGCTTGCCAGGCAGGTGCTATGCCGCTGAGCTAAATCCCCAGCCCCCCATAATTTTTTTTCATTTTTGGTTCTGTTTTCTTTTGACCACCTTTTTCTTTTTTTAGTGTTAGTGATGTTGTATATGTAGTTATAAAAATACCATGAGCAAAGAACTATTTGATACACTTTTATGCTTGTACCAAGCTGCTGAAAACTTTTTATTAATAATAATAAATGCTTATCTTCACAGTACACATATGTGGGTAGGTTGAGATATCACGATTGATAGTTCCTGTATTTTCTCAAGTTGCAAAGCACTCACAATGTCTGATGCATTTTTTTGTTGTCACCTGTGTAGTTCATGCTCAAGCACCTTGCAATCAAGTCATGAAAAATAATGCTAGAGTCCCATAATCATGTTAAAAGTTTGTGACCTCGTATGGCTTCATGTGGCCCCATGCTCTGCAGGGTAGATCTACCTGATCACTCACCTGTCAAGTTTCCTTCTGAAGACATCCAGCAGCTTCCCACTCCTCTAAGGATAAAGACTGGGCAGGTGCCTCTGCCTCTATCTCTGGCTTCATCTGACATTTTTTCTCCCTCAGCCTTGACCCCTCCTGCTACAGAGACTTTTTTCAACTTTTCCCTCCCTCTCCTCTGAAAGCTCTTTCCCATTCCTTTCTCCTGGTGGCATCTTCTACCCCTTCAAATCTCAGTTTTTTCTCAAGGCCGCTGTCTCCTGCCCCTGGGTAGAGTACATACTGCTCTTGTGGACTCATAGCCCAGTGTCCTTCTCTGTGATACCTTACATTTTAGGAAGGAATCGTTTCCCCAGTGGGCTATGAACTCTAGGTGGGGAAGGACCAGATTTTTTTGTTTGTTTGTTGGCATATAATGGACATACAGTGGATATTTTTTGATTAGTTGACTGACTTTCCAAGTGAATGAATGAATGAATGAGCCCTAAGAGATATACAAATACATCATCAAAGAATCAAAGATGAACCCTGAAAAAGATGGCAAAGTACTGCCTAGACTAGCTTTAGGTGAATGTTGTGATTATCATTATTGATATGGTTTGAGCAGTCTTGATATTTCAGTAAAGAAATTGTTGAGTTTTTTTTTGTTTGTTACCTCTTTGTTAACATTTCCAGGATGTTCTTCTTTGATTGACCTGGTCATAGGAAATAACTTACTCTCTTGTGACAGCCCAAGCATGAACCTCTCAGTATCTTCTGTGACCTCATGGGTGTGGAGTATGAGGAGATGTGCCACTGGCTCTGCCATCGAAAGCTGGCCACAGCCACAGAGACATACATCAAACCCATCTCCAAGCTGCAGGCCACAAATGCCCGAGATGCGCTGGCCAAGCACATCTACGCCAAGCTCTTTAACTGGATTGTGGATCATGTCAATCAGGCTCTCCATTCTGCTGTCAAGCAGCACTCTTTTATTGGTGTGCTGGATATCTATGGGTAAGTATGTTTGTCTTCCTGGGTTAGCAGTAGGCATTTCCTCATACAGAGTAGTTAATAACTGTTGGCATTTAATTTTGTCTCCTACTGGTGAGGAAAAAGACGAGGAGTACTTTGATGATGGTGATAGAATTGCTTGTTGCTTAAAATTAAAACCAAATATATATCTCAAGTCCAGAGCTAATTTACAAGCTAGTGGATAGAATTGATTGGTTTTCACACACTTACTAGGCAAGTCCTCACTGAATTTCTAGAAATCTAATTTTGCTTGCTAGTTTGCCTTCTCTGGATGCCCTTCTTTACTTGTAAAGCTTCCAGTATATTGTTTGTTTGATCCTCATTTTTCATTCCCTGCTTCAGTTTCCTAAAGAATCCTTGATAGCTCTGTTTCTATTTTCTTTATATGTGTATATAGCCCTGTGAGTCTGTCATTTGAGAAGAGCAATAGCTTTATTTAAGTATTACTGTTCCCCACTTCAGGATGAAATAAGCCCCCTAACTCTTATTGTCAAATAGTAATAATAATAAAACAACCCTCAACAACAACAACAAAAACCTCCACAGCCCACATCTCTGCATGCTGGGGCCGTTTTTTAAAAATTCTCTGCCTCTTGGCTGATTGTTATCTGCTAGATACAAATTCCATGGTTTGCCTTACAAACCTTTTTCCCATTCCTTTGTTCCTAATGTGTGCATTTTGAATATTTTTTTAAAAAGATACTTCTTTTCTCCCCTTCCCACTTTATTTTTGGTTTTACAGATTTGAAACATTTGAAATAAATAGTTTTGAACAGTTTTGCATAAATTATGCAAATGAAAAACTACAGCAACAATTCAACATGGTAAGAATTTTCTTCCTTGAACAATATTCTGCTATAAATTATTCTCTTGAATTCCTAATCTTTGTTTAAAGGCTGGCCCCTGAAAGGAAGCCCTGAAATACAATTATTATATGAGGTTTAGAGCAGCTAAACTGCTATGGAACTGATGATTAATAAATGATGCAACATTAGAAAAACATTTGATGGTCCAGATGGAATTCAAAGGTATCCTTTGTCTGAGAGTAGTGAGAATTTGAGGCAAGTAAGTGGAGAGAGGCTGAACTACGTTAGGTGGTAGCATAGGAGGAGTGAACAGGGGTTTCCTTCAGTGTGTTAGTCTGAAACAGACTGGCTGTGGAGTTACGACCACTTGAACTCTTACTTGCTAGGCCAGCAAGACATCAGAGCTAAACATCAGAACCTTATGTATTCTTTCTTCCAGTGCTCTACCACTTACTGTGTCAGTGGCATTGCGATTATTTTGAGAGTGGCCCTTAGGAGGTGGTAATATCAGATACCCTAGAGGACTGTCATCACTGTGGGAGACTTGGAGGGGTTTAAAAATGAGGGGCAGCAGATTGTAATAGTAAAGGGCACAGGCCCCAGAGGGGAATGCTTGGCCTGGAATCTCACTCGGCAGTGACTGTCCAGGGGACCTAGGGCAAGTTAACTGACTTTGCTGGAACTTAACTTTCTCATCTCTAAAGTGGAGATACTAATGGTACCTACCGCATATGCGTTTATGGATAAGTATAGTGCTCATCACATGCCAGGCAGAGTTCTGAGTGCCACATTGGGGGTGGTTGTTAGTAATGATGAGAGAGGACACTAGAAATGAACTACCAACAGGAACTGGAAGATGAAAGAGAAGAGAGCTGGTGGGCCTGAAAAGTACCCTCACTGCCTTCGCTGTACGAGACTGGTCAGGTGGCACGGTCCACAGCTAAAGATGTCACCATAGATGAAAAAAGTGATAGAAACCAAAAGGTAGTATCTAAAAATGGTAATATTGGGAAGAGAGCAAAGGAGCACTGGAGAGGTGGTCTGTGCAAATTCAGTCTTACCTAGTTTATCAGAAAATCAACAGTTTCAAACTAATAAACCAGAAAGTGGCTGATAAAAGCGTATTCTTTAGAAATATATTGGTAAATGTCCGGAGAAATACCTAAGATAATTGACAGTTTTTGCCGCTAGGGAGTGAGATGGGATTGGGGAGGACAGGGACAGAAGTTATAAAAACCTTGTGAAGCATTTGATAAATACTGCATATACTTTGATAAAAATTTGAATCATCTTTAGAAAGTTAAACTGCTTAGCAGATGAAGTAATGTAGAGATGATCTTAAAAACCTTGGGCTTATGACTGTTTCTAGAATAATACAATTGGTGTATTATCTGTGCATAAAGAATATTAATAAAAACCTAACAGAAACCAAATTGAGCACTCTAATTTCTCAAGGTTTTTCTGAATTTGGTAATGTTTTAGTCAGTGGCACCCTAAGGTGACTGGAAACGTAAGGAACCAGTGCTAGCTGCAGTAGAGCCTGGCCAGTCTGTCACTTTCTCAGGACTCTCGTGTCTCTGCCTGTGTGTTTCTCTCGCTCTTGTTTCTCTCTCCCGCTTTCTGCTTCATCCCCGTTTCTCCTCTCTTCACGCACCTCCCTGTACTGCATTTCAGCTTCTCTCTGCACAGCAGCTGCACTCGCTCTCACTGTCCCATGGTGGGTTCTTTGCTTCTGGTCTCTGTGTGCTTTTTCTACCTCTGTCTGCCTCCTTGCTTACTTCAAACGTTCTGTGAAGCCAGCAGAGCAGTGCTTGGAACGCTCTTCCTGTCCTCTTAACTTGCACAGCTCCCGCTCATCTTGGTTTCTTCCAGCTTTAGCTCCCACTGCTAGTTGCCTAATTATTTCCTTGTTTTCTGACTCAATAGGGGAGAAAACAAATGTGATTAACCCCGTTCATGTTTTCATCAGAGCTGCCAGCAGAGGAGTGCCCCCTGTCCCGCAGCTGGCCTAGAGAGCTGATGACATAGGAGCTCACAGTGGAGAACCTGGCTGCAAGGGCTGCTCCTTGGGCTGGCACTGTGGGTGGGGCAGTGGCATCAGGAACACTGTGACTGGCATGCCACTGTTGGGAGGCATCGCTGTGTGGGCCAAGGATCTCTTGCCCACATTCTTTGACAACTGAGACTCCCCTGGATTTTTCCAAATGAGATATAAAGCTGTGTATGAGAAAAAAGCTCTATTTAAAGTCTAGAGCAGGGCTTCTGGTGCCAGTGTGCAGACTGCATATAAATTAGTGAAATTTTTGAAAAGACAGCTCATTAGTTTGGAAGATGTTGGCACCATCGTTTAGGTACCATCAGTTAGCAGTACCGTCATGCTAGCATATGGTGCCCTATTTGCCTTCTCATTAATGAAAAGAAGAGAAGCAGTTTGCTAATTAACCTGATACAGATATTCATTTGGATGACCAGTTTTCTGACTAAGGCTTATTACAGCTGGTTAGACTGCACATGCTGCGAATGAGTGGAGGTGACATTCCACTAGGTACAGAATCAGGTGGGGAGCTTCCAGGTGCAGGAGGAGAGATGCCTCAGAAATCTGTCTCCTGAGTTTCACAGGGCTTGGGTCTTAGAAAACAAAGACACATCTTCCTGGAAACGGCACTTGAGAGAACCAGAGGAGACATGAGGGAGGGCGGGAGAAAGAAACCCTTGGGGAGCATGGAGTGGCCGTCAGCATGGCACAGCGGGGGGGTTCGGTACCCGCTGAGTGGGGTGGGCCTCCGACCTGAGCTGTGGCGGTGGCTGGACTGCTTTCCATCTGCACCATGCGCTTCCACCTGTCGCCAGAGCTGGGAGCACACAGGCCTCCCTCAGGACACCACCCTGGCCACCCTTTTTCCCAGTGAGATGAGCTCTTCTCTCAGAGCTCACCTTGTTTTCCTTTGTAGTGTTACTAGTTTGTAATCTCACTCCCTGTGATGATTTGATTTCCAGCCACTTCTTCTCCTTCTCCACAAGGGCAGTGCCCACTGTGTTGTCAATGGGTAGTGGCTGACATGTGACACACAGTCCACACGTACTGACAAGAGGCAGTGATGACTGCACATTGGCAGAAATAGCAGCGGTAGGACTTGTAGCTGCTTGCAGTATTGGATGCAGAATTGAGAAAAGCAAGAAGGGTAGATTCTGTGATGAAGGAGAATAATGAAGACTGATACAGGAGACCAGCCATCGTCTCATCTAGGCATGTGTACTTCGGCACCATGGGCCCCTAGAAGCAGGACTTTCTTGTGCTGCAGATGTTGCCTACACCATCTGGAGGGCATTGCTCTGGGCTGCTCAGGGCCCCTCAGGTGCACCTGGGTTACCTGCTGTTAGCAGGTCCCATGCAGTAATTTAAGAAGCCACAGCACACAGTGCAGTTTAGAATAAACATGATCACAACAACTGCTGTACTTAGCAGCTGTTTAAAGCACTTCACGTCTAGATTTTCTTATTCACCAGGAATCCTGTGTAGCACGGCTTCACGGTGTGGGTTATATTTGCTTTTCCTGTGTGTAAATCATTCATCTCCCATGAGATCGTTGTTGCTAGAAGCCAGAGGCTATCTCTAATTACATTGGTATTCTCCGATAGAAACATTGTTGACCAAATTCTTTATGATGATCCTATAATGACTGCTTTTTTTTTTTTTTTTCCAATTTCAGCATGTCTTCAAATTGGAACAAGAGGAATATATGAAGGAACAGATTCCTTGGACACTCATAGATTTTTATGATAATCAGCCTTGTATTAATCTTATAGAGTCTAAACTGGGCATTCTGGATTTGCTGGATGAAGAATGTAAGGTATGATTTTCTGCGGCATTTAATGGACCAGAATAGGTGATTTGTTAAGGTCAGAGGTGAGTAGAGCATCCTGCAGATTCACTAGTACACCATGAGAGGCCACTGTGACAACAGCTGGGGGTACTCTGACTTCTATTCTGAGGGGACGCTAGACCGCCAGGTTTCTCCTCAGTGAAGCTGGGAGAATGTCCCTTTTCTTTTTATGTAATTATAAATTATGTGCAAAATTGACATTAAATTGCTACCAATTTTTACCACTTTTGTTATCAGTTTGCTTATGTTTAGTACTTTTTGTTCAGTGATACAATATATTTGAACAAGTATAAGAAAGCCAGGTGTGGCAGCACACATTTTTAATCCTGGCTACTTGGAAGACTGAGCCAAGAGAATCTCAAGCTCAGGGCCAGCCTTGGTGCTCCCTGTGTTTAATCCCCAGTACTACACAAGGAAAAGAAAAAAGAACAAAAGAGAGAAAAATGCAAAAAGTTGTTCTAAATGGCTGTAATTTTTAACTTTACCAGTTGTTCTTCTTCATTATTGACATATGATGGGGATGCAGTTTTAGCTTTCATATTTAAAGATGCGGTATGTTGAGGAAAATATTAGATCCCCAGCTTTCTACTAACTGAGTACTTTTAGGCAGATAAGCCACCCATTGCCTTAGTCTTTCTTTAGTTTATGTGCAGTAAATTACAACTCATCACAGGTTGAGCCTTGTAGCCATCCAGATATCTCCAGCATTAAGAATGCATTTAATGAAATGGTGCTTACTTCATTTGAGGTTTTATTAAAATGCAAAGCAAAGTAAAAGTGATATCCCAGTATTTATCAAATGGGCAAGTTTAAACCTGATACTTTCACTTGATAATAATGAATATTGCACTTATACTCTTGAGTAAAGATAATAATTTATGTAACATATTTAGGAGAAAATTTTGACATTTGTCAGAACCATAAGTGCATATCTGTTTTTACCCAGGAATGAAACTGCTATAATTTAACCTATGAATATACTTACAAAAATATACAGGATATATATGTAAAAGAAGAAAACTGTGGCAATTATCATAATAACAAAAACATCAGTGACAACTTGTGGCCATAAATAAGGGAATATTATTACTAAGAGGAAAAATTGGAAGAATTATACAGAATGAGCGCATTGCATACATGCCTTGAAAGGCAGGAAGACATGATGAAATTGGAGGAAATGGCAAGGAGACTGCCCTCCATGCCATCCTTTTCTGAACTGTAGATCTCTTCCACTGTGTGTAATGTTTCTTCTATTTAATAAAATATTTCAAATATGGGAGAGCCATGATATTTCATTTTTAACTTGTGAGACCTTTGTTGTTTTAAAAACAGATCAAATACTTAGTTAATGACTTAGAAGCAGATCAGATCACCTAAAGGTGGGGCTGGGTCACCCAGGAAAGGCTGTCATGCTCTTCATTAGTGGCTGGGTTTTGGCCTAGAAGAAAGAAATGTAGAAGAAAGGAATTTCTAAACTGGATGTGTGAGTTGTTAGACGAAGCCAGAACATGGCCTCTTGGCAGCTCCTATGCTGGGAGAGGCTCACTGTTCTGCTTGTTTGCTTGCTTTCTTTTTTATCTCTGTAGATGCCTAAAGGGACAGATGACACTTGGGCACAAAAATTGTACAACACACATTTGAACAAATGTGCGCTCTTTGAAAAGCCCCGCCTATCAAACAAAGCTTTCATCATCCAGCATTTTGCTGACAAAGTAAGGAGGTTTTATATCGTTTTTCTTTTTGAATACTTACATTGCTGAGGGAAAAAATCAATAGGCAGGAAGTGTCATTATAAGGACCGCCATCACCATCACCCCCGTCATCGTCGTCGTCGTCGTCACCACCATTGATGTATGCATCATTCAAGACCTTATAGAAAACCATTCTACAGAATTTGGCTTCTTGGTTTTCTCTTTCTTTACCTTCCATTTCATTATAATGTATATGAAATAAATATAGGTCTATAATCATCTGTCTATAACTCTGAAATCCAGAAAGCTCTGAAAACCAAGTCTTTCCATAACTCATTAGCAGCTAAACTTGACCCTTGATTTGAATTAATATGAAAATTGTGGTCTTTATCACAGTTAAGGTATTTCCATAGTTCCGTGTAACAATATTACTATGTTTGATTAGAGATGGCTGCTTTAGACTCTGCTGGAGTTTCAAAGTGGTGCACTACATACATAAATTCTTGAGAATTTCTGAGTTCTAATGCATAGCTTACCCTTAAGATTTCAGTATAGTAATTGTAGATGTGTGTCACCTTCTGTGTTGACTCACTGGACCATTACTAACAGGCTATCAACGCCACATCACACATTTTGTGGTCTGCTTTGTTGTAGGGCAGGCTTTGAGCTAAGCTTCCTGGGGTTACCCATCAGGGATCGAGAACTTCCTAAGTCTGCCTTCGTCCTGGCTGGAAGCCTTGGAATGACCATAAGGCCACCTATGTGTTTGTAGTATAGGGTGCAGAGCTCCTTGAGAGGCAGATAGCTGAAGTTTTGAAAGTTTCTGGAGTTGGAAGAAAAACAGTCCCTTGTCCCACTTTACCAGATTGTGTTTCCCCAGCATCTTCTTCTGTCCATTGTTAGCTTTCACCTGTCCACTGTCAGCCAGCCATTTGTTCCGGCTTACCCTCTCTCCCACGTAGCTCTCTTCTGCCCCTGGGTGGTGGATTAGCATAGAAGGAGCGGTCTTTGGCAGAACAATGGGGAGGATCAGCTTCCTAGGAGTCTACTAACCATGATTGAGAGGCTCATTAGACCACAGTTAACCAGTGGCACTACTACTCTTCCCTAGGAAAATGATACTTGGGGAATTTCACTGCAGCATTAACGTACCTCTTTCCAAGAATTGTTACTGATTTCTTAGAAATGATAGATGATAGCACTTTGCTAAGAGCTAGTCACATGGCTGAGCTAATATTTTTGTTAGTGATGGTGGTAATATCTATTTAAAAGATTTATCAATTAAGTATACTTCTCCATTTGTTTTCAGGTGGAATATCAATGTGAAGGCTTTCTTGAAAAGAATAAAGACACCGTTTTTGAAGAACAAATTCAAGTTCTTAAGTCAAGCAAGGTAACCGTGGATAGGCTTACATTAGTCAGGATGTATTTCATAAAATGTTAATTACTCCAGCATTAGTTTTTTAATAAAATGATGATATTTTTGGTAACAAAGTCAATTTTAGCTACAGCTTGTAATTTATCATATATAATACTGTGAGTCAGGTTCAGTTCTCAATGCTTTGCAGATATTAGCACATTCAATCCTTATAGTGAGGGAGTACTACTACTCTTGTTTTACAGCTGAGGCACCTGAAGTACAGAGGCTTCGCAGCTAGAGTTTCTAGGCCAAGTGAAAGCCCAGGCAGCTGTGCTCAGTCTCCTCTTAGCCTCTGTGTGGTGTGGCCTTTCCGCCATATGTGCAGGCATCACCTCCACAGTGTTTCCGCGCTCTCTTGTGTCTGTGTGATGCGGCGCAAGGAGAGGTTCTCTGCTGCTATGTTGAGGGTGTACAAGGAGTGCAGTGTCGTTTACTCCAGTCCAGGTGCAGCTGCTCTCTGAACTGTCGGTGCGTGCAGGTCAGGTGTGGTGGGAGGAGCACTGCCTTCCTGTGGGAAGGGATATTCCAGATGGTAGGGAGTTACGGTAACTGCATCACCTCATCGAGTTGATCCCCACCTCCGCCTCCGACCATCTGAAAAGATGGGAGGGGCTCAGATTCATCCTACAAGGAGCAAGAACCATAAGGCCATTTAGTTTGGTAAATATTCAGAAATTCATCAGAAAAGCAAAAATCTTCATTTAAATTCTTGTAGATGACTGACCGGCATTCTTTGTTTTTCTAGTTTATTCTAAGAAAACCCTTTTAATTTCAGTGGGATAGAATATGAAATTCTGACTCTTGTTTTTGGAAGAAAAACTTTTACTTTCAATTATTTTGATAACATAAAGGTCAAATAAAGACCAAACTTAAGTGTCAGACAGTAGTGTGTCATGGTGTCTGTAGAAAAAGTGAGTATTTTCTTTAAGCTAACAGGCACTGAACATTGATGCTTTATAGCTTTCGGGATTGATGTTCTCAGTGCCTGTCTTTAAGTAGTACTCAGTTGAAGAGCTAATCACTGTGATTTATGGATAGTGACCTAACCATGATAGTCTCATTAATGTTTGCCAGAATAACCAACTTCTACAGAACAGAGGTTCTCAACCCTGAGGCACCCATAAGCAGCTGCATCTTAGTTGTGACTTTTTTGTTGGGCTGGTTCGAGGCCTGTGCCATTGACGTGGGGATGGTGTGTGATATACCAGTCACAGCTTCAAGACCTCCCTTGCTCCTAGACTTTGCAGAAACCGCCCCCAGGGGTGTGGGCTTTATAATGGTTCTGCCTCCAGTTGGAAGCATGCGTAACACAGTGTTAATTTGTTCTCTTGGAAGTACCAGTTGATTAGTATTTGTGTTACGTGTTTTGAATACAGTGCTTGTAGTACAGTGTGAAGTCAGTCCGTGTCTGCTTTAGACGTGTATTTGAAGCAGCATTGGGTAGCAAGTGGACTCTTCATCTGGGAAGTTGGAAGTGAAAGGGGGCAGGCTAGAGGGAGGGTCAGAGCATATGGTAGGGACTTGATAGCCGTTAGAACTTGATAGCAGTTAAGCCTGAGCCTGGATGACGTCCCCTCAAGGGAGCATCTGGATAGAGCAGGAAGAGAGCTGAGGCCAAAGACCCCGGACACCCTGCATTGGTGTTCAGAGCCTGGCAGAGGGGCCAGGAATGAGCTCTGAGGAAACAGCCTGACAGGAAGCAGGATGCCTCCTCAAGAAAAACCACATAACAGTTTCTGATTCAGAAATTTAAAATGCATGTTTTGTTTTTGCTTTCGCAGTACTAGGGATTGAACCAAGGCCTTCTCACTGAGCTGTACTCTTAACCCTTTTCATTTTTTGAGACAGGGTCTCACTGAGTTGCCCTGGCTGTGCTCAAACTTACAATCCTCTTGCCTCAGCTTCCCTCAGTGTTGAGATTACAGGCATATGTCCCCATGCCTGGCTCACTTGTTTATTTTTTCAAGAAAATCTATGCAGAGAATTTTAAATTTATAATCTCTATGAAGCGGATGTGCCCCCTATACATAAGTACCCTGAACTCTGGAAACTAAGCTGTTTTCCAGTACATAATATAGTCATTAAGTTAAATTGTAATACTGACTGGTGAGTGTGATATGGCAGCCCGGCACTTAAAACTGTTTCACACAGAAGAGAGAAAAACTAAGTGTAGGCTCGTGCCAACATAGAGCCTGCCATTTATTTGGGAATGGTATTGTAGAGAAGATTCTGAGTGCATAGCCTGTCCTTGGATAGCCTGACATCATAGTCCTACGTGGAGTTTCCAGATCAGGTCCACTAGGACTTTCCTCTCTGGAACACAACTTTAATGTTGTAACATAGGATGATGTTAAGACATTGCTTCTTTTTAGCCAACAAAGCCAGAATATATTATTGACTTCTTTTCTTTTTCTTTGTTTTTGAATATGGAATGAGGTTTCTTGAACCCTGTATGGAGAGTGAAAAGCAGAGTGGGTGTGTAGGCACAGGAGTCACAGATGGGATTTTGCACACGTGGTGAAATATGACAGCACATGGCATAAGTGTTCCCGGCTGTGGGGAGCACGGTATACATTGGTTGCTCACCCTGTGATTGCCCAGACTCACTGCTGCTGCCCGTTGGGCAAAGAAAGCGTGACACCAGGCATCCCTAGCTCAGGAGAACACCAGATTCTGCTGTATGCTTATCACTTTTATCCCATCATAAAGTTTTTAAAAAGTCAATTTGATCATCATTTTTCCTTGGAGGTGAAAATTTCTTTGTAGTTTGAAAAGAAAGTATGTTTGGACATATATTGTTAATTATTTCTTCTTCCTCCTTGTCCTCCCCCACCTCCTGCTCCTCCTCCTCCTCATTTTTCTTCTTTCTTCATTTTTATTACTTTCATTTTGAGACCGAGTCTTGCTGCCTGAACTCACTATTTAGGTCAGGCCGTCCTTCAGCTCTCAGCAATCCTCCTGCTCAGCCTCCCACGTGCTGGAATTACAGGCGTGCACCACCATGTCTGACGTATTATTAATTTCTTAAAGCAAAGAATACATTCATTTGTTCAGTGAGCAACCATTGATATGTTACACATATCATGAATTATTTCCTAAAGTACATTATGATTGATATACACATTAATAACCAATGAAATCACAGTGAAATGAAATCTAAGTGAAAGACACCCTGCCCCCTTTTGTGCTAGGGCCAAAACCCAGAGCTTTGTGCAAGGGCTCTGCCACTGGGCCACATCCCCCGCCCTCAGTGAAAGAACTCCTGTGAGAAAAAAATATGTTTTTCTGGAGACATTCTGAGATCATTAGACAAATATTGGGGAATTGCAAAAACAACTTCATTTATACAAAGGATTGATATACTTTTTCTTTTGCAGTACTAGGTTTTGAACCCAAAGCCTTTGCACTGAGTTAAATCTCCAGCCTTTTTATTTTTAATTTTGAGATGGTGTTTTACAAAGTTGCCCTGGCTGTGCATGATTGATTTTATTTAGAAGAATTGGGCATTGTTACAAAGCTATGTATATATATCAAGATATTCCTGTGGATTAGTTTGAAGTCTCTTTTATTCCATAAAATTTCTCCCAGTAATATTGGCTAATACTGTCCACCTATCTAAATACCAGATAGTCTTTTATAGCATGGTAGAACCAAAAATTGATTACATGTATTATGTTAAAGTTCTAAATCCCTTGAGAACAAAACAGAAACTGACAGGATAAGATCAACTTTTTGATTTTGTGGTTTTTTTCCACAATCAATGCAAATTTTTGTTTTGTTTTGTTTTGAGATTGATCTCACTATGTAGCCCAGGCTGGCCTCAAACTCAGTGATCCTCTTGCTTCAGCCTCCTGAGTGCTAGGATTACAGGTGTGCACCACTGTGCGTGGCAATTGTATTAAAACTTATTAATTCACAGTTGCTTTTAACCTCATAACACTGAGAACTTATTCCTGACTCCCTGTTGCTGAGATTTCTCAGTGACATTTTTGAGTTAGGGCTCAGCACTTGAATTAGTGGGTGGAAATAGGCAGGCGAGCGAATACTTGATAAATAGCTTGCAAACCTGGACTACTTTTATCTTCACCTGATGATAAAACCTTCTGTGGAAGTAAAATAATAAGATAAGACATTCACTTAATATTTTGCTCATAAATAATTGCAGTTCAAAACCAGTAATATGTTTACAGTGGCCATTTCCTGTGGATTAGGCTTTCAAGTCTGGGTGCAGTATTTTTTGTTTTTCTCCAAACATGGTTGTAGAATTCCTGCATTTTCCTGCCATATTTTTGTGACGTTTGTTTTCTCTTTCTCATGTTTTTGGCCTCCTAAATCAGACACTGGGCTGTGGCTTTGCCAGGGTACCTGCAGGAAGGGAGCTGCTGTTGAAAATCCTCATATTTTCTCTTTGATGAAGGGTTACTTTTGAATGTGGGTTTACTGTTATTTCCTTTTGCTGTCTGTGATGCAGTTTAAGATGCTACCAGAACTCTTTCAAGATGACGAGAAGGCCATCAGCCCGACCTCAGCCGTGTCCTTGGGGCGCACACCCCTCAGCCGTACTCCTGCGAAGCCCACCAAGGGCAGGCCGGGCCAGATGGCCAAAGAGCACAAGAAGACGGTGGGGCACCAGGTGAGTGGGCCGCGGGAGCCCTGCCCATTGAGCGCGGAGGCCTCCCCACAGGGTCTCCAGGTGAGGCATGGGCTTCTCTCCACCACTCCAGACCTCACCTAAGACATTTTCTCTTCGACCTGGTTCTTCCCTCCTCTCCTCTCTCTCTCTCAGCCCGCTGCTTCCCTGTTTTGCTCTCTAGCTGTTGTGTGTCTGTAGAGCACCGGCCGGCTCCTTCAGTGCAAGGGTGCGCCTCTCCCCTCCCGCGTCTTCTGCCTACGGGAGCAGGAACTGTTACACATGTGCTTAGCGCCTGAGCATGGAGGGTGTTGGAAGGAGACCCTGTGCACTGCCCTGCACCCAGACAGGAGCAGGCCCAAGTCCCTGTGCCTCCTAGTAACCTCTTTCTGGCTATCCGTGCCCATTCTCGAGTCATTCTTCATACCCTTTTAAGACATCTGCTGCCTTTTCCAAGTCTAACAGCAAATTTCCCACTTTACCTGATTAAATGGCCTTAGTATTCTCAAGGGAGTTATACTGTGAGTCACATATGACTGAGCTTACACCTGGAAGCTACAGAAACTGTAAGTGTCCTGAGTTAGAGACTGGCCAGGACTCAGAGCGTGGTCCAGGCCAAGGGGAGGGAGTGGAAGGAGGGGATGCAGGGCAGCTGTACATGCAGCAGAGCAGGTGTGTGCGTGCAGCGCCCGGTCAGTTTAAAGAAAGCCCTAGCATTCTTGTGTAGTAGCAGCTCTCTCTGTGGATGGTCAGGTCTACAGGCAGCGGTCATCTCCACTCATGTCACAGGAGGAGAGTTTTAAATTATTTTGCTCCACTTTTGACATTTTTCTAGCTAATTTACAATATTTGTCAACCATAGTTGTCAGTGCTACAGAACATTAGAAATTACGCCTCTTACCCATTTGTACCATCAACCATTTTCTGTTTTTCCCTCCCTTGTGTATTACTTTTTTAAAAAACAAAACTTCCATGTCCCTTTCTGTCCTTTTCCACACAGTTCCGAAACTCCCTCCACCTGCTCATGGAGACCCTCAATGCAACCACTCCTCATTATGTGCGCTGTATCAAGCCAAACGACTTCAAGTTTCCGTTCACGTAAGTCCTCCTCTACTGAAGGGAAAAGCACTCACATTCATAGGCTTGCCAAATCCACACAAGGGGAAGATATTTGGGTAAATCTTCATGTTTTGTTGAGGAAAATACTAATTAATAGACTTTTTGAAGTTTTGATTCCCTCTTGAGAATGTGATGCACAGTTAGCCTTCTGAGACTTGAGAAACTGAGTATTTAACCAAGCTGTCTGGTTCTCTTTTCTGTTTTGAGACTGCCTAAGTTCAAAGTCTTTTAATTTGGACATAATTAAAATCAGAGCTGGCTGGGTTAGAGCTGCCTTGGCAGAGGTTTTTCTGATAGTTTTCACTTGTTCAAACCATCAGAGAATGACTTCTTCACCAATGTCTCCTTCAGATACCTTGTGTGAGATGAAGCACAAATATTTCTCTAATTTTAAAATTAATGCATTACAAGCCAGGTGTGGTGGTGCACACCTGTAATCCTAGCACTTGGGAGGCTGAGGCAGGAGGATCCCATGAGTTTGCAGCCAGCCTGGGCTACATAGTGAGTTCAAGGCCAGCCTGGATTACATAGTGAGACCCTGTCTCAAAAAACAAAGCAAGTACATTATATTTTGAAACTAATCTTTAGGAAATATAGACTAAATAAAAATACATGAAAAAGTATACCTAGAAAGATAGATAAGTGGTATTAACTGGCATAGAACCATCTTGACTAATGAATATCTCTTCCTTCCCCTGCTCTCCTCGTGTGTGCACACACGTGTGTGTGTGCGCATTTGTGTGTGTGTGTTAGAGGAAGAGAGAAGTTGATGGGGAGAGAGAGGAAATCCTATCAAAAGCAAAGATTTTATGCTGTAATTGCTGTTTTCTCTCTGCTTTTAATTTAACAGATTGTGGAAACTTCCTATATTAGTACATAAAAATCCATATCCTCATTTTAATAGCTGCAGAGTATCCTGTGGTATAGATATACCATTATTTGTTTAAATTATTCCCTGTTGATGATTACTTAGGTGGTTCTAGCAGTGCTAAAATAAGTATCTTTTGCCAAACATTTTTGTACTATTTCCCTAGATAACGTTTTCTAGAAGTAGAGTTTGTGCTTCAAAGACCAGGCATGTGATTTGATCCTTTCACATGGTATATATGTATTGAAATACCATGCTGCACCCTATAAGTATAGACAAATGTTATGTTCCAATTTAGAATTTAGAGACCACGCTTATGCACTGCAGGTTGTAATGGCTCCCACTGTACATGTTCAAGTGTCTCCTGCCCCCTGCCAGTCCTCCTCTCTGGAGATTCTGCCTTGGACTAGAGGGCAGTTCTGGTAGACAGCAGATCTGTGCCCCTGGCCCCAAGGAGCCTACTCTGGAGAAAGCAGGAAGTTACCACCCCGGAAGCCTGGCCTGTGGGAAGACAGCACAGGAGAAGGCGTGGACGGATTGCTCAGAGTTTAACTGTGGGAGCAGCCCAGTGATCATCTGGCTGGAGGGAGAACTTTCTAGTTCCTCTTTTAGTGTTATTTTCTTTAAGGTGCCATTTGCCTAGAGTGAAATAAATATGATGTATGAGACAGCATGAAAATACTGTCATTGATGTGAATACTCTAAATGTTCAGTGTATGCATAGTAAGTCACCTTTAGAATATCAGTCATTTTTCAGAAGTAACTGAATGGAGCATATTTATTTGCCCCTCCTGTTAGAGAAGTCTTTATCTGGCCAGTCTTTGTTCCAGGGAGCCTTATTAGATGGACCAATGAGTTCAGAGAACTGTGAGTCAGGCCACCCCATGCTATAAATCTGGGCAAAGTGCAGAGGACTCTCACGGCTGTTTGTTTTAGAGTGCTTGGTGGACTTGCTTACAAGCTGTGAACCACAGGAATGTTTACAGCTGTGTTGTTACTGTTAATAGCCTCCTCCTGCTCTTTCATGGAGTTTGCCATTTTGATGGAGCTCTAGCTTTTGAGTGCTTTCTTCTCTACACCGTCCACCTGGTTCTTCACAAAAGAATGTGAACCTTGCCTGCAGACCGTGGCAGCACTTGGCTGCCGTGGACTGACAGTGTGTTTTCACCCATAGGTTTGACGAGAAGAGGGCAGTGCAGCAGCTGAGAGCGTGCGGGGTACTAGAAACCATCCGGATCAGCGCAGCAGGGTTCCCCTCACGGTGAGCCTGGCCTTGGTCCAGCGTAAGGCAGCATCCTAAGAGACAGACCCCAGTTCTTTAAGGCAATGTGGTATTTTTTTTTCCATAGGTGGACTTACCAAGAATTTTTTAGCCGCTATCGTGTCCTAATGAAGCAAAAAGATGTGCTGGGTGACCGGAAGCAGACATGCAAGAAGGTGTTAGAGAAGCTGATACTGGTGAGAAAGATTTTCACTTCCTTTATATGAACAGACTGCGGAAGCCCTGAGCCTTGCGTTTAGAATGTCCCTCATCCAGATGATTTAAGGGTAGCTGAGGAAGACGTTTACTGTGTCCACGGTGCCGGGGCCTGTGAGGGAGCAGAATAGTCAGGGTACACCCAGACTTGAGACGCAGTGTCACAGGCCAGGGAAGGTGGAATCAAGAAGAAATAAGGAGACAGTGTACCTTGCCAGAGAGTGTAGAAGAGAAGCACCGTAGTGTTCATGTTGAATGGTGAGTGAGCAAGACAGGAAACCAGAGCAAGTCACAGCCACGTCCACCTATGGGAGGAGGAGCAGCTTCATGAGAGATGTTTTGAGTCAGGCCTTGAAGAATGGGTGAAAGTGTAGAAAAGTGAAGAAAGATATTCTAAGAATACCAGGTGTAAGAAGTAGGAAAATACACAGTTTACTAAAAAACAAGAACGAGAACGTAGTCCAGTAGCTTTTTGCAGTGTAAGATACACTTGTGGCGGTAGAGAAGTGGTTAGGAAATAAGGTTGGTGCTGCAGCTGTGCGTGCCGGAGAAGCAGGTCTCACGCTGCCGCACAGCAGCATCACCTGGGAGCTGGCCAAGCGCAGTCGGCTGAATATCTGATTCTGAGGGTCTGAGATGGGCCCAGCATTCTGCATTTCTAGCAGTCATTGATCTAGGGAGAGTTTTAGATTCATAGTTTTTAAAAAGACACGTTTGTTTGACAGCAGTCCACATGGATTATTTCAATTCAAGTAGTTGTCAGAGTTACCAGTTATTAACTAAATATAATTTCTCTTCTGTGGTAGTAATCTTTTTACCTTTGAGAGATCCACAGCCTCTTTCTTAGTAGTGCCTTACAAAATCTAGTGCTGAGACAGTCCTCCTCCTACCCTTCCCCCACCCCAGAGCCTGGCTCAGGTGCAGGTATAGGTGGAGGACCTGCGGCATGAGACAGGTCCACTTTGAGGGGGGCTGGGCGGTGCGGAGGACCACTTCCTATGCAGGGTTCCTTTGTTAACTGCATTGAATACGTTTAGATTTTTTTAGATACACGTGGAAGTTTCTGGTTATCTGGTTTCACGTTCAAGATGGGAGGTATCTACGTACAATAAAAGTAATTTTCTCTTTTTTCTCAGCATTTTAGATCACAACAGTGATCACTATACATTAGTTCCACTCTTCTTTTGATACGAAAATGGTTAATAATTTGCATGCTTCCAGATAAGGCAAATCACCCAAAATAACATGCTTAACTATATTTACTGTGCAGCTTTGCTTAGACTTAAGTCAGTGAACAATGTAAGTAATTATATTTTTTTGAAAGGAGTTTGAAATTTATAAGATTTTAAACACGTTTACAAATCTTCATTTGTTTTTAGACACTATAGAAGCTAAGAGATGACTGCTTAAAAACTTACCTCTTAATGTTTTTTTTTAAGCTCTTAATATGAATACCTGCTGGTTTCTGTGTTTTTGTTTGTTTTTAACTTTTGTTTCCTGTGCGTGTGTCACTGTCTCCTCCTTCATACTGGTGTTTTTGTCCCTTCAGCTTGCTCATGGAGTTTACAGCCTGAGTCAGTCAGAGGGAGAGTCAGCATATCCATTTCCTTGAGATGTTTAAAATACAAACAAGCCAATAGTAGCTGCCTTAACCCACAACCAAGTTTTGGGCCTCAGATAATAATTCCAGGTAGAATAATTCTGGAAAATAACTCTTAAACTATGGTTTTCCTTAAAATCCCTTCTATATACTCAACTTGCATTTGATCAAAAATCTGGCTCCATTAGTTAATTGTGGTGTAGCCCAAGTTATAGCAAATAGATTCATCCCTTTACTGATTCTGCTTTTAGATATACAGTATTTTTTCTCTTTTACTTTTCCTTTGTATGGTCTTTTTCTGAGATACAAATTTTCCCTAACATAGGACAAGGACAAATACCAATTTGGTAAGACAAAGATCTTTTTCCGTGCCGGTCAAGTGGCCTATCTAGAAAAACTGAGGGCAGACAAGCTTCGGGCCGCCTGCATCCGGATCCAGAAGACTATCCGGGGGTGGCTGCTGAGGAAGAAGTACCTGCGCATGCAGAGGGCGGCCGTCACCGTGCAGAGATATGTGCGCGGCTACCAGGCCCGATGGTAGGTCTCTGGGACCTCAGGAGACAGCTTCTTGCTCCTGCTTAGTTTCAAAGGTGACAAAATGAACACGTAAGACAATAAAATAGAATAAAATTTTACTGAGTCTTATGAATGATTTAAGTTCATCCTCAAAAACTTACAAATTGCTGCCAGCTCAGATCCCCAAAATTTTTGCATTATACTTTTGAAAGGAGCTTAAAGAAGTCATGTGTAAATTGAAATTGTCATGAATATGAGCCAGCTAACAATGAGTGCTTTCAGGAGCAGTTGACTAAGAAGGCCTGGGAAAGAATTACACTTCCATATTCGGACAATTTTAACTTAAAATGCAAGTATAAATTGATTAATGATGAGGAACACATACTCAAGTTCAGGGAAAAGATGGCACATTAATGATAGCTCTACGAAAGCTGGAGATACGTATGGGACTTCTCTGTACCCCAGTCTGCTGTGGAAAGGGGCGCACATCCTGCAATCACAAGCCCTGTCCTGGAGAGAAGGGCCCTTCATGAGCTTTACTCACTTTATTGTAAAATCTGAAACCTGGGACATCTCACTTTTCAGGGCTAGGGAAGGGGGAAATGAAACAAGGAATATATAGATTCTTTAGGAAACTGTATGTTGCTACAATATAAGTAAATAGAGATGTTAGTTCATGGAGTACAGTATTAGAATAATGTGCTGGAGGTGCTGCTTATTATGCCCAGGCCACTGACACTGACCTTTCCCAGTCTTCTAATCACTGACCTATGCTCCTGTTCTCCCTGGCCAGCTACGCAAAGTTCCTGCGCAGGACCAAGGCCGCCACTGTCGTTCAGAAGTACTGGCGCATGTATGTGGTCCGCAGGAGGTACAAGATGAGACGAGCTGCCACGGTGGTTCTCCAGGCGTATTTGCGAGGCTACTTGGCCAGAAATAGGTATCACAAGGTGAGATATTAGTCTCAACTATGTTTGTTTGTTTCATTAAATTAATCAAGTTCCACATCTGTACAGAGGACCACAGGAACTGCTATGGATGTTAAGAACTTGGTAAAGAAAACCAACAATTGAAGTGTATTTTAAAATACTTAGTAATTATGTTTTTAAACAAGATAACAGAAAAAGAGAATTTATCTTCTTTTTCACCCTTATCAGTGTCATTTGAAAAAAATAAGTGGTAACCAAGCATGTTGACACACACTTGTAATCTCAGCACTCAGGAGGCTGAGGCAGGATTGTCACAAGTTCAAGGCAAGCCTGGGCTGCATAGTGAGTTCAAGGTCAGCCTAAACTAATAGCAAGACTCTGTCTCAAAAAACCAAAAAGAAGGAAAGAAGGAAGGAAGGGAGGGAGGGAGGGAAGGAAGGAAGGAAGGAAGGAAGGAAGGAAGGAAGGAAGGAAGGAAGAAAAGAAAAAGAAAGAAAGAAAAGAAAAGAAAGAAAAGTGAATGTGTAATAAAAACTTCCATTTAATTTTTTAAAACAGCAGACACTTATTCTCCCACCTTTCTGGAGGCCAGAAGTCCAAGCTCATTGTCCTAGGCGTGCATCAAGGTATCAGTAGGAGTGCATTTTCTACAGATACTCTGGAGGGCCTATTCTGTGCCACCAGTGGCAGTGCTGGCTGCCAGGGTTTCCCGTCGCATGGCCATGGCACTGCAGTCTCTGCTCCGCCTTGTATCTGTGTTGTATGAGAGTAGGCAGAGGGCTGTCTCCCCATCTCAGGGCACCGCCCCTGGCTGCATCTACACAGCCCCCTCTCCAAATCAGTTTACACTCACAGGCTGCAGGAAATAGGGCCTTATGTCTGTGAGGCCTGTGACTGAGATAACTACAGAGAGTAAAATATGTGAGAGATGGCTAGAGAATTAACCCAAGCAGAAGACAACCTTGGAGAAGCTTACCCTGGTGCAGAGGAAATAACTACAGCATTAATGTGGTTAAAGCTGTACTGAGTGAGGCGCAGTGGTGCACACATGTAATCCCAGCACTCAAGAAGCTTAGGCAGGGGATGGCAACTTTGAAGTCAGCTGGGGTATCTAGGGAGTTTCAGGCGAGCCTGGACTACACAAGAAGACCTTGTGAGAAAAGAAAAGAAGAGAAGAGAAGAGAAGAGAAGAAAAGAAGAAAAGGAGAGGAGGAGAGGGGAGGAAAGGGAAGGGGAGGGGAGCGGAGGGGAGGGAGGGGAGGGGAGGAAAAGAAATTGACTGGAGTATGATGCTTCAGAAGTTTTAACAAATAATTTTCATATCTAGCTATAGTCAACAGGACTCTGTAGATCACCTAATCGTCACCTGTGACAGTTGATAAAAGGTGCTAATCTCTTTCATTTTGGCAAGGCTTTGAGCCCGTCCTGTAAATCCATTCCTAATAAGCTGGAAGCACATAATCTGGATATTAGACTCAGTGGACACCTCTGTTAGAAGGCACATAAATAGGTGGTTTGGGGTGGGCTTCTAATCACAGGTGAGGTATGGGTGTGACACTGGATTCATTCATTCATTCATTCTATATTTTGAAGTGAATAATAAAAACGTGTGTCTCTGAGGCCTTAGTGGGCATATTTAATAGCTATGGTTTGAAGGGAATTTGAAGACAGCTGTTCCACGGGCTTCCTACAGTTATGCCAGCTTCCTAGACTCCTTTCTTTCTATGTGAGCATGAGGTGTGCAGGGTGTGGAGAGCTTTGCACTTGGCTTCTCAGACCCCAAACTGTTTCCTTCCCGTCTCCCTCAGTGTGCTCAGGAGCAGCTGAGCTGGGCTATGATGTGAGAGCTGCTCACACATGGCAGCACCCCCTCTGCAGCGGTGCTCGGGCCCAGGTTCCCCTCAGGGAAGGAAGAGTCCGTGATTCCTCTGACTTTCTTGGAAGTGGACTGGAGGTGCAGCTCTGAGTCCGTCCTGTTTTCACTGGACCATGAGAGAAACAGACCAGCGTCTGAGGTCACTAAGGGACAAGGAGAGGGACTAGGATAGCTGGCTCCCGTCACTTCACCCTCTGTAACTTCGCCCTGCGTGGCTTCACCCTTCCATGCTGAAGGCCTTCAGTCTGCCAGCTTGGAGCCCTGTCCAGTGGCTTCTCGGTCCTGGGGGGGCTGGACCTCCCCAGGAAAGGTGAGAATCTCATGGAGCTCAGGAGGCCGGACGCCTAAGGCAGGGCGCACCTGGTGAGAGCCCGAGGCTGCAGGGACAGGATGGGCTCAGACTGGCCAGGGCTCTGCAGCGCTGCTGCACTGTGCTTGCTTCATTGTTGGATCCTCTGAAGTGTAACCATTTATTTCTTAAGTGGATCTTCTAGGATGACAGCTCTTCTCATTGTTTTTCTCAGGTATATAACCTAAAAGTGGGAACTCCTCTTTTCATGACCTTATCAAACTGTTATCAGTTTGAATAGATAGGTTCAGAGAGTTTTCACTTTAGAAGTTTGAAAAGGCAACCTGTGTCTGTAATAATCACGAACAAGTATTTAACTGTGTAACCTTTAAGTGTTATTTTTTTTAAATTTTTTTTTACCTTTGAGTGTTATTTATCTCGTATAAAAGGTATTCGTAATATTGTAGACTTAAAGGGCCCTAAGGTTTCTCTAGCTTAACTGTTCTGAAAATTCAAGAATTTCTTCATCTTTGCTACAAAATATTTTATTTCTGCTTAATGGTCTTTAGTGACAAGAAGCTTATCTTTGTTTTTTTCTTTTTTTTTTTTTTTTGAGACAGGATCTCTCTGTGATCCTCTTGCTTCACTCTCCCAAGTGCTGGGATTATAAGTGTGCGCCACTACGCCAGGGCAAGAAGTTTATCTTATAAGGCAGTCTTTTTTGTACTAAGTTGTATGGAAATTCAAGAAAATATCATGACTTTTTAGAAGATATACAATAATAAATGTTAGTTCATATCTCCATACTTTCAGATTTTCTTTTAAAGCCTGTGTCTCTTGCTTTTGAGTCCCATAAATGGATTCTTGTGACATTTGAAACAGCAGTGAAGTTGAATATGATGCCACACACTTATAATCTCAGTACTCTGGGAGGCTGAGGCAGGAGAATCACAAGTTCAAGCCCAGCCTGGGCAACTTAATGACTTAGCAGGACCCTGTCTCAAAATGGAAAAAGTCCAGGAAGTAGGTCAGTGCGAAGGCCCTGAGTTTGATCCCAGTACTCTGCAGGGGGTGGGGAGAGGAAATGGGGAATTGTACTAGAATGACATTTCTCAGATACATGGAAAACAAAAGTGTCATCATGTTTTGGAGGAGAAACGGTGCTGAGTAAGTAGCAAACTTGTAGTACACAGATGTTGGCTTGCCCTGCCGTGTCCCATGTCCTGAGGCACAGCTGAGGTGGTACCCACACTGCAGGTGCTGCAGGGCTCTCCTGTTAGAATAGCACAGAGTGGTTCCCAGCCTGTCTGGTTTGGTCCGTTTTCTTCAAAAGTCACACACCATTAAGAACGTTATTTGTCTTTATTTTTAGAAATTTTTTCCTTTGGTAATCTGGTGTCTTTTATTTATATACAGCTTCTAAGTGTGTGCTCTACATATAATCATACATACATGATGTGACACACATTTTTGTTTCTCAGTCACCTTCTAAAGTCTCCTTTTCAAATCACTTATAAATAATGTTACGCCTCTGTATTTCATTGGTGCATATAATTCCACTAGTACACTATTGATTCAACATTTTATGTCTTCCCTTCAGGTGACCTCCATTTCCTCACCGACATAGGCTGACAGGGATGAGCCTTGTGATAACAAGGTCCTCAGTCTGACTCTCTGCCCTTGCCCTTCTCTGCAGATGCTTCGGGAGCACAAGGCTATCATCATTCAGAAGTGGGTCCGGGGATGGCTGGCTCGCACCCGCTACCGGCGGTGCCTACATGCCATCATCTACCTTCAGTGCTGCTTCCGGCGGATGATGGCCAAGCGCGAGCTGAAGAAGCTCAAAATTGAAGCACGCTCTGTGGAACGCTACAAGAAGCTGCACATTGGCATGGAGAACAAGATTATGCAGCTGCAGCGCAAAGTTGATGAGCAGGTATGTTGGGAAAAGAAGCCCAGCAGTGGAGCGGGCCTGCAGAAGCCCACTGGGATTCTTTCTAATGCTACCCTTGGCTCTCCCCTTCAGTCTCAGAAAAAAACAAATAGATGTGAGTATAGAAATGGGATGGACTCAGAGGTCGGATTGCAACTGCAAGGAATAAATAAGGCAGGAATTTATCTTTTAAAACACCGTATCTCTGACCTAAACCACTCCAAACCTTTATGACCGAGAGTTGTACAGTACTTTTTGCTCACAGAGCTCTCTCATCACTGTTATTTGCATGCAGTATGTAATCTTCTTGCAGTGAGTGGTCAGCACTGATGCAGCGAGAGAAGCAGGGTGACGCCCACACTTCCAATCCGTGTGCAGCTTATTTGCCCAGATAGAAATTTGGCTGCTTAGCAGTACTTAGTAATATTTTAGCACATGTAAGGGATGTTAAGGTAATTATGGAAATGATAAATATGGCAAACAAAATGGAGCAGAATGAAATAGGATTTACCAGGTTTTCTGAATGGGTGAAAGGTTTTGACTTAGTAAACAGATGTGTGAGAAATTTGGGATTTTTGTCCATTTATTATTCTTATACATCATTTAGATAGTACATAGTTTTTAGTAGCACACCAATCTATATTCAAAAGCAAATATATATCCCCCTGTTTCTGGATTGGCAATCAGGAATCAAGACTTTTCTATGTAACTGAACTTACAGTTATGAGAAAATCACAAATGTGTTGCATATCAAGTCAAACACAGTAGAGCTGTGTTGCTCTGTGTTTGTGTCACTGTGGTTGCGGTACTGTGATATAGTGCAGGTGGGAACGATTGCCCTGTCCCCATCTACTCCCTGCACAGGCAGATGTGCTGTCATCTTGGCCTGGTCTATGTAGCTCAAAGTTGGTTTTAATACCTGGTGTGGTGTAAATGTTTCAGTATTACAAATTTAGTGAGAGGCTGTATCAGTGCTATCAGGACATAGCACAAATCTGGTTTATAAGCTTGGTCTTCTCACCAAAAAAAAACATTGATTCTTCGTATTACAAGTACATATTTGTTTATAATTGCTCATATGTGTGTATTTAAAGAATAAAGACTACAAATGCCTCATGGAGAAACTGACCAGTCTGGAAGGAACATACAACTCTGAGACAGAGAAACTACGAAGTGACTTAGAACGTCTCCAGCTAAGTGAGGAGGAAGCCAAGGTTGCCACTGGCCGGGTCCTTAGTCTACAGGAAGAGCTTGCCAAGCTCCAGAAAGACCTGGAGCAAACTCGGTCAGAGAAAAAGTCCATCGAAGAACGGGCAGATAAATACAAACAAGAAACTGAGCAGGTAGGAACTGACGGCCATACCTGTCTACTTACACAAAGTTGCATGCTGTTGTCTTGACCTGTCCATGTGGCTCGACACTGGCCCAAATCGAGGTAGGTTTACATTCATATGGGCATTTTCCAACCACTTCTCCCACGTGATCGATGAGTAAGCTATAGGTCTTCTAGTAGAATCTTCTGACTGAGGTTAGAATAGAGGCAAAGGAGTATTTTACGTATAAAAATAGCCAGGCATGATGTTGCACACTTGGAGTCGCAGTGCTGTAGGAGGTGGAGGTAGGAGGACTGCAAGTTTGAGCTTGGCTTGGTAACTTACCAGCTTAGTAAAGCCCAGGTTCAAACAAGTTTAAACAGGGGCTAAAGAACCAGCTCAGTGCGAAGGCCCTGGGTTCAGTCTCTAGTACCCACCACATCCATACAATAATAACAGCCAAGTAGCATTTCTGTTCATCTGTTTTCTGTTGCTTTAACCAGATTCTTGGGATGGTAACTTACAAACAAGAGTATATTATCCCACAGTTCTGGAGGCCTACATTGAGGCTATGAAGAAGCCCAAGTGGAGAGATCTGTATGGTGGTGCAGCCAAGAGCTGCCAGCAGATAGAACCCCCTAAAACACCGAGCAGTGAGTGCTTCCTGGCAGCAAACTTGTTTCCACTCCTGCAAAGCTTTATGAAGCACAGAAAACAAAGTTTCTGCAGTAGTGATGAGATATAAACGTTCCTAAAAGTGTCTTGGCATAAGACTTACTGGAAAATATCAACTGACTTTTGAGTGTGCGGGGATGAGCAGACTGGCCCGTGTCTTCTGTCGCTGCTGGAAGGCATCAATGTGCTTCTGCGGTGGGAGAGATGAGGGCTGTACAGCAGCTGTTCTCGAGAGCCCCCGACGGGATGTGGGCTTTGTCCTGAGAGTGATGTGCAGGCCACACCACTGCAGGGCGGGGACCAGGCCAGCCCCAGGAGCACGTGGTGGACTGACTGCTGTGGTACGAAGCTCTTACCCATCCCCACGGTGACAGTCCTCTTCACGTCTATGAGTCCCTCACAAGAAGAGCTTTGCCCCCACCTTTCTCTTCATTAGCAGCTCACACTGAGAGGGTTTGTGGAACTTTGGCTGAGAGAAAGGAATTCACATTTCACTCATCAAAAGCACACATTTTATCCCAAAGATGAACTGTGTAAATTATGTACTTTGAAAGTTACCTTTGGTTTCTGTTTTTGCTTCCTGGGACTCCTTATCCAATCAGAAATAAGAAAGTTAAGGGTCAATGCTTTTTTATTTTAATTATAGTGAACTATATGTGACACAGAATTTACCATTTCTACCATAATTAAATGTGTAGTTCTGTGGCAGTAAGTACATTGACATTGCAGTAAGTTTAATACTTACTTAAACATGGAATAAAAGAACTCACACTTGCAAGACTGCTACAGGCAGATGAAAAGGAATTCTCATAAGCCAAATACCAGGGTGCATCGAAGGTCTTCAGTGAGCTTCCAAAACTAAAAGCCTTCATATCCTCCTAAAGCTCCTGACCTCTTCACTTGAATCATAGGTGATGTGGACTTCACGTTACGGAGGGGAGAAGGTGACTGCATTGCTTGAGAACAGTTTTACCAAGTGCCAGGCAATTGCTGTGTTCCGGGTATAAAGTGAAAGTACCACAGTCAACATGCTTGTGCTCCAGGAATTTCTGGTCCATTTGAGAGGGCAGAAAATCATTTCTAGGGGCTGTAAAGAGGCTGATCAGCAGCTGGTAGCAGCCCAGAGATGGGACATGAGAGAACAGAGGGCTTCCAGGAGGCTCTCTAAGCATGGTAGTTACCCTTGGCATTCGGGCTTCCTCCGTCTGCTGCGGTCTTCTCAGTCTGTGCTTCCACTTTATAGCTGGTGTCAAACCTAAAGGAAGAAAACACTTTGCTGAAGCAGGAGAAAGAGTCCCTCAATCACCTTATTGTGGAGCAGGCTAAGGAGATGACAGGTAAGACTCATGTGGGCCCAATGTATTACACTCCTCCCAAAGTTTTACAAGTCACACCAATATTTGTACAGTTACAACATTGCTTAGAGCTTGGATATTTTAAAATGTTAGGCTATCAGTAAATTTACAAACTTACAACCAAGTATGGTGGCACATGCCTATAATCCTAGCACTCTGAAACGCTGAGGCAGAAGGATCACAAGTTTGAGCCCAGCCTGCACAGTTTAAGAGACATAAAAAGACCCTGTGTCAAAAGAAAAATTTTTTAAAGGGCTGAGGGGGGTAGCTCAGTGTGAAGGCCCTGCATTCAATCCTTAATACCATAAACAAAGTTACAAGTGGCAAGAGTGTCAGTTTTTTTTGTACCAGGATCAAACTCAGGGCCTTGCACTTGTAGGCACTGTGCTACCAAGCTACATCCCTGGCCAAGAGTGTCAAATATTTTGGGTGAATTAGTCAGTGAACTTGTAAGCTTGGCTGTGCACCAGTGTGAACGCTTCAGTCAGTGTCACAAGTAACTTTTACGAAGTTAACTTGTTCTGTGTGTGTTATTTATCAGTGTGGCTTATAGAATTCCTATTGATTTAGTAAACATAATTGTGCTAAAAACTCTTGTATTGATGCATAGTATTTATTTTTAAACTGATGTAATTATACATATTTATGGAGTAAGGTACAACAGTTTGCACATGTGTGCAATGTGCAATGATCAAATCAGGGTGGGATTTCCATCTTCTCATTGGTCATTTCTGTGTGTGGGGAACCATCAGGCTCTTCTAGTTAGTTTTGAAGATGTCATAAATTCTTACAGACCCACTGTACTGCGAACATCAGAACGAATTCCTCCTGCTGAACTATCTGGTACCATTGTCTAATCCACCCCCCACCTTCCACAGTCTCTAGTGACCACTGTTTCACTCTCTTCTGTATCAGATCAATTTTTTTTTAGCTTCCACAAATAAGTGAAAACATACAGTATTTGTTTGTCTGAACCTTGGTTCATATTTATTTTTTTGCTGAAAAAAAAAAATGAATGTTATTATCCTCAAGTCATCTAGTCTTTGCTACCAATCTAAAATAAAAAATTAATTTTTCAAATGGAGAACTCAGTAGATGTGGACATTTATTCTACTTGTTGTTTCTGGGAGTAGATGAGAATGGTGTTAATTTACAAAGAATTAACATATGCAGTAGACATTAGTGTGGCACAGTGCCTACAACAGTCATCTACTAAATTCTTTGGTGTACTGCAGCCTTTGTCCTACTAATTTATTAAACTGGCTGCAGAATATTCTAGATAAACTTCCTCTAGATACTCTCTAGTAACTAATTATTTCTCTCTTGAACATGTTTTTCTTAGCCTATGTTTACTTGATACTCTTCACAGACCACAGTGGTTCTAAAAGTTAAATCCCATGCAGTGACACTGGAAGTCACACTTGCTGTCTGTGGAACCACCCTTGTGGTGCATGTCCTTGCTCTTTTCAGAAACAATGGAGAAGAAGCTAGTGGAAGAAACAAAGCAACTGGAGCTCGACCTGAATGATGAGAGGCTGAGATACCAGAACCTCCTGAATGAGTTCAGTCGCCTGGAAGAGCGGTACGATGACCTCCGGGAAGAGATGGCCCTGGTGGTGGTGAGTCCAGCACCTTTCCTTGTTCAAAATGAGAAACTTTAAACATACACAAAAGTAAATAGAATCAGAAAAGGAGCCTCTGTGTATTCCATGTCTCCATCACCTAGCCCCAGAGTGGGCTTCTGCTCCTGCCCTGCCCTGCCCCATCCAGTGGACTGTATAGGTTCTCAGTGAACCCCAGAAACCATGAAACTTCATTCGTAAGTACTTCAGGAAGAGCAAATACCTATAGCAAAGATCGAACCTAAGGTAGTATAGAAACATCATCATAGCATGACTTTGTTTTATATATTGAATGTTTCAGTATAAAGTTTGCATATAAAGCAAACATTATGTAGTTATTTCCCCCACTGGGTTTTATTCTAATTTCCAAGATAAATTCCTACAAAAAGAAGAGTCAGCCTCTCTTTGAAATAAAGTATCTGTTTTAAGGACTCTGCTGCCTATGCCCATGTGCTTTTGCACTTGGAACAGTTCTACTTATCAAGAAATACATCCCCTAGCTCTCTTACTCCCTACAATGTGCCTCTGCAGCTGTTTGTGTCACTGAAAGCTCTAAAAGATTCACCATCACTGCTCTAGAAGTATCAATCTTAAAGTAATCTAATGCTACAAAAATGGCTAGAAATGTACTAAAATACCTCTTACAGAAAGCAGAGTAATTCAGTATCTATAGGGTACAGTATTTGCTTCAGATTTGGTTTCCACTTGGACCTTCTTGACAAAGTTCTTTAAAATGTGCACTAAAAAGTCAAAACAAAAGAGGTTGTGTAACATAAAAGACTGTTCTCATCCCTGTGCAGATGAGAAAATGTAGTCTAAAAGAGGTTGAAAAGCTAATGTAAATCCCACGTTGGACTGCTATTTCAAACTGCACTGATCTACCCTGACTTCTGTGTGACAGAGAACTTAGAAGCAGGAGCAGGGCAGTGTGGTCCTCACAGCTGGCAAGTCTGAAGAACCCTTGCTGAGCCTGCTCTTCCCTGTTCTCCATGTACCAGTTGCCCAGAGGAAACCTTCCTAGAGTCCGTTTCCTCCATTTCACATTTGCATTCCCCAGACTTGCGTTAAGGGTATTTTTCCTTACTCTTTTTGCTAGGTAACTGTGCCAGCCTGTACGGTGAGCCGTGTTTTAGTTAGAGTTACAGCTCAGCTTTGTATTCCACTGGGTATTTTTGAGGCCATGGTTCCTTGGGATGTTAATAAGTAGCACTGGAAAAGAAAAATGATTCTGGGATCAGATAAATGTGTTAACCACCAATCTAAACAGATATTTTTCCTACAGAATTTCTTAGATTTTTTAATGGCATGAACTTGTAAATTACAGAAAATAAAGCGAGAGAAGCACATGCCATGTGAATCATCCTCTGAGCATATTCTGGGAGTGTCTGTGAGGTCTGGGGGTCACTAGAAATGGCCACCCCCTCCTACCATGTGTTTGTTCCCAGCAGTGCTCCAAGGCTGGTTTCTAATTTCTCAGCCCTTCTTCCTCACCACTGTATGCCTGTGACTCACCCTCAAAGTTCCTGGCTCACAAAATGGTCAGAGAAAGGAAAAAGCAGAGAAAGGAAGATCAGAGGTTGCTTGCCTCCAGCTCACTCCTGTTAAGATTGCCTTTTCCCTTCTCTAGATATAATTAAGATTGTAGTCGTTGCAGAGAACCTTTGCCAAAAATTGCGAAGAATAAAAAAAAAATCTGACTTTATAATATAGAACAACTAGCAGGTTAATAGCACTTTCTTATTTTAATGTTCAGGTAAAACTTCGCAGCTAACAGATGGGCACTTGGCTAATGTTTCATCAGCTCTGCAGTGGAGCGCTCAGTGCTGCAGTCTAGAGCTAGTGGTGCATTTTGCAATAAACAGACTTTTCAAAAGAACAGAGGAAACTGTGGAGGGGGTTTGATAGAGTGCAGGGCTTCCCATAATCTGTGTGATATGTGGGCCAGAGGACACTAATAACGGTGTCACTGATTACCAGGGTGTAGGGTTATCAGCCTTGGCATAGGATTTTGCTCCAAAAACATGGCAATTGTCCAGAGTTTATAGGCACAGGAGGCGGTGATGAAAAGATTGATCCCGGGCTAAAGAGCACACAGTGAAAGTAGAATGAGGTAAGGGACTTCAGAGTGGAGAAGTGCCTAGAGGTAATTCCAACTAAAGAAGGAACCCAGCGTGTCCGCAATGGAGTTATTGGTATTGGCAAAGGGAAGATACAGGTTCTGGAGGAAAAGGAATTCTGGGAACATGACAAATAAGGAGCAGAAGAACAGCAAGGTGCAGATCTTGAGGAACATGATCCAGTGTATGTCTTTGTAATTGAATAAAACATGAACAGGGAAACAGAGCCCTAAAAACTTGCACTGAAAGGTCATCGTCAATGAAGTTGTTGAATTAATGTAGATTCTTAACATTTACAGCAGTAGTGGTTAACAGTCATTGAATGCTTGTTATATGCTAAGCACTCCACTGCACTCTACCTGCATAACTCTTACCACACATAAGCCCCACAAGACAGATATGTTATTCTTTGTAATGATAAAATAAGGCCTGTTGAAATTGGGAGAGGGACAGGCATGTGGCTGAGCTGGAGTCTTACCCAGCTCTGTTTCAGATCCGCAGCACTTATGCACTGCCCTGGGGCCAGAAGCTACATTAAATAGCAAGTAGCAGGGCCAGGCATGCAGTCAGTGGAGCGTTTGCCTCACATGTTCAACACCCTGGTCTCAGTTCAGGGAACCAGAGCCAGAAAACAGTGATCTTTCCTTCAGACTGTAAGTTATTCCTTGTTTAATGATAAATCCATGTGGGATAAATGAGGCGCTTACTCTCTTTTTTTCCTGGTGCTGGGCATGGAATCCATGACCTTATACATGCTAGGCAAGCTCTCTACCCTGGCTATATCCCCAGCCCTTACCCATTTTAAATAAATTTATTAAAAATCACTGTCCTAGTGTTTATATGGATGCACCTGTTTTTCTTGATGATGCAATAAGTTTGTTAAATGTCATTCCATACAGCTGTAGGCTTTTGCTGGAAAGTTTAAGTAACAAGCACTCTAAAAGAGTAAATATGCCTTTACCTGTACATTTGGTGATTCTCCTTTTTCTTGCACACTTCTGAGTTTTTGAGGTTTGGTATTTTCTTTGGGGCTTCCTTATGCATTAGATACAAGTTGAGCCAGCCTGAGGCTGTAACTGTTTGACTTTACTGTTCCACATGAGCTTTCTGAGCATGGATTTCGTAGTTATCACAAGGCATAAAAGTCTCACCTGAGCTCCCAAATAACCCAGGGGTAAGGAGATCTCTTAGAGCAGCCTTCTTGCCTCGTGCCTACTGCCTGTTTTTCTCACTGCTTCCTGCAGAGACAGTGAGTATAAACTTCATGCATAAGTGTGGCAGTGTATCATTTATGCCCACTTACCATATAGTACAATGGTCATGCATATTGTTCAATAATTTTTTGAACTTTCTGTTAAGTTTTGTTTGATCACAACACAAAAGTCATTGCATGGACAGAGTATGCTGTCCCAGTGTGACAGGCCACTCAAAACTTTAAAGTTCCAAAGGGAACTTTTTATGTTCTTTTTTTTTTTTTTTTGGTTTTTCTCCGGTACTGGGAACCGAACTCACGACCTTGCGCTTACCAGGCAGGCGCTTCTGCCGCTGAGCTAAATCTCCAGCCCCTCAAAGGGAACTTTTTAATAATCACAGATAATTTTCCTCCAGGCTTCGGTTTCATACGTATTCTTCTCATGCCTTGTGTATAGCTGGTAATTCCAACTAAAGAAGTAATTGAATAAAATTACTTCTTCAGCTGGTCCTGCCCTTTGTACAGACTTGGTCAGGACAACATGGAACAGATCACTTGGGCATCAACACACCTCAATGGGAGTTAGAACTGAGAAAAAGGGGCACTTTGAATTGTCCCCAGTTGAATTATGTTGTATTATTTATACCTGGGTTACTTGCCTTGCAGACTGTGCCTAAACCTGGCCACAAGAGGACAGACTCCACGCACAGCAGTAATGAATCTGAGTACACCTTTAGCTCCGAAATCGCAGACACTGAGGATATTCCATCAAGGACAGAGGTACATGATAGACATCTGTCCCTAAGAGTAGGATGCAACCATGCTTTTGTTCACAGGGAAAATTTCCAATAAGTGACCTGTAGGTGATTGGTCAACGGTGTACATACATACATACTGCATGTAATTTTGACCAGTACACATAGCAGTAGGGTTTGGGTGCTGGGAATTGTACATGCTGGCACATGCTTTACTACTGAGCAACAGCCCCAGCCCCCGTTGTAGTTTTCAGTATAATTTTGATGGAGATAGTTACTTTCAGAATTCCCTTTTATACCTTAACATGTTCACAGATAATATGGGCTATCAAGAATTTATTTCAGACTGAGGTAAATTATTTTAAAAGTCATTTAGGTAATTCTATTGACTGACATCCAGGTTTTTGCCATTTTTTTTTGCAATTACAAAAATGCTCCAGTGGATATCTTTTTCCATCTATTTTTGTCTACTGGAATGAGTATTACTGTGGGATTCACTCCTGAACATTTTTTTTCTAGGTTAAAGGGTATGCATTTAAATTTTAATAAAACAGCGACATTGCCCTTTTCAAAGATTTATTTCTGTGTCCACCAGTATCATAGAGTCACTATTGAGAACACAAGGCATTAATCTTTTTAGTCTTTGCTGGCTTTCTAAGGGAGAAGCAATACCTCAGTGTTTAATTTGCATTTCTGCAATTGTTAGCAAAGAGGACCCTGTGTCTGTATATATTCTCTCTGGGTGTTGACATTTCCTCGGTGGATTTACCTGTCCATCCCTTCCTCAATGGCTTGCCTTGACTCTTGTGATTTCTGGGATTTAGGAGCTCAGTGAGAAGAGGGTACCCCTGGACATGTCACTGTTCCTCAAGCTCCAGAAGCGGGTTACAGAGCTGGAGCAGGAGAAGCAGGTGATGCAGGATGAGCTGGACCGCAAGGAGGAGCAGGTGCTACGCAGCAAGGCGAAGGTGCGCTCCCCACCCACTGCATGCCGCGGGGAGCTGTCTAGGAGGGGTAGTACTCATCTAGTAGTTCAGTTAAAGCACTGAGGGCTAAACCTTCCTCACTGTTTCTGTAGAGCAAGTAACTGTTGTAAGAGTAAAAATGTGACAAAATATAAAGTTTTTACTTTATTTTTTTCCCAGGAAGAAGAAAGACCACATATCAGAGGTGCAGAACTGGAGTATGAGTCCCTCAAGGTAATGGGAAGCTTCTGGCCAGGACTTTGGCTATTTGGTTTTGTAGACCTGTGCAAACCCTGTCTTTCTCAGAGATGGAGGTTTTCCCAGAAGCCTCAGAGGAATCCTTCTTCAGCATTACTTCTAGCCTGCGTGGCTTCCTTTCATAAACTCTGTTTCAGTCACACCAAAGTCTAGGCTTTGGGAACGGAAATAGCTGCCATTTGAGGGTACAATAACCTGGACTCAGATGCCCCATCTGCTGCCCTCAAAATCTGATTGGATGTGGGGGGACAGAGCAGAGGCTGGGGAGCAGTCTGCTCTGCAGACTCTCCTGCCTCATGTGCACAGGGAGAGATAAAGACCTCTTTGTGCAGTGATTGAAGCCCAAAGTTACAAAATATTAGATCACTGGTTCTCAAAACTTTGGCCCTTGGCCCATGGGATCAGTTTTACCTGGTAGTCTTAGAAATGCACATTTTCAGGCCCCACACTACTAGGCCTACTAAATCAGAACTGCTGGCAGTGGGGCCCAGCACCCTGAGTGTTAACAAAAACTAGAGGTAATTCTGCTGCACATTAAAGATTAGAAACCTGTGTCAGAGCTTAGGCCACAAAGTAAAGACTTTTATGTATTTTCGACTGCAGAAACGGGCAGTGCAAATCTGATTGTGGTGGTGGGAGATTAGAGTTAGGAGGGAGCTGTTCTCATCATGAAATAATTGATCAGTTCAGGATGGAAAGGGTTACATTTCCTTAGACTAAAAAAAAGGAATTTTTAGGAGTTTTGATGTATCTCAAAAGACATAATATGGTGCTGCAAACCCAAAATTGTTTGTCTTGAAAGAAACAACAGACATGAGAGTGTCTTACTTCCACTGCCATTATCTGTGTCATGCTACCCGACACACCACGGTGCTTTCCTAAGATAGATTCACATGCCTGTCTGCTTGGGTGTGTCCCAGCCCGTGCCTTTGCGACACTGTGTTTTGGTGCCACTGCCATTCTGTCCTGGGCTCCTGCTGCTGTGGTTTGAATGGTGTGTGGAGAGGGCTGGCTGGAGGAATGAGGGGACTGGTGATTGTGCTGAGGGTGAGGGTCCCTGTGTTCCTTGGAGCAGTCAGAGGGCGTGGCTCTCAGTCTGTCTTCGCATTCCCAAGGCTCTGCCACCTGCTTCCCAAGTATGTCACACAGGAAAGAAGTTAGGAAAACACATTATGTGTTGTCATTGAAACACCAGAGGGAACTTTATCAGTTTAAATGATACTGTAACTTTTTAAAAAATTATAATTTAGAAGCCTAAAATTTCAGTGGTCTTTTCATTCTGTGTTACAAAGGAAATAAGAGGCCCATACTAAAGATCTCAGGGTTTCAGCCATCTGGCTCATTGCTGGATACATCCTGACCTGGACACTTGGCCTTGCCCGGGTGTTTACCTGCACACAAACCTGAGTTCCTTAGGACTGGCTGAACCCACCCATGGGAGTCAGCAGTCTCTCTGGGCCTGTCAGTGCTCCCTGAGCAGACCGGAATACATTGTGACTCTGGAATTTGGGTTGATGATGTAAACTGCCATTAGCCTTGCTCAACTCCACTTGGTTCAGATGCCCTTCGTGTGCAGAGCAGTTCCCAGCAGACTTAGGAAGCCACTAATGGCAGAGTTCTGGTGTCTTCTTCCAGCAGAACTCTTGCATGCGGGGAAGTTGAGCTTCCCAGGGGGAAGTGGAGGTGACAGCAGTGGACTTTGCTTTATCTCCTCATCCAGCGTCAGGAACTGGAGTCAGAAAACAAAAAACTGAAAAATGAGCTAAATGAGTTACGCAAGGCCCTCAGTGAGAAGAACGCCCCAGAAGTGACTGCTCCGGGTGCGCCGGCCTACCGCGTCCTCATGGAGCAGTTGACGTCTGTGAGTGAGGAGCTGGACGTCCGCAAGGAGGAGGTCCTCATCCTGAGGTCCCAGCTGGTGAGCCAGAAGGAGGCCATACAGCCCAAGGTGAGCGTGATATATGGCTGCATGGGCTTAGAGCCAGGCCTCTGCTTCTGCCAGTCCCTCTGGCCTGAGGGAGCGGACACTTAGGAACATGTTCACTCTGATTGAGGGTACAGCTCTTTTTTTAAAAAAATACTGCAGTGTTATCTTGAGATGGTTCAGAAGGGCACTCTCCATTTTGGCTGGGCCATGTAGGTGTCACCTGCACCAGGGTGCTGTCGGGTGGTCCCCAAGGCTGCCACTGTAGCTAGGCCTGGAGAAGCAAGACTGCAGACTGTTAGATGAGAAGAGAGAGTCAAGGGGAGGAGAGGAGGGTACCAGGGAAGATGATAGAGTGTATGCTACAGGCATGTACGAAATTGCTACAGTGAAACCCAATATTCTATAGAATTTAACATATATACAGTATGATGTACAGTTACAGATTCAAAAAAATGAATGAAGCATTCCTACCTCTGGTTCCTAGGTGACAAACTGATAGTCTTTCTTTTTTATTTACAAGTAATAATTGTGTATATTTGAGAAGAAACTGCAGGAAAAGGAAACTGAAAAGTGGCACAACAATCAAGCTAGTAGGGCATGCAGTTTTGGTGTCACACATGCTCACCTCCATGTACCCTCCTGTCCCTAATGGCTTGGCCCTGTCTAACCAAGGTCCCTGCTTAGCCAGCTCCCAGACTACACATTGTATCAACCTTGCCCTTTCCTCAAACGGTGCCTACCACACTAATGAGACTTCCAGACACCTCAGGGATATTTGTCCCACCTAATTTCCAGTTTGCAGGGCAGTGCTAAGCAATGCCCAGAGAGCCGTGGGATCAGGTTTACCCACTGCACTGCCAGAGCACCAGGGAGGTTTTTCCTGGACTAGCATTCTCCTAGTGGGTGTGACCAGGACTCACACAGGCCGAGGATACAAGTTCTCCCAGGCTTACTACCAGGAGGACCATTCTCTGAAATACTCAGAACTGTTGTAAAACCAAAATACCAGATCAACTCAAGAAAGTGTTTATCCCTAAGAAACAAAAGGCACAATCACATAAATACAAATTAATGTCCATTATATCCCAGTTTCATGAATGTTAATTTATTTATGAGCTTACTTTTAGGAGAAGGAACTCATGGTTTTTTTAAAATTAGGTTTATCTTGTTATAATAGAGTTCATTGATGAAATTTATTCATGGAACTAAAGATTTGTTGTTTTCTCCATTTGTGCTTGCTAACTTGTGATTTTCAGGATGACAAGGTAATTGTAAAGTTTTTTTAGCTTTTATTAAGTACTTATATTTAATCCTTTGGTTTACAGAACTCCTCTCCTAGTATATGCAGTTAATACTTTCTGACCACCAAGTCTGATTTGTTATATACAAGTTAACTTTCTATTTGACTCACATCCTCTTTCGAAGTCAGTGGGAAAAACAAGTGGTTACCATGGGTGCCAGTCTGCATCATTGAGAGTTCTCCGTAGCCTCTAGCTCATCATCAGCACTGTGACTCACCAGTAGGTATGGAGTCCAATGCAAGGAGCGAGGGAGCCCTTCCCTGCTAGTGCCTGCCAGGGCACAGGCACTCCCAACTCCCCTCTGCCAGCTGAGGTTTGTTGGTCAAGCAAGGGTGAGAAGGAACTGGGAAGCCGAAGCAGCTTTCTTTACCACCTTTGCATCTCCCTGCACGCAGGCTCTGTAGCTGGGATGAAAATGGATCTTGATGAGGTTGCAGAATCAAAATTCTCTACCAAATCCTTTTTGTTTTTTACTTTGGCAGTACTGGAGACAGAAGCTAGGCTTATGTATGTTAGGCAAGCACTCTGCCACTGAGCTACATCCCTAACCTCTTTGCCTTTAAGACAAGGTCTTGCTAAGTTGCTGGGGCTGGTGTCAAATTTGGAACCTTTCTCCCTCATCCTACCAAGTAGCTGATATAATAAGCGTGCACCATAAAGCCTGGCTCTGTTGCATCTTTTTTTCAGCTACTGGGTGAAAGATACTTCTGGGGTTTCCATGCATGCTGCAATGTGCAATATTTCAGAACTTCTGATGTCTGACTTAGGAGAAACAAACTCCCAAACTCTGAGCAGTGAGTTAGGAATTTCCTAACACTGTGGTCCAAATCCAGTTGCATCCCCATTTCCACATCTTAGCTAAAGTACACAAAACTGGCTGCTTATTTCCTAGGCTGAGAACATATGAAGAAACCTAGTTTTCCCTTGGACTAGTTAGTTAGATCAAGTTTCCTAGTTTTCCAAAGCTCAAAACCACTCTCTATACCTTCAGATATGAGAGCAGGCAGGTATCATTATTTGCTATAGAAACTTGGGTCTTTGAAAGATGACTGATGAGTCTTAAAAGTTTGAGAATCACCCTTTGTAGAATAGAAAGATATTTTTTTCCTTTCAAGGAAAGAGGAAAAGGAAATTCTCTGAAATATGTACTAAATATTTATAAAACATAACTAAAGAAATGTTACATTGGCATTTATAAGATTTTTAAAATTCAGTAAAACAGCTTTTTATTAGTAACTGTTATCAGGCTATATTTGGTTATCTTAAAGGGTACATTTGTAAGTTCACAGAGGGACAGCATTATGAGAGATGTGGAATTTTTGTTTCTTACACACACTGAGAATTAAAGCAAGCATTCTAGTTGACATCAAAGTTATTTTAGAATTAGTCTCTCAGATCACGATACTTGAAGTATAGACTGTGAAGTCCATTTCATTGTGAACCTGACTGCAGAACAGATGCAGGCTAAAGGGTCAGGCATGCCCTGTTCACACAAACAGGATGGGCTGTTGGGTTCTAAAGTGAATTATCTTTTAGAGGTTGCCCTGCTCTAAAGAGTTAGAAGGTGCCTAAATAGAAGGCAAGATTTTGAAACTATACTGATTGTCAGACAAATTAGACTAACATGGGGCAAAGATAAATTTTAAAATGTTAGCAAAACTATGTTGGCAAAAGTTCTTTCTATAAAATCATCACCTGTTGGACCTGTTTGATGTTTATCTCAAAAGCTCACATGCCATGCTATACTATAGCAGAGGGAAAAAGAAATAGTAACAGATAGTACATACTAAAAGAAGCTGAATCTGTCCCATTTGTATATATTATAAGATGTGAAGGGAAAGGCTTTTAATTTTACTAAAGTATATCATTTGAAAACTATTTTCTTTGTATTGTCTTTAATGGAAAAAATGAGCTTTATGTCAAACTTTCTGTGCTTAATTAGGTGTTTCATTCTAACTAATCAGAAAGTAGCAGAAAGAGCAATGTTGCTCTTTCCTTTAAGTTGTCACCTGGTTATTTTCCTAATGCTCCGTACCCACGAGTGCATATGCATTTTTCACGTGATGTAGTGACAAAGATCCCAGCAGCACCTGTCCTCACCGGGCAGGTACTCAAACTTTCTACACCTTTGTGGTAGAATGAGGGTGTCCTCAGAAGGGACACGCCCACAGGACATGAGGCTCTGAGGCGGTGCAGGTGTGGGGAGCACAGATGCTCCACCCTGCTGGAGGAGGCCTGTGCTGCCTGTGGTCCAAGGCCTCTGAGTGGAGTCTTAACATGGAAATGTGTCCTTTCTCCTTTCAGAATACAATGACAGATTCCACAATTCTTTTGGAAGATGTACAAAAAATGAAAGATAAAGGTGAAATTGCACAAGCATACATTGGTTTGAAAGAAACAAACAGGTAAGTTTATTCTTCTTTTACTCGTTTTTGTTTAATTGAATTGCTCTTTATTCTTTAAGCTAGCCTCTTACACATTAACTCAACATGTTTATTCCTTGCTATATTAGACATCAGCTGATCTTCAGAAAGAATCCAAAGTTCCAGTGTAATCCCAGTAAAATCCCATTTATAGTATTAGGGAATTTCATGGGTGAGAAGTGTCAGAGATAATGTTACTTACATTAAGGGAAGATATTTTTGTATATTGAGGGGCTTAGCTTTGAGGTGCTACCTTGCGAGGAAAACCCGTTGCTTATTTTGGACTACTTAGATAGTCCTTTCTGTAGTCTGGGTAGTTCTTCCAGATAGTTACTTGAAGGTTTGTAGGGGTATCTGCAGCTTTCAGCAGTTAACACTTATGTGAGAAGTGATAGGGTATGTGGAATTACGTCAGTGGGGGCCTCACAATTCTAAGGGATGCGGCTTCTTCGGTGGGAGAATAAAGGCTCATGTTGTCTGCCTTCCTACCTCCCACTTCCTAGCAGAAGTGGGAGTGCTGAAAACTCTGAACACAGGACTGCATGCTGCACCATTCTGAGCACACATAGCAGTGAGGACCACAAAAGCATAGTTCTGGAGCTTTGTCCTGTCAGTGTAGGGACAGTGTACACCAAGACTGGTATGCATAAATACCTCACTACTGAAGATGTTTGCTGTGCAAAAAGTATGACACTCTTACCTGCTTTTCTGGGCAAGGGTGGAGAATGCTCATAGAAGTATTTGGTCAAACTAAAATTTTAATTTATGAGTGTAAAGTAACAGCATCTCCTTATATCTAAGAATGTGTCATTATGAAAGAGCTCTATTGCACTCCTCATCCATCCACTTTGCCATTCGATTATGAGGCAGGCATGGGGCACCCACTTGCAGCCGGGCCCTGTGCTAAACACTGGGAGCACAGCAGAAAGCAGGGTAGATGCAGTCTGTACCCTGCCAGAGGTGACAAGCTGCCAGGCAGACAGCCAGGAGGGCTTGCATCTTTTTCCAGAGATAGTGGCAGTCATTGGGAGGTTTTCAGTAGGAAGGGGATGTGATGAGATTTGAATTTTAGAAAGCTAGCCCTGGAGAATTAGAGAATAGGTTGTGAAGGAACCAGATTGAAAACATAAAGACCAGATAAGAGGCTTTTCCTGTAATCCAGCAGCTGGCTCATGGCAAGTGGGGCTGAGGGAATGGGGCAGTCTGAGAGAGACGTAGAAAGACGACGGCACAGCCTTGTGGTGGCTTACCTGTGTGGGCAAGGTAGGGTAGCCGTTTCTAGAACATGAGCAAGTCCAGAACGGTGTTGGTAGATTTACACGCCCTGAACGCAAGGAGCCAGGAAGACATCCAGGGAGAGAATCCATCAGCTAGACCTGTAGCCAGGAGAGATGTGTGGGCTGAGGTAGACATTTTTAAATTATCAGAGTATAATAAAATCGTTGAAACCTTGAAACAGACGAACTCTCAGGAAAAACAATAGGTGGGAAATAGAAGAAAGTTCCCTCAAATTTGTGTTCTGTAAATGGAGCGAGAGTGAGTTGCTGGTCTCCTTATCTCAGAGTCCTTCACGGGCGCCTGCTCTTCAGCCTTGGTCTTCCTCCAGGTAGACGTGGCAGACCCTGGGGGGCTGGGTGAAGAGCTTAGCAAACACTCAGAAAATGCTGTTTATGAAAACTGTTGTCAGCTTTCTCATTGCTGTCTGTTAATTACACTACTTTTAGTAAAAGGTAACACATCTCCAATACTAAAAGCAGTTTCTCCAAATCTTTAAATGTTTGACAAAAAATTTTAAAATCATGTCATAAAAGCTGGGAACTTTGAGTGTGTTCTTATTTATGTTACTTCTGTAAGAACTTTTTAAATGAGAGCTCAAATCTTATTAAGCTAAAAAGAGTTCCTTCTCAGAAGACTTAACTCCACTTTGAAATCAGTGGTGAAGATTGGCCAAGGAAGATAGCAGCTGGAGCCTTTGCTCCCTCTGCGTCATCACAGTTAGCCTGGGCCTAATTCTGATGTGCAGGGTTAAAGACGGAGTCCCTTGTGCTTTCTCGGTCATTTCTCATTTCTTCTGGAAAAGTATTTCGCTCTAATTTCTACTTATTTACATGTGATGTTACATACCTATTTTAAACAAGTAACCAGAAGTGATTTCCATGTAGTGTCTTAGTCATGTGTAATTAATAGACGCAGTCTTGTCGCTTCGTGAGATACTGAGTACCATGTGCTGCTCCTGACCACCATCATCTCACCACCACCCTATGCCCCTGTGTTTGTGTTGTTTTTCCTTTTACATGGAGACCGTCTGCTCTGGATTGCCATGAGTTGAATGAGGACGGAGAGCTGTGGCTGGTTTATGAAGGGTTAAAACAAGCCAACAGGTTATATTTGTCTCTCAAATGGAATGTTATTCTTGTGCTGCTCTCCTTACTAACAGTGGCCTCGTGACTTTAACTCCTGATTCCTATGCGTTAATTACTTTCCTAGGTAACTTACTTTCAGTAAAACTTAGGACACTCCGCCAAACACCTTCTTAAAACCTTCTCCACTAATAGATACCATAAAGGCCAAAACTGATTAATGGTGAATACCAGAATTACTTCCCCAAGAAATGGTGCTACCTAGAGTTTTTGAATATCTAAATTTGAGTATCTCTCTCTAGAAGTTGATAGGACAGCACCCATTCAACTAGAGCACAAATTACTTCTGAAGGCTCATTCCTGAGCAGCTGCTTGTTTGTACGAAAGATACCTATGGGGTCCAAGTGCCAACGGCAGCGTGGCCACTTTCTCACACAGTATGATGCTCCATAAGAGCAGTGTTGCATGCGTGATGTGGCATTCTGCATGGTTATCGTGAAATTCAGATACAAGAAGCAGTGACTCAGGTTTCTTGTATGTTTACAGTGTAGGAGAACTACCAAACTCCACAAATTTCATATGTTTAAGGGAAGAAAGCAAAATTAAAACAGCAACCTCTTTCCAATAGCTACTCATCTGCTTGCCATACTTGTGTCTTAAAAACTCCATTTTAGTGATTAAAACGCAAAAATATTTAATGTACTATTTGTTCAAGGGTCTTCTGCTTATTCTGCTTTGTTTTAACCATAAATCACTGTCATTAACTTTACAGTGTTGCTGGTTCAAACTCCTTTAAAATTGTGTAATCATTAGAATATTTCCAATCTGCTCTTAACAGTTTGCTTGCATCAATACGTTTTACCCAGCAGTTGGCAACCAAAGCAATTAGAATAAAAGAATGATTTTCTCTCTTCACGTTGGTTAATTCCCAGCCGTGGCTTTGCTTTGTGTCTGAAAAAGGGAAAGGAGTGAGGGTAAGAGCGGGTGCGTGGCGAAGGGGAGCCACACTGAGCCTAGGGGCCTCACTGCTGGAGTTGTTGTGATCTGCTCTGGCACAGCTGGCCGCCTGCTTGCTCCGGGGAGTGAGGGCCGCTGTTGTCCTGTTACTCTGTCCTAAAGCCATGTCTTGTTAGGCTCTGTTACTGAAGTGTCAGTTCATGGGGACAGAGAATGTGGCACAATGCAGAACTGTCTGGATTTGGGTAAATTTGTGTACATTCCACTGTAGCACTTCAGCTTTTCTGTCCCGAGAGTAGAATATAAAAACGGGACCATGTTCTCTTCCTGGAATTAGTAGCTGTCCTCCTCAAAGGCAGATTTAATTAATGAGGAGTTGATGATCTTGCTCTTTATAGTATACTTATTTTGTGGCAGTGATACTGTCCTTGCCAGCGTAAATGCTACTTTGTAAGTATAGCAGGCCAGACTAAAGTTATGTCTTTAAATTTTTAAAGTCATCGTTTCCTGTGAACTTTTCAAAAGAACTGAGACCCTTATGTTTCTCAGGGACCTCAGAACTTTATACGCTTCAGACAGATGCAGATGCTAGAGTATTCGTTTGTATCTCTGGCCCTGATTGGAGTTTCTTGACTTTGCTCAAGTCAGAAGATTCATGAGTACTGCTTTTCCTACTCTAGCAAGGGAACATGAGGCCTCGCACCCACTAGGCAGGGACTTGGGGTGTCCCCTCCCCTTCTTACGGTGTGGCTCCCCCACAGACTCCTGGAGTCCCAGCTGCAGTCGCAGAAGAGGAGCCACGAGAATGAGGCTGAGGCACTTCGTGGGGAGATCCAGAGCCTGAAGGAGGAGAACAACCGGCAGCAGCAGCTGCTGGCCCAGAACCTGCAGCTGCCCCCGGAGGCCCGCATCGAGGCCAGCCTGCAGCACGAGATCACCCGGCTGACCAATGAGAATCTGGTGAGGAGGGCAGGGCCCCACGTGGGCTCCTGGTGTCTTGGTGGTAGATGTCCTGCTCCACATTTTGCACTCCCTACTCTGGCTGAGGCAGGAAAGAGAATAGGAATGTGTGGTCTGAGTGCTCTCCAGGGGCTGCGGAGATCCCTGACCCCATGCTGGGCTTCTGGTGGCTCCAGACCCAGGCGACCTGTTCCCTTCATCAGCCGCACAGGCTCTGCCTTCCCAATAGGTTTCTTACATGATTGCCACAACAGAGACAAGGGATGACTGTGTTTCCATTTGGTCTCTAAGCAGCCACTGAGGCCCGACCAACCTCTGCCCCTTGTAGACAGTAGGGTTGCCCTTGAGGGTGGCACCCTGAGCAGGGGCTTTGGTCAACACTGGTAGGACAAGGGGTACACATTTTTACTCATCCAGGCAGAACTTAGACCATAAGTGAGGATGTTTTCCCTTGCCAGATTCTGAACACTGGCATGGAGTCTCTTCCTTTTCTTTGTTTCTTTTATTTTTTAACTGAAAATTTTTCTAAGTTCTTCCTTTCTCAATCATGTAATAACTTTTATTATAGATTTGTAGTTTTAAAAATCTTATAAGTTTGACAGGTACGGTTACTGCAGTAAAATCACTGAACAGCTACATGTCTATATAACATCTATAATGTAGGGACACCCTGATTTTGAGAAAAGTTGTTTGGTACTATTGGTGATTTATGCCTTTTTTATATTAAGATTCTTAATACAATAACTGTCATACGATAGTTGGAATTTTTCCGAAAATTTAACAATCGGACTCACCCCTCCATTACCCTGTTAGTGATCACTGATACACAAGTAGTTCACTTGGGTCATTCACTCAGCTGTGTTCCTGTGGATTGGAAGCAAAGCCCATGGCTGTTCTGTTTACAGTCATCTTTCTGTGCCAGGCTCCACGGTAGGGTGGGGGAGAGGATGAGGTGGGTATTTGTACTCTTTGCAGTTGGTGGGGGAATCTTCTGAATCATAAAATATTTCTGAAATTGTGTTTCATTGTGTTTGTGTATATTGTTGCTTCAATTAAACTAACAATGCTTTGATGACTGGAAATTGATAAATGACCTGAATCATATAATATTAACTGGTCATTGTACAGATTCTGTGCTTGTAAATGATTGTCTAAAAACACTAGGCGCTTGGTGGATTCATGGACTGTAAATGCTTCTGATAAGAAGGACTAAACTGATAAGCACTTCCCTTGCAGCGTGCCTGTGGTTTTAATTTCCTTGTCAGTTTTTCATAGCTAATGTGGAAATAAGTCAGGTCCTCACATTCTAAATTGGAGGAGTCTGGTTTATGAGTTTGAGGAACCCTTTACAGATCAGCTATTTCTCCTGCCATTATATTGACTGCTAATTCAAGAGCATGGATTTAAACTTCAGTACATGAAATGGTGGACTTCTTCAAACTCATGGTTTCTCAGTTTGTGTTACACATTTCCTTAGGAGGCACTCAGGCAGAATATGAAAGCAGCCTAGATCTGAGTGTCCCTTGAAATTTTTCCTTGCACGGCATCCACCATCCACCCATCCCCAGCACAGACAGAAGGTTTTCTCTTTCCTCCCAAGCAGGCATCCCCCATGCTGCCTCTTCAGCGAGGGCAGGCACAGCAGTGTGAGCTTTGCCCACCCTTGCCACGCCCCTGCAACCCGGAAGGTGCAGCAGCTTGAGTGCCTCAGAGCAGGCAGGGTCTGGAGTCGAAAGACAGGAGGCCCAAGTGACAGCCCGGCCAGATGGCTGTGCTCAGCCCAGCACACCTGTGCTGTGCATCGGCTGAGTGACAGTGTCCTGGCTGGCGCCTGCTCCCTTTGAGAGTGCAAAAAATATGTGTAACTGTAGAGTTAAGACCATCTATACTAGCCGAGGATATAGCTCAGTAGCACAAGTGCTTGCCTGGCAAGCGGAAGGTCCTGAGTTTGATTCCCAGTTACCTGCCTCTAAAAAAAGACCATCCATACTAGAAAAATAAGGTAATGGTAGGTGACAAATCTGAGCCTTTGAGTAGATAATTTCATTGTTCATGTTTCAAATGTTTTTAAATTGGTTTTGCTGAGAGGTTGCCTTCCCACAAAGATGCAAGAAAACAAATATCCATTGTGCCTGTTTTTTCAGTATTTTGAGGAATTATATGCAGATGACCCTAAGAAGTATCAGTCATACCGGATTTCACTTTACAGACGGATGATTGTATGTAAAACCAGTGCTTCTCTTTGTCTTCCTGCTCTTCCTCGCCTCTGTAACTGAAGAGCACACTCTGCCTGCCCTGCCCAGGAGTCTCTTCCAAAAGTTCACAAAACCTGTTTCTCCTCACAGCTGTCTCATAGCCAATGGTGTCACCTTTGTCAGTGTCCTCCTCCATTGTCACGCTTGGTTTGTTATTAACACCAGGCTTACAGTGTGATGGAAGCAAATGTGTTTGAAAGATAAGCTAAAATCCAAGAGAAACAGCTTAACACTTCATTAGAAACTGTTTCCATCAAATCATGGGTGTGGTGTCTAAATCCACTGCTGCCTGAGCTGGAGGATGATGAGTGCTTGTGTTTGGAAGCGTTTTCTTCTCCCACCCTGAGTGACAGCCACAGGCATCCTGATTTGCCTCCTTCTGAGTTCCGGAGCGGTGCTTGTCCACTTCCCTCTTAATGAGGGTGTCACGTGTGCCTGTTGTCTGTGACAGTCCCTTGTCGGAGTCAGTAACCACAGATTCCCATTTTGTTTTTTGCACTGGGCATTCCTAATTACCCCTTTTCTCTGTGTCAGAGCAGTTTCATGGGTGATTTATACAGCTGCTACTTTAGTTCTTCACCCAAGAACAGACCACTCTTTATCCTGTTCTCCAGTTATTTTCTCAAGTTACCTTTTAATCCCTAAAACTTCTTTTCTTGAACTTCAAAGCTGAGGTTAGCATCTCTGGTGAGTATGTCTCATAGAGACCTGCTTCATGCATGGATGTCACCATTCACATATCCTAAAAGCATCCCACGAAACCTTTGGTGCTCTCATCAAAATCCATTTTTGCCCAGCCCTCCTTTATAAGAGCAACTATTCAGCTGGAGGAACAATGAACTCATGCATTCAGTGGTTTTGTCCAAATGTAGCTGCTGGAAAGGACTCTGGTCACCTTCTGCCCATCACACTGGGAAGAATGTTTTAACTGCATCTTGTGTTTTAACCTTTGGCTTTCTTCGTAGCTGTTCCTCCCCTGCCTGCCAGTTTTAGTCAGGTGGTGGCTCCACCAGTGAGCTTTTCTGGAGCTTTTGTGTAAAACTAACAATGATGTTTCTGTGATTCTATGTCTCTTTTCCCTTGGTGCATTTCAGAAGACATATTTTGAACTTTCTGTATATTTCTCATTTTGATCTGTAGGATTTGATGGAACAGCTGGAAAAACAGGATAAGACTGTCCGGAAACTGAAAAAACAACTCAAAGTATTTGCCAAAAAAATTGGCGAACTAGAAGGTATTTAAACATGTTTTTCTGACAGTTGCTATATCTTGGTTTTGTGTTTCTGTGCTAGTGGCCTAAGAGAGGTTTGCATGGGAATCTTAGGGGTAACAACAGAAATGACTTTTGGCACACCTGACCTCTGCAGAGCATAAATTTTCATTTCTGGGTAAAGAAGAATGTTACTTCCTGATAACAGTAAGTTCCAGAGGGAGGACACTCACTCAGCTGACATCTAAGGTGTACCTTCTGTGTGCTCTGTACTGTACTGTGGCACGACGGTTCAGAATGTAGATTCTGGATGCACACTTCTCAGGCTCAAACCCTAGCTCTTCCCTTATTAATCTTACGGTGCTGGGCAGATTCCTGAACCTCTCTCTGCCCCAGTTTTTCCACCTGTTTCATGGGAAGGATTGGTGTCTACCAGACGTGGGTCACGAGGACTGAGTGAGTTAATACGGGTAATACACTTAGAATCATCCCTCATAATAGTAAATACTAAGTACAACTTAGTTGTTAGTATTAGCTGTCCTTAGAAAGATGCAAAGCGGGATACAATAGAGTTCTCAGAGAATGCACAGCCTAATGGAGAAAAAATGAAATAAAAAATATGAATTATAATTGTAAAAGAATAAGATTTTTTAAATATCTCATGATTTCTGAATGATGATAGAAAGACTCCTTGAGAAATCATCAAGGATCAGCTGTTGTAGTTGTCATGAACAAGCAAGTTGGTACGTCTTCCGGTACGTTTTGTTTCACTGAGTTAGGCAGTGACAGGCTCCAGCCAGACCTTAGGCTTTTCCAGCAACCTTCTCGCTGCTCGGGACATTTTAGAGCTCAGTCCCAAAGCTGGAATTGCCTTCAAATCTGTACAAGCTCTTATACAGGCCAAATATGATACTGCTCAGCTGGCCACCCGCCTCGCTCTCTGATGTCACTCTGCGTAGCTCTTGCTTGGCTCCAGGATGAGGACTCCCTGTGACTGATGCTGAGCGAGGCTCACTGCTCCAGCACACCAGCCCTGTCGTGACTGTCCTTTGTCTTCGGCCTGCCAAAATGCTGGGCGTCCTTTGAGGCCATAGACCTCAGGAGTAGCTTCTTCCTATCACCCAGACCGCTGGCCTTCTGGCTCACTTCTGTGACCTTTGTCATGTCATATTTGAGCAGTTTTCCGACTTGAACTGCTGGCTTCCATCACAGACTGTGAGTTTCTGGGCATAGGAATCCTCCTCATTTCTCCTTGTTTTTACAGCATTCAACATCCTGTCTATCATAACCCTTCTGTAAATGTTGAGTAACTGAACAAATTTCAGAAATATTTAGAATGTGGCAACATGGGTGCTTACTGTGGACAGGATATTGCTCCCTCGGATGTGCAAAATCTGAAGTGTTTGTTTACAATCAGAAAATCACTTTGCAGCCACATTTTGTATATAATCCTGTAGCACTGCATGATTTATACATCATGTATCATGTTAAACCTTCTGAACTTCCAGATCATACATATGTACAAGCCTTGATTATTGGCAGAACTCAAAACCCTTTTTTGCAGAAAACTTTCTGCAGTTAACTGTGCACTCATTATGATAATCACATAATAGAGTATTTACTTAAAAACTGATTTAAAGTCATAAACTTGTGAGATTAGTTATTTGTTCAATTCCTAATGGCTCCTTTGACATACATCAGTAATCTAGATAAATAGAAAAGCCATTTATATAAAGTTTTAAATCATTTAGTATTTTTATTATATTTTTAAATTGAAGAGATACATTATATTTCAAGATATGACTAATTTTAAGCTTTTCAGAAAACAATCCTATCAGTTAAACTATCCTGACAGCTACAAAGCTAAAAGCAGCATTTGAGAAAGCAGTTGTTAGATTAAACCAAAGAAGGAAAAGACATACTAGTTCTTGATGCCGGTTATGTTTTGAGTGAGTGTTACGAACCGAGGCCTGGGCGCTGGCTGAGGAGGCGTCCTGGCCCGCTCTCGGGTGGGCATGGAAGCCACAGGCTTCTCTTGCACATCTGTCTTCCTTGTCTGAGCTCCAGGTATACAGGAAGTGATGGTGATATTATGTGGTGAAGCCCTTTCCATAAAGGAAAGTTCGCGCTTGTGTTCTGTAAGTGTGCTGTAACATGCGCACATCCGTCTGGTTTAGAATAGCACAGCTGTCCCTCCTCCTGTGGGATGCATTTAATTAAAGACTTTTTAAAAAGCCAACGGACTTTTTTTTTAAAGTGCCAACATATATATAATTTTTAGCGGAAATTATACAGCAAAATGGGGAGTATTTTGAAGTTTAATCTGCCTTGTGCTGTATTTTAATCCAGGAGCAGGTGCTGAATCTCAGTTTTTATAGTCTAGAGATGTAGACCTCACAGCACCCTAGCGTCAGTTACTTCTGAAAACGAGGCCTGTCCGAAGGTCTGGAAGCCACATGAGAGCTGTCAGGGCCTTGCCTGTGGGCCGTGGGGTGGCAGGAGGAGGAGCCTGGCCTCCAGAGACCTCTGCCTATAGGTCCTTGCCTGACTGTTGAGTTAACCTGAGGTCAAGACCTTCCTGGTTGCCAGAGTGAGAAAAAGGAAATTTTATGTAAAAAGTCATTCTAATGTCCCTTTCCAGGACAGTTAAATTCAGGCTCACTTTCCTGTTGAGTTTATGAGTGAGAATCTAGAGAAGGGCAGCTGGAGTCGCTCCCCGTCTTTCTGAGGATGTCAGTATGGATGGGCCATTTATGCCGCTCTAGCCAAACACATCAGACCGGTGGTTTATTGGTGGGAGAAGCCCATTCACACGGTTCTGAGGATGGACATTCAGGTCCAGCTGCCCACAGGCCCAATGTTGGGGGAGGGCCTGGCTTCTGCTGTCCTCACCTCCGGAGGGGACTGCTCTGGAGAAGAGCACATGGCCTCACTGGTCTCCAGGGGCCCCAGTGGGACACTGATCCCACTGTGGAGTGGGGCTCTCAGGCCTGCCGAGCCAGCGTGCCTCAAGGCCTGCATCTTAAACAACCGTGCAGCAACCTGAGGCTCCTGGAGTGCTTGAGGCTGGCCCAGTGCCCAGGCTTCTCTAGTCCAGGATTTGTATTTTCCTGATGCTGTATAAAGGTTGCCATTTTATATTAAACTGATACCTGTGAGTTTTTATAAAGACTTAAGTCTCTAGGAAAAATTCAGGCAGAAAAATTTCAAAGATGATGGCACATTTTGTCTGACTTTTTTCTATAGAGCCAAAAAATCCCAATTTGAGACTTTGCAAAAGGAAAGTGAAACTTTCTTTTAAAACATGAGCTCTCTTAGAGAAAATATTCATCATATTTCATAAATTCTGAAGTGCCCATGTTTAACATTTTACCATCTTTAAAGTTGTTGATGTAAGCCAGGTATAGTGGTGCAAGCCTATAATCCCACAACTCTGGTAGGCTGAGGCAGGAGGATTGCAAATTCCACCCTAACTGAAGCAATTTAGCAAGGCCCTGTCTCCAAAATTAAAAAAGAAATTCTTTAAGGGTCAGGGGAATGTAGCTCAGTGCAAAGATGTTGGAGTCAATCTCCAATACCACCAAAAAGAAAAAATAACAATTATTTTTATATGATCTATTATAGCTTCATTGACCATGGTTTTCCTCTTTTATTGTACATAAAGTGCATATCTCTAATTAGTGGCATCTTAGATTTTGTAAAACTGGTAGACTTAAAACATCTTTGGGTTACATAGAATCCAAAGATGTGCATTTGTCAGTAAACCTAATTTGTCTCCTCCCAGTTTCCCTCCTTGGAATCACCTCTGTAGCCTTGGTGACCATTAGCATATCTACTAGTCAGGGATTTTATCACTTTTTACACGCAGCTGTCTGAGAGTTGTGGAGGCTGCATCTTCATTAATACTCAGCGTTGTGTCTAAACTGACCCAGAGGTGATTAGTGTGAAACGGGACGGTTGAGTCTCCTCTTCTCCCATGTAGAGGAGTGCATTTTACAGCCGGTCGGGGCTGTCCAGCTACATCGTGCCCAGGGTGCGTGGCTCGATCCATCCAGTTGCAGTCTGATCCTCTGTAGATGTCACAGTGGCGGATGTGGTGACTTCATCTGCACCAGGTTTTCAGCGCTGAGAACTCGGTGTGTGACGCTGCGTCACACGGTGGATGGGTGTCACTGAGTCCAAGCCACCTAAGCGAGAGCCGCAGGTACTGGTGTTCCCTGTGGAGACCTCCCCGCACTAACCCAGGAGCTGCCCTCGCAGCACAGAGCACCGCTGACCCTTGCAGAGCTGGCGCATTAAACTTCTGCTGTCTCTGGCTCTGATCTGCCTTTTGTTTGCCGGCAGTCTTGGGACTTAGTCTGTGCTTAAATAAATCTAACTGCTCCTGCTTCCTGCAGATAAAAACCCTCTTGCTGGCGTGCATCCAGTCTCAGTGATACCGCACACTCCCTTACCTCTCCTGTTTCCCGCTCAGGTCTCAGTTAGGAGAAAAAGCTGAAGGCTTGTTTTTATCCTTAGCCCAGCTTTTCTCCAGTCACTGCCATTGACGGTAGTGACCAGGTTGAGTAGCTGGCAGGGCTGTACCTGGATGGTTACAACTCAATAGCCGGGCATCCAGCTTTCTATTAAACAATAATAGCTATTCATATTAGAGAACAGTTTTTATTTGCCCATGATTTCTTTGGGAATTAGAAGTGGTGAGAGAAAATTGTTTGCCTTTTGAGATCATTCTGCGAAATGATCTGTATTCAGGTCAGCTGGTGTGAAGAAACTGTGAAGTAAATGTTCTTCAGCTTGTAATGACTAGATTCTTCAGCTAATGGTGCCCTCACTACCCCTTTCTAGAATATTGTTGTAATTTTTCCTTGTCTGAGTTAAAGTCCATATGTATTTAACAACTTCTGATTGTTAGAAGTTAGTTAATGAATATGTTAAACTACATACTTCTGGGACATTTATCCTAATAAAGTAAACCTTGTTACAAAAAGAAAAATAGCTTTCAACCAGGTAAGGTTATTTGATAGTAATAATATCAGGCTGTAGTGGCTATCAGAATAACATTTGCTATCTTAAAAATATTTTAAGAGAGGACAGTTAAGTGGTATATATGGCAGGTTTCTATTGTTAGAGTTCATTTGAAAGTTTAGGAACAGGGAAAACTCTCATCTTTTCCATCTGAAAAAAAATTTTCCTCTTCCTTTTTGTTTCTCATGAAGTGGGCCAGATGGAGAACATATCTCCAGGACAAATCATTGATGAACCTATCCGTCCAGTCAACATTCCCAGGAAAGAAAAGGACTTCCAAGGAATGCTGGAGTACAAGAAGGAGGATGAGCAAAAACTTGTTAAGAACCTGATTCTAGGCAAGTACTCTGTGTGACAGGTCTTCCTGCTGGGGGGAGAAAGACTCACTGGTGTTTGAAATATTTAACATGCGGGTCTGTAGTCCTCACTGTGAACTGGACTCCACCGTGCTGTCACTGAGGTGGAAGGGACAGACACGTACCTGGGCCCAACCTGTGACTATCCCAGAGGCCAGGCCTTCTTAGCCTGGCTGTGAGTTGGAGTCAGCCAGGAAGCTTTGCAGAGCATTCATCCATGGCCGCTGTCAGTGTGGATCTCCAGGGAGTAGAGGCAGCCATGTCCAGTACTTTTTCAGAAAAGACCCAGCAAAGAAGGGAAAGATGAGGCAGATGAGAAGGGTAAATACAGCAGGTTAGAGGGATGTTGGGTCGTGGGCAGCCCTGCTGGCTCCATAAGGGGACTTTCAGGGAGTGGTGGCAGCTGAGGAGAGCATACACCCCCGAGAGCCATGAGCTGAAGTACATGACGCTTCTCCCACAACCTCCCCCGGTGCCAGGTGGCAGCGGCGGGGCTGGCAGTTACGCCTGCTGTAGCATCTCCAGGTTCGTGGTGTTAAACTTAGCACTGAGGATGGGTGCAAAGGCGCTTCACTTGCAATGTGATCTTCACTTGACAAAAATATTGGGGAGCCACTGGTCTGGTTTGGGAGTTAAAAGGGTAACAAGTGAAGGCAGGTACATCGTTTTAGGTAAAGTTGTCAGCAAATACTGTGAGAGATGATCTTTGGACAGAGACCAGAGGAAGTAAGGGAGCGAGCCATGGTGCTGTCTTAGGAAGGAGCCTCTGAGACAGAGAAGCAAGCTGCCTGTCAGCCCCAGGGGAGCATGCCTGACCCTTGGAGGCAGCACAGGGACAGCCGTGTGGCTGGGGCAGAGGGGCTGGGCAGGAGCCGGAGGTAGGCCAGGGCACAGGACACACACGGGATTCAGGACTTTGTGATGAGTCTAATGAGAAGCTGCGTGGAGGATTTGCCAAACAGGAGTGACATAATCTGACTGTTTTCATGAAGGAGCACTCTGCTCCATCACAGTGTGGGAAATCCAGCAGTTAGGGTAGGTCAGGGGACTGGGCAGCCGTGACCGGAGTGGTGTCTAGAAAATGCAGGGAGAAGTGGCTGGACTCAGGCTGTGTTTTGTAGGTAGAGCCAGCAGGAGCCGTGGATGGATTAGATGTGTGGTGTGAGCAAAGAAAGGGACCAAAGAAGGTAGATGTAGTGCGGCACACCTACGATCCCAGCGCTGAGGACGCTGAGGCAGGAGGATCACAGGTTCAGACCTGGGTTACATAGTGAGACTTGTTTCAGAGAACAAATGAACAAACAAAAAAGAGTCAAAGAGATGATGAGATTTATAATCTGAGAAACTGAGATGCTGGAACTGCTATTGTCTAATGTAGGGAGAACCAAGGAAGAAGAGATTGTGTGAGGAATCCAGAGTATGGTTTGGAGAGGCTGGGAGACATGTCTCAGCAGGCTCATAGAGAAGGCAGTTGAAGGGAGATCAAGGGGAAGTCAGGGCAGGAGGCAGCAGTCCTGCCTTCTACAGGGCTCCTGCTGTCAGGATTTCTCCCTGAGTCAGCTGTTGAAGCTATGTGTGACTTGCCCTTGTGCCTGAGGGTGACTGCTCCACACCTCCTCTCAAAGGCCAACCCCACGAAGACTCTCAGATTACACAGGTTTGCTTTTCCTTTGCTAGAACTGAAGCCACGTGGCGTGGCGGTCAACTTGATTCCAGGGTTGCCGGCCTACATCCTGTTCATGTGTGTTCGGCACGCTGACTACCTGAATGACGATCAGAAAGTGAGGTCGCTGCTCACATCCACCATCAACAGCATCAAAAAGGTGTTGAAGGTCAGTTCATGGGTGGCAGGTAGCTCTTACGGAGCGCTGGTGAGGATGGCAGCCTGAGGTGCTGTCTTCCTCAGACCCTCGCTCCTTGCCAGCTACCAGCACTGTCCGGTCTTCGCTGAGCACTTCCACTGAGGAAACACTCTCTGGCTGCCTGTCTGTACGCCCTATTTTAAAGCATGGCTCAGGTTGGACAGAGATCAAAATTGATTTGACTATTGCATTTCATGGTGGAGTAAGTTAAATTTCCTCCTGGACAAAAGTGATTTGCTTAAAGGTTTTACGTGGAACTAAATTAAAAGGGTTTCATGGAGACTGTGGTACAGGACAGGGTGCTGCTCTGTCAGTGGCTCCAGGCTCACTGTGTAAAGCCGCCTGGTAGAGCACTGAGACAGTGCTCTGCGACTCACCCTTAGTCTGTGTTTCCTAAACGCCCACTTCCATGTGAGAAGCACAGATGCCCACCAAGGCGAGGCTCGGGAAGGGCAGCAGCGTTGTATAACTGAGCAGAAAGCCCACGCAGATCTGCCGCCCAAGTCGTGACTGGGGAGAGGCACAGCCCGCCTGGCGTGCGGGGATGCAGGGTGGCCAGCTCCAAGGACTCTGCCTCCTGCTGACGTACTCAGTGGGGCCCTCTGCAGCCCTCAGCACCATCCGTCCGTGCAGCCATCTCGCCTTCTCCACCAGACACTCTGCGCTCAGGCACTTACTCTGCATCCTCCCTCCTCTGTGCAGTTACTCTCTGCAGCTGCATTCTGCAGTGCTTACCAAAGCGTGGAGCTCTGCAGGCTTAGCATTCAGAAGCTGGTGAATGTCTTCAGAACATGACTTCATTTCATTTTTGACATATCGATGCTACGTAGCACTTAGACTATAAGTTTTGCTACTTAAGTCAAAACTTCTGCATAGACAAAATAAAAAGATAAAGTGTTTTTCTTTAATCTTAATTTCAAGAAGGCACTTACCAGCTGCGCATAGTGGCACACACCTGCAATCCCAGCACTCTGGGAGGCAGTGTAGCAGGATCACAAATTCCAGCACAACCTGAAGCAGTTAGAAGACCCTTCTTGTAATGAAGAATTAAAAAGGGCTGGCGGGGATATATCTCAGTATGAAAGCCCTGAGGTCAATCCCTCGTACTGCAAATAAAATGTTTTTTAAAAAAGGCATTTATCTAGTTTGACTATTTATCTTACCATATTGTTTAAAGATTTAAAAGGAGCAAGTATTAAGCATAGTACTCTTGATCCCTTTTTAAAGTCGTGTATTTTTTTCACATCCCCATTTTGAATTGAAGTGTGTTTGCATCCCTGTTTTGGTTTCCGCGGTTTTTTCACACGGGTCCTGAAACAGCATAACAAGCCGAGCCATAGGAAAATCCATGTAGTTTTCACTCATAGAGCCTTTTTGCCTATTCAAGCAAAGACTGCAAATAGCTTTGAGCTCATCTTGTTTTCTTTGTGAGGCAGTCAGAACTGATTTGTTTAATTTTGGCCAAATACAGTTTCTTCATTGTAAAAATATTATTTTGGCAAACTCAATCCAGTAGCTTCCTGGGTAGAGTTGGCATTCAGCTTTAAATGTTTTAAAGTTTCCAGAGAAGTAAACGGCCTTTAATTTTGAAGTAATACAGGGCATCTTGGTTAGTGGGTATGGGGCAGGCATCTGTGGTGTTCGTGTGGAAGGAAATTGTAGAGTTAACTTATGTAAAGTGGCTTAGCAAAGGCTGGAGTCCACTAACAGGCACAGATGCTGAGTTATTCTGACATGAAGTCTTCTCCTTGGGTATAAATCAGCTTTACCTGCTAATAGGCCTTCTGGTACTTCCTCAGCATAGGTGCAATTGCATGCTTTCTGTGAAGGCTGTCCTGGGGGTTCTATAGCAAGTACTTCAGTGACTCTGTCCCCTGGCCAGCCTGTGGCCAGCTTTGCCTTCAAATCTGCCCTGTTGGTGTTTGTCAGTGTGGCCCAGTCTCTCGCCCAGTTATAATCCAGGTCTTTACAAGGGGTAAGATTATTTTTATTCAAACCTGCTCTCAGGCCATAGGATGATTTATCTCATGGTAAAATTAGGTCCTCAACTCAGCTGTCCTGTCACAGCTAAAAAGATTAAATTAGACTTCTTATCCTCTAGGGTTTCTTTTTCTTTTCTTTTTTCTTTTTGAGACAGGGTCTTGCTATGCAGTTCAGGCTGGCCTTGAGCTCACTTTTTAGCCCAGGCTGGTCTTGAACTCACAACAATCCTCCTGCCTCAGCCTCCTTAGTGCTAGGGTTATAGGCATGTGCCACCATGCCCAGCTGGGGTTTCTTTCTTAAAATCTTTATAGAAAAATACTCTCCCAAATTTAAAGGTTTTAGTTTGTTTTGTGCTGCTTAACATGGGGAAGTTTACCGATCTAGACAGATGATCCTCTGCAGCAGTCTCCTCCCATGTGTGCCCTGGTCCTGGACACTTCACTGCCCATAGCCACCACAAGGAGTGCACCGCAGGTTCAGGCGGCTTTCACGAGCCCAGGTTCTGCTGTGAGGGGGTGGTGGAGTGGTTAGAGTGTGCAACACCATGCAGGGAGAGAAGCCCGAAAGGTCAAAGCACAGCTAGGTAATGTGAGGCACCTGTGCATTAAAATACGGGTTTTAGCTTCTCCTTCCATGGCTGCCTGTATCCTAGCACATCTGTGTTTCATTCACAAATTAATGAACTCCTGAGCATCATTCCCAGATCCCTGTCTTTGGGCGCAGTCAGTCCTCCTTGCTCCATAGCCCAGCCTGGTGAGGGGCCAGCAGCTTCCGCAAGGGTGCCGCTGAGGGGGCTGCCCAGGCCCCTCTCACTTCCCTCTCAGAGCCTTCATCTCACTGGCCAGGAGACTTAGTCTCACACTCGCTTCCGCATTTTCCTGTTGCAGAATGTATTACTTCTTGTGTGCTCTCCATTCTGACTGCCTTCATTAACCAACCCCGGGGAGCTGAGTCTGGTCTGCCGTGGACTGAGTTCTGTCCCGCACCACGGGGAGCTGGGTCAGCGCTGGCTGGCTGGCGGTGCTCGCTACCAGCAGGGGTGATGCCAGCGGAGAGTCAGGGCTGCAGGCTATGGTGATGGAAGCCCGCAGCAAGACCCCGTGTTATTTCTATAACGGGATGACGGCGGCTGGAGGAAGTGGCCTTCAGGCATCTGTGCAGGTTTTTTTTGGGTTGTTATTTCCCTGTGGAAAAGACAAATTTAGACTTCTCTCTTTCAGAAAAGAGGCGACGATTTTGAGACCGTCTCCTTCTGGCTCTCTAACACATGCCGGTTTCTGCACTGTTTGAAGCAGTACAGTGGAGAAGAGGTGAGAAGACCTTGATTATAAAGCCAGCACGCAGCACTTTCCTTGACCTTTTTAAGGAAAAATTTCAAAGCACAAAATGATTTTGACCATGTGTTGGCAGGTACAGTAATGCCTGCCTATAATCCCACCTACTCAGGAGCCTGAGACGAGTATCCCACATATGGGAGGCTCTTGGCTTCAGTCCCCAGAACTGAGGGGAGGGGCTTTTACTTTTGGGTTAATTTCAAAACCCAAGTGTAGGAGTGGCTTGGAAGTTCAGTGTTTTGTTTGATATTCCTTACCCACAGAACAGTGAGCTGAGGAGTGGGGAGGTTTCTTCCCTCTTAGTTCATAAGAAAGCACAGCAAAAGTGAAATAGGCAGCATCAGTCAGTGAATGGTTACCACAAGCAGGACTTGTATCAGTACAGTGGGCTGTGAAGAGCTAGTGCTGGAATATCTAACTATTTAAAGAAAATCAGTTTTGACTTGCCATAGTACATTAAAGTGATCAGAGATGAGACACAAGTATAAAGGTCATGTGTCTTTTGATGTGTCCTAAAATCTCTGTTGCTTTTGTGTGTAATGATGTGCTCATTATTTGTTTGGTACACATCAATATATTTTAAAATTTTAGAACATACTAATAGTTATTGCTTGTTAAGGACTGTATATAGCCCGTTATACATTAGGTTGTTAATGTTATTTAATATTATAAAGGCCCCACGCAGTAAGAATTAAAACCCAGTTTTGCCGAGGAGGAGGCCAAAACTCAGGCAGGCTCATCAACTCAGCTACATGCGCCTGGCCATAAAAGGGATCTGGGACTTGGCCTGTGGCCCCAACCCACTTCCTTCCATGCCTGCCCACCCTGTGGGCAGTGTCTGACACCAGAGAAAGAGGGCAGTCCTGTAGGTGACAGGGAGCACGGAGATGAGCTTGACACCCGAGCAGAGCAGAATCCCCAGAAAAGCCCAGCATTAACTGGCTGGCAGCCCTGCCCTGTTAGTCCCTGCTGGAGACGGTGTTGCTGAGGAACGTGTAGGGAGGCAGGTACTTGACCGAAGGCAGAATCTGGGGTGTGAGCAGTTGCATCCGTTGGCCAGGGCTAAGTAGCAGTGGTTCTGATGCAGAGGACTGGAGGAAGCGCCATCCGGACACCACCATGTGGAGGGCCCATTTCCACCTCAGATTGGAGGGCTAGACGTCACTGTAGTCGTGCAATATGATGGAAGGAAACTTCTTGTTTATTTAGCAATCTCTGTAGCAATTGGTCTCCTTCAAGGGGATTGTATATGCCCTTGGGTACAGTGCTTATGAGTAGGACTGTATTTAATGAGCTGACAGTAACAGGTTACTCCTCCAATACTGAAGTATTTGCCGAAGATCCGCGACTTCAAAAATGAAGCATTCCTGGTTTTTTTTTTTTTTTTTTTTTTTCCTTAAATTCCCCAACTTGTTTTGTTGATTCTACTATTGGAAGGGCTTAAGCACCGGTTTGCCAAGTTTGTTGTGATTTAAAGCTAGGAAGGGGAATGACAGATGCAGACAGGAGCATGGCAGCATTGGAGTACTGTCCTGCCACTGTGTGAGCTCTGGGGAGAGAAGTTGACCACCAGATACGGCAGGACGACAGGAGGTTCTGATGCTGCTCTACAAGCGGTGGTCAAAAAACGTAGTGCATGTTCACATATTCACAATTTGTTATAGGAAAAGACACATTGCCATGAACAGTGAGGTAAGTATATTCAAAGGAAGAGAAGGCTGGGGGTATAGCTCAGCGGCCCAAGCACCTGCCTGGCAAATGTGGGGTCCTGAGTTTGATCCCCATTCAAAAAAAAGAAAAAATTGATGTCAAAGGACGGGAGAGGATGTTGAAGGGGTTAATGACAATGTGTCTTTTACTGTGATAAATTTTATTTAAACATTCACTATAGTTTTTGATCATACCTGGTTGATCAACCATTTTATGGCAATTCCTATCAAAAACAATGGAGTGTGTCTTCCTCCACCTTATTCACCGGATATGACACCCTGTGACTTCTGGCTCTTCCAAAAGTCAAAGTGAAAGGAAACATTTTAAGTTGATTCAGGACCTTGGGCAGCCAGGACATCACAACTAAAGGCACTCAAAAGAGGACTGCAGAGCTGCTGTAGAGATTGTCAAGAATGATAGGATGAGTGTATAGGAAGCCAGGGGAGCGCTTTGGAGAGAATTCGCGGCGGTGTGTCTTTCATTGTAGTGGGTTCTTTTTCAGTGTCAGCATTCACTGTGTCTCTCCAGGGCTTCATGAAGCACAACACATCCCGCCAGAATGAGCACTGCCTCACCAACTTCGACCTGGCAGAGTACCGGCAGGTGCTGAGTGACCTGGCCATCCAGATCTACCAGCAGCTTGTGCGGGTGCTGGAGAACATCCTGCAGCCCATGATCGGTAAGACCCGGGCCTGTGTTCACACAGAGAATGTAGAGTAGGAGGGAGACGCAGGCCTGAAATGAGCCAGGGGTTCTGGGGCCCCAGCCATGCTTACCCAGCATGCAAAACGCACTGCTTCCCCATGCTGGAGACCGCAGGCCTGGCTCCCACCCGAGTCCCCAGCTCTGAGATTGGATTCAGCTTGTACCCTGCCCAGTTTCTAAAACCACTCTGAACGCTGGATTGGGCTGTGCTGTGCAGTGCTTCTGAGAGGCCTTGGGAAGCCAAGGCGGCTGGAAGGCTTCGCTCTGCCTGGGTGGGGTGAGCTGTGCAGCTCCTGGAAATGTTCAGGGGGGTTGGGTTACAGCAGCGGTCTCCCCTTGGCTGCTTGGTGTGCGTGTATGTGCACATGCATTCCTTTTTATGTACACTCAACTAAATGTGTGAGCCCAGGCAGTTGTCTTTGTATTTGCACTCATCCCAGGGTCCGGGGCTTCTCTGCTGTGTCCGCTGACTATTCTTTTGGCGTGAGTAGCAGGTATGACTAGGAATCAGGAGCCATATGCATGTTGCAGGCTGCTAATTTAAATGAATTGAATTTTTAAAAAACTTTTTCAAGTTACCAACACTGGTATCTTTAGGCAGATTATGAGCAGGCTCTTAAAGCTACCGCTTGCTAACCTTTCTTTCCTCAAACTGCTTCATTATTCCGCCTCAGGGCGCATAGCGTTCCCTTCTTGTGGGCCCAGTTAAGCAGCAAGAGACACAGTAGGTAAGGAATCCATGCAAGACAGCAGTGGTTTCTTCTTTTGCTGCTAAAGTTCAGGAATTTAGAGCTACCTGGCTTGGCTGAAGTGCAGGAGCTAGCATAGAGGCCAGAAAGTCAGCTGGGGCCAATCCTTCCTCTGCTTTTACCCCATCTCCCTGGATCTCCCCGGGTGAAGCAGCCGTGTGGCTCTAGGGTGTCCCTCGATTCCCCACCATCGGCCATCTGACAGCAGCAGTGTGTCTGTATCCTTTGCAGTTGGGGGAAGCTGAGGTTAGCACAGCAGATGTAAAAACACACCAGGTTGGGCTGCAGTTTCAGAACTCCTCGGCCCAGTGTTGGGAAGCACAGTGTGTGTGTTGGGGCAGCAAGGTGGTGAGGAGCCAGGGCAGGGAGGGGCTGAGCTCCCTTCCCCAGGTCTTCTTCCTCCAGAAGTACAGTCTTGTACTTCCAGGTGCCACGTCTGCCCTTTCCTTCTTGTCTGTTCTGGGAATCAAGTATGGAGAATGCTTAACTTAACTCTGATACCTCTCAAAAACCCACCCGAGATGCCATGTGTTTGTGCTGTCACAAAGCCACTGGTCTTACGTTAGAAAATATGGCTGGCAGAAGAGTATGTATTGCCATGTGATTTCCTTATTTAAGAATTAATTCATTAACGTTGAAATCCAGAGCTCTTGTGGGTAAAGCCCTCTCCCTCCCTTGACTCTCAGGTCTCTCCTGGCTGCATGTGTGCTCACAGTCAGGTTTCCCCGCAGTCTCGTAACAGTTTGCTCCCCTCAGTCTCAGGCATGCTGGAGCATGAGACAATCCAGGGTGTGTCCGGCGTGAAGCCGACGGGGCTGCGGAAGCGCACCTCCAGCATCGCCGATGAGGGCACCTACACGCTGGACTCCATCCTGCGGCAGCTCAACTCCTTCCACTCGGTCATGTGCCAGCACGGCATGGACCCTGAGCTCATCAAGCAGGTGGTCAGGCAGATGTTCTACATCATCGGGGCTGTCACGCTCAACAACCTCCTCCTGCGGAAAGACATGTGCTCCTGGAGCAAAGGCATGCAGATCAGGTGAGCGCCCGGGACTGTGGTGAAGGCTTCCGGGTCCTCAGCCTAGGGGGAGCCAAGACACACACAGATGCCACTGTTGCTTGCTTCTTGTGTGTGTAACTGGACAGTAGGAAAACAGCACAGGGTAATAAAGACGTGCAATGTGTAACTGCTCTTGGAAATGCACTTACAAAATACCTTCTTGTACCTAAGGAAAGAGGATCAGACCCAATAGATGTTTTATAAACACTCAAATATGCCCCTGCTGTATTTAAGAAAACTGTATTCCATTTTATATCCAACTACCCTTTAGCATAACCTCACTGTAATCGAGCTGGTGGGTTTTTTTGCAAATATTTACTTTAAAACACCTAGAATGTTCAGAGTAGGAAGGAGGTGATTTCCTACAGGTGTTTAGTACTCACTTTCAGGACACTGCTGTTCTTTTCATGTTTCCCATTCTGACCCATGGACTTGGGGTTACCTAAGGTCAAACCTTCCACTTGGGCAGCAAGGCTTCTTCCTCAGCCAGCTCTGTGTGAAACTGCCCAGTGTAATGTCCAAAGGCCTCCTGTTTGCCTGGGACTGAGTTCCAGTTCTCCATTTACCTTAGTCTGAGTTTGAGACCCTCTGTCACCTGGCTGGCGACCTCCTAACACCTTAACATCTGTGTACACTGGAGTCTTTGTCTCTTCCAAGGGTCCTCCCGTATGTCCCTGGGCCTCCTCAGGCCACCGTCCCTCTCACCCTGGGCCTTGGTTAAAGAGCCTTGAGCACAGATATCGTGGGGGATCTGGTCACTCTGTTTCTGTACCAGTATCCGACACCCATAGTTTGAAGGAGGTTTATTTGGCTGAGGGTTTCAGGAGTTGCTGTCCATGGTCGGCTGGCTCCAAGGCAGGGACGTGGTGGCAGAAGGGCCTGGTGGAACAAGGCTGCTCACCTCACGGCAGCTGGGAAGCAGAGCAGGGATAGAGCGTCCACTCTCGAGGTGGACCCTGTCTCCTAGCTGCATGTTCAGCTGTGAGCCCCAGCGGGTCATCCAGGGTCAAGCGCAGCACCGCATGGTTCAGCCAACTTTTCAGGTCTCTTAACCCAGCAGGGTGGCGGGTAAAGTGAACTGGGGCAGTTACTTGGTCTGGGGTTTGCCTTAAAGAGAGTACTGAAGGGTTACTGAGCCTCACCCAGAAATTGTAAGAGAAGCTAGCAAGTGTGTTTGCCAACTGCTCAGGAAGGACAGAGCCGTAGTATAGGATCCATTTGGTTTATAGCAAGTCTTAGAAGTTCTGCTAAAAGGAATTCATTTTCATGTCCTATTAAATTTTCTTGTCAGTTAATCTTACATAATTGCAATTATAAACCTCATGACTATAATGACAAATTTCTAAGCACAGCTGATTAGACTTAAGAAAATTGAAGAAAAATACTGCCTGTCATTTTAACTGACAAGGCCACTCACACAAAATGAAGACATTTTTGACAGTGCTCACCAAATCTGCACTCTCTGCCCACCACCCCTTGTGTCTCTGTCTCTGTTATAGATACAATGTCAGTCAACTGGAAGAATGGCTCCGTGACAAGAATCTGATGAACAGCGGGGCCAAAGAAACCCTAGAGCCGCTCATCCAGGCTGCTCAGCTTCTGCAGGTGAAAAAGAAGACAGACGATGATGCAGAAGCCATTTGCTCCATGTGCAGCGCTCTCACCACTGCCCAGGTAAGGCACCTGCCCACCAGGAAGTGCGCCTCCACCAGCACGTGCTCCAGAGGAGTCAGGAGGTCTGTGGTGACCTAACCCCTCTGTGACAGAGAAGACATGTCTACACAGGCCTTGCGTAAAGGAAGTTTTACCAGAAATGAGTACAAGTCAGTGTGAGTCATGGAGGTCTATAGTTAGGCACAGGCAGTGTTGTGCCCATGGTGTACAATTTTCCAGGCCAGGGAAAACCATAGATAAAACCGGGCCCCTGTTTTCCTGGACTAAACATTCCTGGTGCTTCTATCCATAATCTCCTTTTCCATATTATTTGATAATGGAATGATTCTTTAAGACTTCTGTCTTCTAAAGTATACAATTCATGTTCCTTCAGTTCTGGAAATGACTCTCTGGGAGTCCATCACCAGGCACCATGCTTGTTGCTGGGGACAATATTAAGTAAATAATGAAAAATCTCTGCCTTCAAGGAGCTTCCAGTTGAGTAGGGAAGACAGAGGCATCTGGCAGACTCTACTATAGAGGTTCTGGAACATTCTGTAGTCAGAGGACCAGCAGAAGTGCTGAGGGGGACAGCTGGCATCAAGCTGAGTGTGGAACTGCAGAAATAGGAGGAGGGCAGCCCAACAGTGTGAGACCAAGCATCAGCACAAATTTGCCAGTTTCTCTTGTGCTTAGCTAATTTCTGTGTTGATTCTTCAGCCTCCTTAATGGCGTCACTTATAACCAAAATCTCAAGTTGTGACCAGTATAATTAAACTTAGTAAGTGGTTGGAATCTTATTTATATAAGAATAATGGAGAATCACACTACGAAAGAATGGTCTTAAGAGTTCCCCCATTTCTGCCAACTGTGGTGAGCAAGAGCACACTGGGGAAAACCTGACCCTGGAGAATATACTCCAGTACTTTCAGCTACTTTAAGCACATAAAAGGGGTGATCAAAATATACAGTGAATGTTTGAATTCTAAAAATTGATTACAGTAAAAGAGACATTTCCATTAATCCCCCTAAAATCCTCTCCCTTCCTTTGAACACCTACCTGGCCTATCATTTTTGCCACATTCTGAAGCAGCTCTGAAGTTCTCTTTCCTGAGTCTCTAAAATGAAACCAAAAATACAGTGAATGGTGCCACTGAGCGCCGTCCGAAGGAAAGGCAGCTAGTGAAAACGCAACGCTGTGTCCTCGTCCACCTTAGTCACTGGATCTGGCTCTGCGCAACTCTGGCTCTACCCCAAGGTCAAAATGACCACAAAAGGTCAATATTTTGAATCAATGTGAGACATCAAAGCAGCCACCACAGCCAACTAAAGTTATTCAGGAAATAGGACTTGCAGAATGGCTTCAGAAAGTGGAAGAGAATGATGAAATCAGTGTGTTTGAGGTGAGGGGGATGATTTTGAGGAATTAATGACAGTGTGTCTTTTACTATGATTCTTTTTTAATTTACACATTCGTTGAACTTTTTGAGCACACCTCGTATTTCATAGAATGGAGTAGGCCTGTAAGTCAGTTACTTAGCAAGTAGCCTCTGAGGGGCTGGTCCCTGTCAGTGTGTCACTTACCGGCCTGAGACACAGGCCTGATTTCTCATTTCATCTCACTGGTGCTTGCTGTACCTCAGCATTGTCCTACAGTCAGTGTTTTATTTTTAGTGTAGTTAGTTAAAGTCGTCACATACTTAAATTAAAATTGGCTAGTGACCTCTAGTGTACTGGATGGCGCAGCTTTAGATAGTACCTTGAAAATGAAATCTTTCTCTGCCTTATACAGAAAATGGCTTGTTTTCCCCAGAAAAGACTCATGGCAGTTACACAAAAGAAACTCACCTGACATCTTTTAAAAGCTCTTCTTACCCTCTAATGAACTGGTTAATTTTTTAGGGCCTTTTTTGTTATTCGTGAAAGTATGATTTTAAAAAGACCATTCAAAAGAAATATATAATTCTATTATTTTTAATATGACCAGATATATTTTAGATGAACAGACAAGTTGCAGAATAGCATTTTTTAATGTTGCTTTCCCCTTAATAGAATTAATAAAGATAACCCTATTTATATGAAAATAGCCTAAGCCAGAATACAGCCCCAAACGGTTTCTGAGGACAAGGTCAACAGGTGCTATTCTGGGAGCCTGGCAGAATGGGGCAGGCACCTCTGCTTTTCATCTTCTACAGTAGGTCCCAACTTAGGAGCATTCGAGTTGTGAACTTTCACAGGTGTCCTATGTAAGACTCACTTTTTTGGCTTAGGAACAGGTGGGATTCACGAACAATTCTCCCAGGTGGAACTCATTCATAAGTTGAGGACTTACTGTAGTCCTTTGTAACACGTGAATGGTTTTCTAAACTTATATTGCTTCTTTAAATGTTGTGCGCATATTCTGCTAATAGGTGTCTTGTAAAGATGCAGTAACAGGGGCAAATGTGCACATCACTTCCCCTCCCTGAACCTCCCAACTAGGACTGGAAACTCTGCCCACACCCATCAACATCCCAGAATCTAAGTCCCCGCTGTGTTTTTGACAACACGAGAACTCTGATCTTCTCTTCTCTCACAGATTGTCAAAGTGTTGAACCTGTACACCCCAGTTAACGAGTTTGAAGAGAGAGTCTCTGTATCGTTTATCCGTACTATACAGGTGAGTGTGCTGTACAGGTAAGCGTTCCCAGCTCGCTCGCTCTCTGACTCACCAACAGCACAGTCTCTTGCTTTTCTGCTGGTGCTGGGGATAGAACCCAGCTCCTCCCACATGATAGGCGAGCACTTGACCACTGAGCTGCAGCCCAGCCCTACGCCCTTTTTAAGTTTACTTTATTCTGAGACAGGCTGGATTCGATTTTGTGATCCTCCTGCCTCAGCCGCTGAGTAGGATTTCAGGTGGGGCCATCATGCCTTGCTCAATGCCATCTTCTGAATGGAAATTTTATGATGTTAGTGAAGGATGCTGTTTTTAGCATGTGTTATCTTAGTCACAGTACACTAACTTCTTTGGTAAAAGTTTATTAAGTCATTGAAGTGATTTTAAAACAAAGGTAAATGTCCCTCATTAGTTGAGGATATTTTGGTAGAAATTCTGGCAGAAATAGTCTTATGGATTTGAAGAACTGATGCCCTGTTTATCTTTTTTTCATCTTCTCAGATGCGTTTACGAGACAGGAAAGACTCTCCTCAGCTGCTCATGGATGCTAAGCACATCTTTCCTGTCACCTTTCCTTTCAACCCATCCTCCCTCGCCCTGGAGACCATCCAGATCCCCGCCAGCCTGGGCCTGAGCTTCATCTCACGGGTCTAACAGCTGTGACTGGGCAGGTGTAGACAGACAGTGTGTTTATTGCCTAAATAAGAACCATTACTTCCAGCAAGCTACTGAAAGTACCTTTTTAAAGCAAAAGTACTGACTGGCTCTCAGACGAGCAGGTAACTGGAATCCTCCTAGAATGCATTCGTCATCTTTGGTAGAAAGATGGGCTCCTTTGTGCTCTGTTCCGTCGAGAGCAGCACTCACCCTTGGTCAGGGAGGTGTTCTGCATTTACATGCAGCTGAATGATGAGCGGAAGGAAGAGGATAGGAAAGAAAAGGAGGAGCAAAATGCATTTTCAGCTGCCAGCATTTATTCAAAATCCTTCGCACTGCTTTTAAGTAGTATAAAAACATAAACTCCATATATACAAGCTCTTGTTAGGAAGGCACCAACAAAGAACCTCTGCATGAAACAGAAGAATTAGAAAAAACGGTGCTGATACATATCAGTTTAGGAATTAGCTACGTTGGTACTGTCACACTGGATCAAAGAAATAAACTGGCCATATGTAAAGTAACTTGTCAAGAAATGTCCTGATGTGTGTCCCTATGACGTAGAGATGCTGAAAGAATGTTGAACTTGCTATCAGCATAGGTGTCCACTTGTACTGTAGCTTATTGAGCATCTTAAATTGCTGCTACATACCTTCTCCTTAAGTGTAAATGATATTCTTAGTAAGTACTACAACAATAAGCTTCTCTTTTCTCTGTTTACAATTCAGTTAGATGTTGGTTTTAACTGGATTATATGCAAATATCCACAGATTCACCTGCAGAAGTAGCAGACACTGGGAAGTCATGTAGGTATGACAAAATGGGTGACATCCAGGGGTGAGAATAGACAAGATGGCTGTTGTGATGTTATTATTTATTTGGGGTATGTTATATTGATGAGCGTGCTAATTTTCCCTGGCTGGGTATCGCTTTGGGGGCAGTGTTCTGTGAAGTAACTTGCTTTAGTTCTTAGATCTGATTCCTACAGTGCATATTTTCAACCTTGACAAGTTTTCTTTCTACTTAATTTATTAAGAATTAATTTCAGTCATTATCTAGAAAGGATTATCAAAATATTCATAATTCAGATATTGAAACTTTGATTATACTATAAATTATGCAAAGAAGGTATATAATAAATGTTTAGTTATAATTCAGTTTTTTAAGGTTCAGAAATGTCCAGAAATATTCTCAGATACCACTGGGTACTTTAAGAAGCATCATGTGAGAAATACCTGAAAACTTATATAAGAGCTATAGGAAGATTGTTGAATTTTACAGAGGATTTGGTTCAGTACGATCCAGATTCTTTTTTTTAAATTAATTTTATCGGTACATTTCAGATATACATAATGATCACATTCATCATAGGCAATTTGTACCTGTACATAATATATCTTGGTTCTTCTTTTTTCTCCCAATCCCTACCCCTCCCTTCAACCCAGATTCTATATTTTCATTCTGAAATTCTAAACAAACATATTCTCCATTTACCCGGAAATCTTTTACAATACCCCCTTCGGGTTGTGCAAAATCAAGTCATTAGCTTTCACTAGTAATTCTAGCTCTAAATTGCAATCATAGATTTATATAATTTAACGGTTAGATGGCCTATACAAATGACATGTCTTATTAAAATATGTGCAATATTACTTATGGAAGTCAAACAGTTTCAAGTCAGTGATAAAGGTTGTTACTGAAAGATAAATGCTGTCTGTTAACTCATTTGAGCCTCGGTCTCCTTTAAAAAGATGAGAAGATTGGACAACTGATTCTGAAGGCCCCTTCTATGTCTAGGCACTCAGGCCCTGGAGAACAGAGCTGCAGCTATCAGTGAGCCCCCCTCTGGGAGACCGTGTGCCGCACTTGCCACCCCCTGCGGACTCCTGAGCCATGAGATCACAATCTGTGTAGCCGTAACCTTTCTTAGATGGCCGTGACCCCAGCACGTGCTTTGGAAAGGCTGACTGTGCCTGTACCATGTGGACATCATTGATTTAGTCTTTATCACAGCATGCACTGCTGTCTCCCCCTTTCATGCTTGTGTTGATCTGCAGCATCAGCCCTAACTCAGTTAGACTGCCTCATTTTCCCCAGTTGTCACTGAGGCTTTCTGCGAGCAGTGAACTCTTCTAGCCATTGATGGGGCCTGAGCACGTCAGGTCTAAGAGCACAGGTGGAGGGTGTGGCAGAGGCTGTCCCCCGGGCCTGCCGCCCTGCAGAACGCGCCAGTTTGCCCTGCGTGCTGTGACTGGTGGTGTCCTGAAACTTCCCCCCTCGTCAAGGTCTCACTGTAGCTCCTGGAGTCCTGTTCCTCATTCCCTGTGAGCTGTGTCCTGAAGCCTCTGCGGTGCAGGACCTCCTTGCTCTGTCTTCGCGCTTCCTGCTGTCCAGTTCTTGGGCCACTATCCCTTGCCTGGCTGCCCCAGGCTGTTTCTCTGACTCCGGGGAGGTGGCCCAACATTTCTGCTGTCCTAAGGCTGCCGCCTCCCCAGGGCCTCCCCAGAACCCCAGTAAAGGATCAAAATTAGCTTCTCCGAGTTGCCTGAAAATGTGTAGTGGTGGCAAGATACTGTCCACCCCAGAACCCTGCTCCGCTTGCTGAGGACATGCTTGAGCCCGGGTACTGTGGGGACCTCTGGCCAGGCTGAGGCCTCCTCGCCTTCCCTGTGTTACCCGCTCTCACCCAGGTGCACCTCAGCCTCGGCCCTGCTCTCCACCCGCCCCTCCCTCCACACCCCCATGCACCTGGCAGAAGGCGGCAGGGTCTGTCATGTAGCCGCCCTTGCACACCCGCCTGCTCCTCCCACCCTCAGCAACACCTTCGACACAAGTGCGGAGCCCTCTCTGACACATGGGAATTAAAGGAAGACTTTCTCCTGGGTGCTGGGGTTGAACCCAGCCTTCACACTGAGCCACAGCTCTTTGCCTCCTACCCCTCCCCAAATCCCTGCCCACCCTCTGCCCTCAGCACAGGCTCCACTGGCCCCTCACAGGTCAGGGAGAAGGCAGCGCCGTCTCCCACTGCCAAGGGCGACCTGCTGGGGAAAGGTGCGTGGGGGCCATGGCCCCCAAAGTGGAACGTCATGGTTCTTCCCCAAGTGTTGAAGTTCCCCAGGGGCCTGACACTGTCTTCTTCAGATGCAGCATGGAGATCTGTGTCGTTCTGGGTGACTGGCCTTGTGATGCCCTCATCTCAGAGGGTAATTGAGAGTGAGTGTTTAAGGGGCAGTAATGCTCTTGAGTACAGATCAGGTAGAGGCAGTAGGAGATACTCACTGGAGTTTCCCCGCGCTGTGAGAGTAGTAAGAAGCCACTTCCTGTGACCCTAGGAAAATGGGACCAGCAACACTCCTGAGAAGCCCTGACAGTGTGTGCACGCCCCCACGCATGCGTGCACCCACAGGGGCCCTCCTAGGACAGTCTCAGTACAGCAACTGGAAAGCAGAAAGCGGCGCCCAGCGCCATCTGGTGGCCTTGAGGGGCGCAGCGGTCACAGCTGTGTCAGGCTGCTGGGCTTGCTTCCCTAGGTCAGCCCCCCGCCCCGCCCCCACCTGAGAGGGTAGGCCAGGGCCACCTGGCTCCTGCCCCTTGCCTGCTTCCCTCCTGGGCATGGGAGCCCGGGCCTGCAGGAGTGCCCTTTGTCTTTGTCAGCGCTGCAGTTGTGATGGGCCCAGGAGCCTGAGCTCCGTGCACGGGCTCACTGTGAGTTAGCAGCAGCTAGGCAGGATGACCGAAGCTGCAGGTCACTATCCTCATCCTCACACTCCTGCCCTGCAAAGCCACAGGTGAGCTGCCGGCCCCCCTCACTGGTCAGAGACCTCAGGGCAGGCGTGGACAGGCCACATGCATGTGGACACAGACATGGCCTCAGGCATGGACATGCCAGCACACATGGCGACACGTGTACACCCCAAGTGTTAGCATATGTGACCCCAGGCGTGGATGGGCCAATGTGGTATGGACATGCGTGTGCATGTGTTAGCACACATGGTGTCAGGAGTCAAGGTGTGCCGGCATGTCAGGGGCTTGCACGTCGCTGTGGTCTCTGCTCAGGATGTGTGAGCTGCTGGTTGTTCTTGGCTGCACTGCCAGGCCACCTTCCCGTGGATCTGCTCCTTTTCAGAGCTGCCTTTCGCACTGACCACCGCCCCCCCACAGCTGTCCCAAGTCGGCCACGGTGCCCGTTCCTTAGGGTGCTGTGAGCAGCTCCAGCTGCGCCCGCCCCCTCCCTGCACTACCTCCTTCCTGCTGCTTTCTCCAGCTCCTCTTTTTTGTCATATCCAAACGTGGGCCAGAAGTGCAAGGTGTGCAGGACACAGAGCCTGAGTTAGGCCGGGTCGTGAGGGAGCGGGTGGGCACGCAGAGGAAGTGTGTGTCCATGTGGTCATCTTGTACCGGCTTGTTTCCCACTGACCCTTTCTTAAGCTGAAAGGTACAACCCTAAAACTACTTGTGGCTATTCTCTTGAGACATTTCTAAAGTGTGTTACACTGTGAGAGACAACAAACAGGAAAGTAGTGCTGTAAGCTGTAATCCATGGTGTTACTCTAAACTGGACAAATTACCCTGGAATTCACTAATCTGTCAGTAGATCAAGAACTGGAAAGTACAATGTAAAATATCTTCCAAAATGCATTTTATACACTTCCTATTTTATAATTTGGTCTAGCTACAGATGTTAATTTAACTTAATGGGTATTATTAAATTCATAAAATGTCTGAAAATGACTACATTTTTTAAAATCGTAGCACTGCTTGAAATGTTTGAAAGAAGATGTTTAAAGTTGGAACTGGTGTGTGCTGGTCTTCAGCGCTTGGTAGGTCAGTACGTTCCCGCGTTTTTCAGAGTCAGTACTTTCACGCACCTGATGGTTACTGTGCTAGAAAATTTTAGCCTCTTTCTCACTTAAGCCATTATTTTTTCTAAAAACTGGTGAGTTTTCCTTTAAATGTGGGTATGTATGCTATAATTTACGATTTCTAGTTATGTATTTTTGTGAAGTCCTGGAGTAACATCGACCATTTTTGCGTTTGTGGAAATTTTAAGTTGCTCTGACAGTGTTGCACAGAAATTAGCTCATGACATTTAACATATATTTCATTATTGACCTTGTTTATTAATTTACTATGAAATGGACATATCTTTTAACTGTAATGAAACCGAACATTGCAGTTTTTCCATTATTTTTCCTCTTTGGATGTGGAGAAAAAACTCTGGTCTGCCTGGAGATCTGCAAAGTTCTCGGGTGAAACAGCCAAGCATTGAAGAGGAGGAGGGCACAGAGGTGAGGGCAGGACCTGCCCGGGAGCGCCTGACCTTGGTTGGCACATGTTAATCATTCACCTCATCTCAACAGCTGCCTGCGAGACGTGGGTTTCCTCTAGATGCCACTTGTGCTGCGTAAAAGCCAAAACAAGGTCCGAATGACACTTAGGCTCTCAATCTGTAGTTGTCCAATGTGGTGCTTAGTACGTGTGTCACTAATGCTGTATTCTCCCTGCTGTTGTAGAGAACCGTTCAAATAAAGGTATGGATGTGAAGGCGGCATGTTCGTGTCCTTGAGATAAACCTACTGCACACTTTAAAACACCACACAAATTGTTTTTCGAAAGATCTGTGGATGTAAATATAACCTTCCCTCATGACAGTGTTCTTGGAGACTTGGAGATTTAAAAGTTTGCTAAATAAAGTTCCCCATATCTGCGGGGAAGCACAGTGAGGTATACTCGATAGAGCAGAGAACCACCAACCCCTTAGACAGACAAGCAGACAGACACAGTTGAGAAAAGGCCGCCTGTTCTCTTCAAGCAGGAGTGTGCTAAGTACCCCAAATTCTTTACAGAGACACTGACCCCGCCAGCGGGCGTCTGGCGGTGTAGTCCGGACTGCAGGTTGAGCGTGTGGTTTGTATCAAAGGCTCTGCCTGAGTAGAGGGGGGCAGGCGGCACGGTTAGCACAGGGCAGGGTGCGTGCACACTTGCACACTTGCACACTGCTGTGTGGAGCAGCGCGTCTGTGCGGGGCCAGGCTCCGTTTACACGTGGCAGCTGAGTGCACGGGCACTGTGCGCTCCCCTGCTGCAGGCCCTGACACTGCCATTAGCTCAGCTCCCCTTTTAAGGACTTTCCTGAGCACCATAACAGGCCCTAGAAGCAGAGCAGCCTCACAACTAAATTTAGTCCCTGGCCCCTGGGACTGCAGCCTGCGGGGACATCAGGTTGCCACCAGTGATGAGATGTCAGAATTCGCAAAGTTTCTTCCAAATAATTGAACTGAGCCCAGGTAACCCCTCCATATTAAAGACCACGCTGGGCAGTGCCTTTTCCGTGATAGCCGATTCGATAAAGTCCAGCTCATACTAGCCCAAGCAAGAAGGGAAGGTGTCCCCTGCATAGCCGAAGTGCGGGCTATCTGCCCTTGTTCTTGGCGCGCCTTCCCCAGGCAGTGGTGGAAGGATGGCACTCTGGAAGGGTGGCTCCATGCTGTGCCTCTGCCTGCTGCCGGCTTCTTTCCCAACACTGCCAGGGAGACATCCTTGGTGGAGCTCGGTGACTGCTCTGCCGTCCTGGGGAGCAGTGCACGGAGAGTGACACGCGTCTGCTGTCGTGCCTTCTGTCGGGACAAGGACAGGTACTCTGTCCTGGGGAGGGTGCCGTGGCCGTGAAACCACAGGGCTGCTGGGCTCCAGGGTGATCGCAGCAGGGCGGGGAGCATACAGGGAAGTGGGTGTGAGCAGTGTCACCCAACTGAAGGGTCCAAAGTGGAGAGAGGGGTACATGCATTCTGTCCATGAGGCTCTGGTACTGCACTGCTGGGACCAGGTGCTGTAGTTAGAGTTTGCAAGGGAACAAATTTAATACAGGAATTTATAGAATTTATATAATTTTTTTGTTTTGGTCTTTTTGAGACAGTCTCACTATGTAGCTCAGGCCAGTCTTGAACTCATTTTGTAGCCCAGGTTGGCCTGGAACTCGCAACAATCCTGCCTCAGCCTCCTGAGTGCTGGGATTACAGGTATGCACCACCATGCCCAGCTCTATAGGATTATTTTATGATATTCACCCAAAGAGTTAAATGCAGAAGAGTACAGGAGATCTGTCCACACGCTAGAGACCCAAAGCATCCAGCTGAGGGCAGTCATTCCACAGCAATGTCCTGCATGAGTCCAACTGAAGACTGAGAGCCCATGACAATGCCTCATGCAGGCTTGTTTCACAGATCTGTGCTGGGAAGGCCCAAGGGTCAGTGGTGGAAGCTAGAGAGTCTCCGCCAGCGGGAGGAAGGATCTGTGCCAGCAGGCTGAGGGATCTGCACTGGAGCCAGGAAGCAAAGCTCAAGGTAAGGACCAGAGCTCCCCCGAAAAGAACCAGAGCCAGCTTCAGTGACAGCGAGGACCAGAGCTCCTCCGATAATGAGAACAGCCGAGTTCGTATCAGGAAACCCAGTACAAGCTTTTTTTCTCCAGGACAGCCAACAGCACAGCATCCTCTCCAGGTCTGTTTTTATGCTGTTGGCAACACTCCTCAGGTGGGCCCTGGGTACAGAGAATAACTCAAAGTGGGCGACAAGCCTGAACGTAAGAGCTCAATCCATAAAGTGCAAAAAAAAGTAGAGGGCTAAATCTTCCTGACCTCAGATTTTAGGGATGGCAACAAAAGAAACCACAGATAAGATAAACCAGGCCTCAGCACAGTCCAAAGTGTTTGTGCTTCATTGAGCACTATGAAGAAAATGAAAGGCCACTTCACAGAATTGATAGATATTTTCAAATTCCACGAGTGATAGCGAAGTTGTGTATAAGTATATGAAGAACAATTGTGAAAGAATAGAAGGGAAAAAAATGGAAATATAGCTTCTATAAATGTGGAGGGGAAGAAGGTCTGAAGGGAGGGTAAGGGAATAGGAAAACATTAAGATATATACGGGTACAAATTCCTTACAATGAATGTGAGCACTATGTATGGCAAATGTGTACCAATAAAAATTGTCTTAAAAAGAACAACTGTGCATCAGTAAGTAACCCCATTGAAAAATGGGCATAAGATCTAAATAGACATTTCCCCAAAGAAAAAACAGAACCAGCAATACATGAAAAGGTACTTGACATCATAATCATTAAGGAAATATGTACCTAAATCACACCCCCTGAAATGTCTAAAATCAAAAAGATAATCACAGTATTGACAAGGACAATGAAAACCGGAAGTATCCACACTGCTGGTGGGAACGTAAAGTTCTGCAGCCGTCTTGGAAAGCACACTGGCTGTTCTGCAGGTAATCACCGAGTGACCTGTGGTCTGGCCACCCGCTCCTAGCTCTGACCAGGAGAAGTGCAGGTTGTATCCGTGTAAAAACTCACACTGAACCATTTGAGCAGCAGCTTTGGCATTAGCAAAAGATGAGGCCAGCCCCTCCGTGAAGCAGTGAATGGTAACGGAATGCGGGAAGTCCGTAGAATCGAGTGCTCAGCCTGCAGAGCACTGCAATGCCACTACGTGCTACAGGTGGGTGAGCTCTGAAAACGATAAGCTAACTGTAAACAGAGACCCTACGTGACCAGAGTGCTATGAACAAATTTGTGCCTGCACATAGGTGGAGTGGACAAACTCCTAGAAAGACACAAATATGAAAACTGACTCAACAAGAACTAGGAAGTCCGAACAAACTTAAAAGTAGAGAAATTAAATGAACAACGGAAAATCTCGCAGAAGTCTAGCCTCAGATAGCCTCATTGGTGAACTCTGTCAAATACAAAAGAAATAACACAGACCCTGCAGTCTTTCCTAAGAGAGGAACATACACTGCCGCAGTCGTTCTACAAGGCCAGCATTACCTTGATGCTATGGCCACACAGAATATACTTCATGAAGACAAGCACAGGATGGACCCTTAACAAAGAATCACCAACAAAACCCAGCAACATACAATGAGGATTACACACCGCAACTAACCAGGACTTATCCCAGGAATTCAAATTTGGATTATTTGAAAATCAATTGCCAGCCACATAGCACATGCAGAAAGATTCCAAGTTTGAGCCTGACCTGGGCAACATGCCAGGACCCCCATCCTTTAAAAATCCATTCAAAACTCAATTAATATATAATCATTAAATCAATAGAATGGAGAGGGACTGGGGATTTAGCTCAGCGGCACAGAGCCTGCCTGGCAAGCACAGTGTCGTGAGTTGGATTCCCGGTACCAGAAAAAAACAAAACAAAACAAAAAATAGAATGAAGAGCAAAAACCATCATCTCAATAGAT
>NW_004955409.1:2539713-2541043 GCF_000276665.1 Chinchilla lanigera
AAAATTTCGAGACAGGATCTCCCTAAGTAACTGGTTATTCTTCAATAAAATTTGTATTTAAGTAAGAAAACATGTGGATTGCTTTCTGAACTCAAAGCAGCAGCGTGGCTGCTGACCCTGCCCACCAGGCCTTTCCTCCCTGCCTTGGTTGGACGGCTGCTGTGCAGCGCTTTTTGCACAGGGTCAGCACTGGTCCTTCCAGGCTGGCCTTCACGTTTGTGGCCCCCTTGTTTCCTGATGGCTGGCCCCTTCGCACCCCCATCGGCATGCCAGCCTGAGATGTAATGGGTGACTCTACCTTCATTTGCAGACATTTGTAGCCATGAATACTATCCGTGTCACCGTCTTTGTGAGCCTCTGCACAGACAGGAAGACTTGTGCAGATGTCAGTACCATGCTGTTGTGGATATCCCCGTCCGCCCGAGCAGACCTTGCAGTTCCTGCCGTCAGCGGTGGGTGGACAGTATGCACGAAGCCTGCCGTGGGTACTCTGCTGCCCAGGGAGGCTTAGGGTTCCAGCTCTTTCACACATACCATGGGGTGAAAGCATCTCTCTCCTCCAGTGACCTGATGAGGTTTCCTGCCTATACTCACCTTCACCGATCCTTCTCAGCTTGTTCCCCGGAATGGCGATGTTGGTGTAACGCCCACACGTGTGTGCAGAAGTTTTTATTTGCTCACATCCTAGGCAGAAAAGTCCAAGCAGAGTGTTTTAGTGGCTCTGATGGCTATAAAGCCCCATCTTGCTGCCGTCCTTTGCGTTTCTCTGACTCTAAAGTGGTCTGCGCATCTGCTTCGCAGCCACCTGAGCGCCCCTACGTGTGTCTGTTCATTTCTTTTGTCATTTAAAAAACTAGATATTTTATCTTTTCTTTAACCCATTTACAATAGCTTTTAATATATAGAAACGACAAGCTCCTGGGGGTACTGGTCAGCGGTGGACAGCGTTAGCAGAGGCCCTGAGTTCCATTAGAAGCACCTCGAAGACAAGACGAACAAAATTACTATAACCTAGCGTTTAAAAGATGTCACTGGTTTAAGGGGGTCCGTGTGCGTGTAACAGGAACTGAATCCAGGGCCTTTGCACGGAGCCCCAGCGCCAGCCCTTTCTACATATTTTTATTTTGAGACAGGATTTTGCTACGGTGCTCAGGCTGGGCTGGAACTCGATCCTCCTGCCTCAGCCTCCCAGGACTGCCCCGCGCGGCCGAGTGCGGCCACCTTCCTGGATTTAGAGGCTCTGGCTCGCCCTGGCTCCGGGAAGTCGCACCTGAGCCTGGTGGCCCGCCCCGCGGGGCCGCCCTCCCTCCGCCGGCGCCCAGGGAGCGGG
>NW_004955409.1:2541326-2549873 GCF_000276665.1 Chinchilla lanigera
CGGGGAGGTGGGGTGGGGGCGAAGGGCGCCGGCCCCCCGGGGGAGCAGACCCCCGCCGACAGGGCAGGAGGCGCTGTGGGCCGGACGGCGTGGGCGACCGAGGGTCCACGCGACCTCCTCGGGTTTAAGTGGACGCGGACGTGGCCCACGGAGTCCGCTTGGGACGGGCTTGGCGGCCGGGACTCTCAGAGCCCCCGCCGGAGGAGGCCTGTGGCGCCCACCGACCTGTGCCCCCCGTTTACCCGCAGCCCCCCGGGGCTTGCTCAGATCTCGGGGCCCCTGGGCCCAGCTCTCTGCACTGGAGGTCTCGCCCGGCTCCGGCCTAAACTGAAGGACACGGCCTGGCCACCGCCCTGTCCCCTCCGCGCAGGCAGCTGACTGTCCCGGGTGCCAGCACCCACGGTGCCCTGACCCCAGGTTGGGGTGGGGACCCTGTGGTGGGTACTGGGGACCGGTGAGGCGGGTTCTTTCGAGGTGGGGTTCCAGCAGGTCCCCCGCACAGCCCGGGGCTCCAGGCTGCCACCCACCGTGGGACCCAGCGGGTCAAGGTGGTGCCAGGGAGCCAGGCACCCGGGGCCGGGCCGGGGCGCGGGTCAGGTTGTCCCCCTGCAGGAGCCGGCTGGGGCTGCAGTGCTGACGGTCGGCAGGGGACGCCTTGGCTGGGGTCGGTGTGGCGGAGGAGAAAGAGTTTCAGCGCGTCCTGGCAGGTTTCCCGCCAGCCGGACGGAGGGGGACGCTGACGTGGCCGGGGTTCCGCCCAGACAGGGTCCCCGAAGCCCAGGCAGTGGGGGCCTGGCAGGCGACTCCAGGAATGCTCCGCTGAGGAGCCCGAGGGCGTTAGGGCCGCGGGCGGGAGCCGGGAGCAGAGGCCGGGAGGGCGGGAGAGGGGTGCGCAGGGACCGCGCTGGGGAGCAGCGGCCTGGGAACTGCCCGGAGCAGGTGCTGCTGGGAGTCCCGGGGAAACCGGTCTGGCCGCTCCGCACTGTCACCTTCAGCCAGCACGGGCGGCGGACCCTGGGCACACGGCTCCCTCTGTCTGCAAGGACCCAGCCTTTCCAGGGCCGTGGCGCGGAGCGGCCCGCCGCAGGACACCGTGCGCACAGCCTTAGCTCAGCTCCTGCGGGCGCGGGCCGGCTCCGCCTGGGCGCCGGGAGCGCACACAGAGAGCTGTGGGCATGAGGGCATTGCGGGACTGATCTTTATCTGCATCTCGATAAAATAAGCGCTCTGTATACGCCAGGTGCCGGCCTCAGAGCTTTATTGCCTCTGACTTCATCCAAGTAAACAGTGGTGTGAGTTAGACCTTACGTCCCGGGTGGCAAATGGCGCTCATCAGTGAGTCGCCCACGGCCGGGATCAGAAGCCTGTGTCCTGACACGCCGCAGCCCACCTGGTCCCACTGCCATCACCTTCCTCCTGTCCGAGGGCTCTGACCCCCACACACAGGCCTCGGGCACATCTGTCTGCTTCCTGGCCACCTCCCTGCGCCTGTGCCCTGTCACGGTGGCCCTCTCAGGACACCAGCGGACCTGCCCTGGGGTCGGCGAGCGAGGCGGCGTTGGGTGGTCGGAGCCCTGAGGTAGCGTGTGGAGCCGTCGCCAGCTGTGTGCCAGGACAGCGCTTGTGTCCTGTGAAGCAGGAGGCGCGGGCACGTAGCGTGTGGGACCGGGAGAGCACTGTCGGTGACAGAGACAGTGGACTCGGCGAGGGTGGGCACCATCGGGCGGGCCTCTCACAGGCCCCAGGTCAGGGCAGAGAGAGGGGACGTCAGAGGACACAGGGGCATGGCCTGGCCCCGGCAGCAGGAGGGAGGCACAGGGTGGGTGGAGAGGGGGTGGGGAGCCAAGGGCCTGGTGGCCCCGAGGTGGAGGCGCGGAGAACGGAGCCGGAGCCCCGGTACGCCGGGCCTGCCCTCGGCCAGCGCCCCCTCCCCGTCCCTGCTGACTGCTGTGCTCGGCTGTGACCGCGGTGGGGCCGCCGGCTGCCACATCATGTTGCTGCCTCGTCTTGGCGAGTGCCGGTCCTGCCCTTGGCCCGTGGGGTGACAGGGTCGGGTTCTTTACCCACACTGCGAACTGGGTGTGACCGCACCTCCCTGCAGATGGTCCCTGCGAGCACTGGGGCACCGGTGGGCGTCAGCACCCCAGCTGTGCTGCTTCCCAAGGGTCGGGGTTTCTTATCCCTGTGCTCTGACCACAGGTCAACCCTGTACACTACACGTGGGCCGCACGGGCACATGCAGTTTTCCGTCTTTCTCCTGCCAGTCCTCGAGGGGCGACAGGGACAAGTCTCCCCACGCTGCACAGACGCCCCGGAGAGGTGGGCTGAGCACCACACAGGGCCCGGGCAGGGGTCTGCGAGGTGCTGTGGGAGCCACTGCAGCGGCCGGAGCTCTCCAGAGAGGCCTGTTGCCCAGGACGCCGGCGGGCGCGGGGGTAGAGACACGGGGCCAAGGAGAGGGGCAGAGGGCATGGGGTCACCAGGCGCCTGGCTGGAGCTGCCCCACAGCCCGGAATGTGGCCCTGGAAGGGAACCTGTGTCCCACGCACCCTGGACACCTGCGCCCCGGGTACAGGGGACAGGGACAGGCAGCCCGGGTGGGGGGGCAGGGAGTGTCCCAGGACATAGGGAGGTGGCTACTTTGCTGGCGCGCACACACTGGGCGGCCACCCTGCCCTGTGAGCGCTGGTCACTGTTTGTCCAGACACGGGCCACCCCCGGCCCCTGTGGGTGGAGGGGCAGGGGTGGCACTGAGTCAACTCCGTGTTTACTTACCAGGCTGGGCTCCCTGATGCCCGGCCCCTATGGGCTAAGCATGCGGCCACCTGGGCCGTCGGGGCGAGGAGATGCAGGTCCCCAAGAGGTCTGCCACAGAAGGGACGCAGATGGCGGTGTCCTGGCCCTGTGCGCCTGTAATGTGGCTCTTAGCCAAACCAAATCTGAAGCTGCGGCTGGGGGGCTGCGGTCCCTGAGCAGGCGGGGCAGGGTCTCCCTCCGCCGGACCTAGTCCCCAGCTCACCCAGAGTGTAGGAGCCGGCCCACCACCGTCCTGGGCTCTGGGGCTCTCTGTGGGGCATCTGGGGAGTGCTTGTCCCCGCTAGGCTTGAGCTGGGCCATTAGCAAAACTAAGGACCAATGAACTGAGGGACCTGACCTCGCCGTCAGAGCCCTAGTGTTCAAGGAGGTGCCTGGGGGCCTGGATCCCTGCCTCACGTCTCAGGCCACCCCCGTTTCACGTGACGCCAGCTCTGCAGTTTTCAAAAGGTTGACCAACAACTTGCAGTAATCTCCAAGGATCAGCTCTGAAGAGCCTGGGAGTGCATGGTAGCGCGCACCCCTAATCCCAGCTGAGGGAGGCTGAGGCCGGAGGATCGACAGCGTGAGTCCAGTGTGAGTGATTTTGCAAGACCCTGCCTCAAAATCAAAAGTAGAAAAAGAGTTTGGAATTGAGCTCAGTGGAAAGGCCCTGGGTTCAGGCCCGTCACACGCATACACATGCAGCGTGCCAATTCTTGGTAAACTGGGATATGTCTTTTTAATGGTTTGAGCTTCAAGAGGTTATAGAACTGTTTCTCATAGCAGACCTGAGGTAGGAATGTATAGCCTCTGGCAACAAGGCTGTGTGCAGGCTGGCGCGGGTGCGGTGTGTCTGCCAGGCTGCCCGCGTTCAGGAGGCCACTGCCCTCGCCGCCGGCCCGCCTGTCCCTGCCTGCCCTGCTGGCCCGCTCTTGCTGTCCATCCTGGTAGATACATTCCGCATCCAGCATTGTTCTAGTCTAGCACTGGCGTCCAGAACTTTGTTTTCTTTTTATTCTTTATTTCCTCCAACATCTTCATGAAAATTTGAAGCATAGAGAAAGTTTTACTGAATTTCACAGCGAGCAGTTGTCTCCACACCTAAACTCCAGCATGAACGCGCCCCCGGGTGTGTGTCCCAAGTCCTCCGGTCTTTTGAGTCTGCCCGTCTTTCCATCCCCCTCCCAGCCTGCAGTCCACCTCATTTTTCAAAGCATTTTATGTTCTCTTTTGTTTTTGTTTTTTGTCTTTTTGAGACAGGGTCTCGCTATGAAGTTTGGGCTGCCTTGAACTCACTGTGTAGCCCAGGCTGGCCTCAAACTCTAGGTGTTCCTCCTGCCTCAGCCTCCTGAGTGCTGGGATTACACCACGCCCAGCATTTTAGAGCGCCGTGCAGACATCGACGCACCTGCTAAAGATTCCACTGAGCATTTTACTTCCCCCAGCTCCGCATTTGTTCGGTTCCCGCTGTGGAATTCACAGTGAGGTGTACACTTGCGAAGCCTGAGGTTTGCACAGGGCTTACCACACCTGTCTGGGTACAAATGCTGCTGCCACCCCCCGAAGGTCCCCAGCCCAGGCAGAGCTTTCCCGGGTCCCGCCACGTGACTGTCCTGCCGCTCTGACCGAGAAGCCCACCCACTGGGCACACGGGCGGCGCCCTGGTCTGGGCCCCTCTGCCCACCGTCTGCCCTGCTCGTCGGCTGCACGGCGCTGAAGTTTTCTTTCCCACCCCACCCTCACGCGTGTCCTCTGTGCTCCGCGGGGGCCACTGGGAGTAAAGTGTGTGGACTTTCCCGGCCAGCTGCCCTCTTGGCCTTGATGAAGCAGAGGCAAAGGGCAGCGTCCTGTGCACGCCTGTCCCTGTCTAGGAGGTGTCTGGTGCTTGTTAGGATGGACGGGGCTGCTTTTGCCAAGTGGGCTCTGCCTGCCAAGAGCACTGCCCCCTGTTATAACCCAAGTTTACTCCCAAAAGCTACCCTGGGAAATCTGTTGTCTCAGCAAGGGAGGGACACTTCTCCTGGGCTCAGGCGTGTGGCAGGTGGGAGGGAGGTGACCCTGCAGGGCAGGGAGCAGGCAGGTGGTGCTGCCTCTCTGAGACCGAGGGTGATACCCAGGGCTCCCCTAGGACCTGTGGACCGAAAGTTCCAGCCGCGGAGCTGTCTCCCACGGGGCTCCTGTGCCCCATGGCCTGACCATGCCTGGTGCACGGGGCCTCAGCTGGGGTGGGAGAGAGGGCTCCTGTTTGTTCTCATGGGGACACAAACTCAGAACGTATGGGCTCAGGCTATGCCCATGACCGCCTTCAGCCTTACCTGGCTCCTAGAGACCTGGTCCCCAAGTGTGGTCACCGTGGGGCTCAGGCGGGGCACCCAGTTCAGTCCATGGCCACACAGTTGTCCAGCGGCCCGGGCCCCTGGGACTCACACATGCCTTCGGGACAGTGCCAACATGGCTGCAACACCTCTCACTGTGCTGCCGGCCCCAGTCTCCCCTAACTTCCCTGCACCCTGCAGAGCAGGCCGTGTCCCCATTTTATGAATTTAAAAGCTGAGGCAAAGTTAAGCACTTGGCTCAGAGCCCCGGGACGCCACCGGGAGCCAAGTCCCTGGGCTCCAGCTCTCGAGCACACGTGTCAGCTGGGCAGGGGCTCGGCTGCTCCACCAGCCTTCGGGGGGTCACCGCTGCACAGTGCTGTGGGTGCTCTGCGGGTCAGGGTGCGGTGTGGGCCCAGGGGGACAGGGTGACGTCCCGTGCAGTTGCCTGAGCCTGTGTCCCGTCATCAGTACAACAGGGTCTGGATCCCCGACCCCGAGGAAGTCTGGAAGTCGGCCGAGATAGTGCAGAACTACCGAGCGGGTGACAGGGTCCTGCGCCTACGGCTGGAGGACGGCACGGTGAGCGCCGCACGGTCAGGGCGGGGTGAGGGTAGGGGTGGTCCTGCAGGAGCTGCCCCGGGGGAGGGCGCACGAGGGGCACCAGCCCTGTCCCCAGACCGCACACTGGCCCTGTCGCTGGGCTGTCCGTCCAGGGTCCAGGTGCCGTCTCCGGGGCTGTGCCCTCTGCTGCGTTTTCAGGCACTCTGCTGTCTCGGTCACTTCCCTCCTTGCCGGGACACAATATCCAATACCCACAGCTCGGAGAGAGGTTCGTTTTGGCTCCAGCTTTGCGTGGCCAAGGGCATGGTGGAGGGGCCTGTGCAGAGGCAGGCTGCCCCTGTCGTGGGGCTGAGAAGCAGAGAGAGAGATGCACCCTGCCTGCCTTGCCCCCGGGACCCGCTTCTTCCCACCAGGCGAGGTGGATCAACACATGCATCTGTGTGCAAAGCGTGTCCAGTCCATCTCTCGGAGTCGCCCAAGCTCTAACGCTTCCAGCATTGCTGAAAGGTCCAGGTCCTCTGAGACTCCAGGGGAACTCTTAGCCGTGAGCCCCTGCAAAACTCAAACAGAAAATTAAACCCTGCCAACATACAATAGCATGGGGTAAATATTCCCACCCCAAATGGGAGGAACGGGGACAGAAAGGAGGGGACAAAAGCAAGACCAAAACCCAGCAGGACAAGCATTAAATTCTGTCGCTCCATGTCCAGCACACAGGGAAAGTTTTGGCAAGACTCAAATTCCCGAAGCTTTGGGTGACCCCGCCCAGTGGCCTCTTGGGCAGGCCCCACGCACTGCCTGCTGCCGTCCTCAGACAATCCATGTTGCTGGCTTTGCCACCGCACTTTCAGCTTCAGTCTCACAGCTCCCTGCCCAGCCTCCTTGGGCACACTGCCTGGGAGGCCTTCTGAAACCCAGGTGGACCCCCACAACTCTTGGATTCTGCATGCCTGTAGAACCAACACCACATGGGTGACACCAAAGTCTCCCACCAGCTCAGGCAGTAGCTGGGCTCCCTTGGATTGTGGCTGCAGAGGCCTCTCATTGCCTGGGTAGCTGAGCACTGTGAGCTGAATCTTGAAGTACCAGTGCCCTGGGACTCTCAAAGCGAACGCTTTTACTTTTGCACCTCCAGCTGGAGAAGGGCATCATCTTGCTGATTTCTCGTATGCCCTCAAGGCATCTTTCCTACTGCCCTGATGCAAAGTACTTGGCTGTTTAATGCTAATCTTTTCAGCAACCAAGCCCTCCTCAAAACTTTACAGGCCTCATCTTTATCAGTGCATCCTTTCTGGCTGTCTTAGTTACCTTTCTCTCATTGCTGAGACAAAATACCTAACACCCACACACCAAGTTAAAGGAGGAAAAGTTTATTTAGCTCACAGTTTATAGAGGTTTCACTTCATAATCAGCTGGTTCCGAGGCAGGGCGGCATGGCAGTTCACGATGGTAGAAGATAGCAAAAACAAGAAGGGAGGAGACAAAACTCTTTATGTTGCTTGTATTGTATGCAGGTTACTGGCCATAGGTCAGTGTAGCACTCTTGCCCCTAATCCTAGCCAGAGCTATGCCAAACCAATCAGTGGGCAGGTTTACTAATCACACACCTTTAATCCCAGCATTACACACTCAGCCACCTCTGAAAGAGCTCTATGACTGCATAAGGCTTTGGGGTGACATCTAGATACAAACCATATCACTGGCCAAATTAAAAACTTTAGAAATCATTCAGCTATGCCATTTTCTCTTGATTGGCAATATAAGCCTTGCTAAGTACAGCAAAAAGTACCCATCCTACAGCCTAAATGTTGGGCTGCCTTGAAATTTCCTCTGCCAGAATAATTAGGCCACCACCTTCAATTTCAGTCTTCTGTGAAGTCTCAGGACAGTAGCAAAATGTAGTCAAATTTTCTACCAGAACATAAAACACATGGGCTGGAGTCTAACTGCCAGTGGAGTCCTTGTTTTTAATTGAAACTTCCTGAGTTTGGTCTGTGTCATCTCCGTTTCTGTTGGCATTCTTGTCTTCTGAGTTTTGACCAGAATTTCCCATCAAGCTCAGTTCATAATACTCTAGGGCTGCTTCTCCAGGCAGTATCTTCAGACCCTTTCAGACTCTTCCCACAAGCCAGTTCCAAAGGCTTTTGAAACCCATGATCAGAAACAATCACAGCAACAACCTCACCCCTGGCACCAAAACCTGTTGTTACTTTCTCGTCACTGGGACACATTACCTAACACCCACACATCAAGGGGAGAGAGGTTTACCTTGGCACATAGTGACAGTTCCTAGTTGGCAGATTTCAAGACAGGAAGGTGTTGGAAGGGCCTGGACAGAGGAAAACTCCTCATGTCATGATGGCCAGAAAGTGAAGAGGGAAGGGAGGAGCCAGGGAGGGAAAGGAACCCTTCCAAGTCATGCTGCTGCGACCTCCAGCAGGGTCTCCAGGGTGGATGCTGAGGTTTACAGAGGCTGTCCTGCCTTGGTGCAGCTTCTGACAGTCGCACTTCAGTGTTAGGGACCATGGTGGGCCTTCTTGGTGGGCCTTCTTGTTGGACCAAGAAGGTGGGGTTCCTGGGCCCTGAGCAGGTGACCTGATGCTTTAGAATCAAGTATTTGAATGCAGAACTGGAGAGAAAATTCAGGATACTGGGACTCGGGGTGCCTAGTGTGTACCAGGTGCTGGAACTGACCAAGCAGGAAAGAAGACAGGATAGTACTTCAGTCACACTGTCCTGAGAGGGGACACATACCACAGTGAATGACATGTCCTCTGGAATCAGGTTGTCTGCATGTGAGTCCTGCCTACTTCCCCTCAGGTGTGACAGGAATTAAGGGCCACTCCCCTCAGGTGTGACAGGAGTTATAGGC
>NW_004955409.1:2550223-2550762 GCF_000276665.1 Chinchilla lanigera
GTGACAGGAGTTATAGGACACACCCCTCAGGTGTGACAGGAGTTATAGGCTACTTCTCTTTAGGTGTGACAGGAGTTAAAGACCACTTCTCCTCAAGTGTGACAGGAGTTATAGGCCACTTCTCAGGTGTGATAGGAGCTATAGCCCATTCTCCTCAGGCGTGACAGGAATAATAGACCACTCCCCTCAGGTGTGACAAGAGTCATAGGCTACTTCTCAGGTATGACAGGAGTTATAGGCTAATTTCTCCTCAGGTGTGAAAGGAATTATAAGCCACTGCCTTCAGGTGTGACAGGAGTTAAAGGCCACTCCCCTCAGGTGTGGTAGTTGTAGCCCACTTCTCAGGTGTGACAGGAGCTATAGCCCATTTCTCCTCAGGTGTGACAGGAGTTATAGGCCACTCCCCTCAGGTGTGACAGGAGTTAAAGGCCACTTCTCCTCAGATGTGACAGGAATTATAAGCCATTCCCCTCAGGTGTGACAGGAGTTAAAGGTCACTTCTCTTCAGGTGTGACAGGAATTATAAGCCATTCCCCTCA
>NW_004955409.1:2550862-2551433 GCF_000276665.1 Chinchilla lanigera
AGGTGTGACAGGAGTTAAAGGTCACTTCTCTTCAGGTGTGACAGGAATTATAAGCCATTCCCCTCAGGTGTGACAGGAGTTAAAGGTCACTTCTCCTCAGGTGTGACAGGAATTATAAGCCATTCCCCTCAGGTGTGACAGGAGTTAAAGGTCACTTCTCCTCAGGTGTGACAGGAATTATAGGCCATTCCCCTCAGGTGTGACAGGAGTTAAAGGTCACTTCTCAGGTGTGACAGGAATTATAAACCATTCCCCTCAGGTGTGACAGGAGTTAAAGGCCACTTCTCAGGTGTGATAGGAGTTATAGGCCATTTCACCTCAGATGTGACAGGAATTATAGGCCACTTCTCAGGTGTGACAGGAATAATATACCACTCCCTTCAGGTGTGACAAGAGTTATAGGCTACTTCTCAGGTATGACAGGAGTTATAGGCTAATTTCTCCTCAAATGTGAAAGGAATCATAAGCTACTGCCTTCAGGTGTGACAGGAGTTATAGGCCACTTCTCCTCAGGTGTGACAGGAGTTAAAGGCTGCTCCCCTCAGGTGTGACAGGAGTTAAAGGCCACTCC
>NW_004955409.1:2551802-2573024 GCF_000276665.1 Chinchilla lanigera
TTTAGGCCATATCTCCTCATATGTGACAGAAATTATAGGTCACTTCTCAGGTATGACAGGAGTTATAGGCCACTTCTCAGGTGTGACAGGAGTTAAAGGTCACTTCTCCTCAGGTGTGACAGGAATTATAGGTCACTTCTCCTCAGGTGTGACAGGAGTTATAGTCTACTCCCCTCAGGTGTGACAGGGGTTATAGGCCCCTTCTCCTCAGGTGTAACAGGAGTATAGACCACTTCTCCTCAGGTGTGACAGGAGTTAAAGGCCACTTCTCCTCAGGTGTGACAGGAGTTAAAGACCACTTATCCTTAGGTGTGACAGGAGTTAAAGGGCACTCCCCTCAGGTACGACAGGAATTATAGGCCACTTCTCCTCCGGTGTGACAGAGGTTATAGGCCACTTCTTCTCAGGTGTGACAGAGGTTATAGGCCACTTCTTCTCAGGTGTGACAGAGGTTATAGGCCATTTCTTCTCAGGTGTGACAGAGGTTATAGGCCACTCCTCTCAGGTGTGACAGGAGTTATAGGCCACTTCTCTGGTTGACAGGACTTGTAGGCCATTTCTCCTCAAGGGTGACATGAGTTATAGGCCATTTCTCTTCAGGTGTGACAAGAATTATAGGCCACTTCTCCTCAGGTGTGACAGAAGTTATAGGTCACTTCTCCTCAGGTGTGACAGGAGTTATAGGCCACTCTCCTCAGGTGTGACAGGAATTACTGGCCACTTCCTCCCTGGGGTGACAAGAGTTTAAGGTAGTGCCCCCCCCCAGGTCCTGCTGGCCACACGGATTGTCCTTGTCCACACAGGAAGGCACCAGCATCCCTTCCCGACTGCTGTGCCCAGGGAGTTGCCTAGCACGCTGGGTGCCGGGTGGGCTGGGTGGCTTTGTTGGAGAGGATGCTCTCAGGACAGCAACGGCAGTAGCATCAGCGGGGGCCCTTCTGTGGCCCAGGGAGAGGTGGGGTGGCAGTGGCAGTGGCTCCTTACCACAGCCCTCCAGGCTACGAGGACAAAGCCCAAGCTGTGTGGGAAAATGTCACCTGCCCCACCTGCCACTAGTGTCGCCCTAGAGAGGGCTGTTCTCTCCTCCCTCCTCACAGTGGCTGGACTGGAAATGCAAGTCACTGATATAAAACAGAAAAATGGAAAACACGAAAGTAAAAATTACAATTGACAAACTTTTTTTTTTTTTTCCAGTACTGGGGACTGAACCCAGGGTTTTTACACCGAACTATATCTGCAGCACTTTTTGTATTTATTTTGAGACAGGGTCTCACTAAGTTGCCCAGGCTGCCCCTGAACTTGCCACCCTCCTGCCTCAGCCTCCCAGAGTGCACCTTTTCCTGCCTCCGAGGGTGGGGCAGAGCCTGCATACAGAGCTGGCCCTAAAGCCCACTCCCTTCTGTCTGTGCTGTCTGTTTTGGAGTCTGGAACGGCTCCACAGAGGTTACAGAGGTGGGGGACAGGGCTCAGAGCAGCACCGAACCTCACTTTCGGAGGTGGCTGTCATCCTTCCCCAGGAGCTGGAGTACCCAGCGGAGCCGGGCCCACTGCCGCCGCTCCGGAACCCTGACATCCTGGTGGGCGAGAACGACCTCACAGCCCTCAGCTACCTGCACGAGCCGGCCGTGCTGCACAACCTGCGTGTGCGCTTCGCCGAGGCGCGGCTCATCTACACCTACAGCGGTGAGGACGCAGGCGCAGTGTCCATGGGGAGGAGCCCGAGGCGGAGCGCCAGCGGCGCGGTGCGGGGTTCCCAGCCCCCAAGGGCCAGGAGAGACGGGGGAGGCGTCTCAGTGTCTCAGTCCTTGCGCTGCTGTGCGGGACGCCGAGGCCGGGGGACTCAGACAGAGTGCTGTGTTTTGTTTGGCAGTAGTGGGGTCGGCCCCAGGGCCCTTGCATCCTCGGCCCTTTCTCAATTTTTTAAATCGTGCCTTCGTTTTTGTTTGCGTTTTTATTAGCCCAGGTTAGGTGCACAGCGGCTGCCCTCGTATGGGGCTGGCGTGTGTAGGGGACGCATCTCAGTTCCCTTCACTCCCGCCCCACGCCAGCCCTTTCTTATTTTTCATTTTGAGACTCAATCTCACCAAGCCACTAACATGTAGCTCCTCCTGCCTCAGCTTCCCAGAGCGCTAGGCTTCCAGGTGTGCACCCCTGTGCCCAGCTGAGAGCAGGCGTTCCCGTGGCTCCTAGAAGCTCCTAGAAGCTGGCGCCCCAGAGCGCAGTGCGGCGTCTGCTCGGCGTCCGGAGGTGGCACGGGTTCCGGCTTGTGAGGCAGCGGCGCCCTGGCTGGGCCTCTTTTCTGTGCCCGCCTGGGGCTCCATCTGACCCCAGTGACCTCCAAAGGTGCCTCCTCCAGATGTGACTGCCGTCTGGCTGGATGAGGCCCTCAGGTGTGAACACTGGAGACTCGGCCCCCTGCAGCGCTGCCCTCTCTCTGCAGGCATCATCCTGGTGGCCATAAATCCGTACAAGCAGCTGCCCATCTACGGAGATGCCATCATCCACGCCTATAGCGGGCAGAACATGGGCGACATGGACCCGCACATCTTCGCCGTGGCAGAGGAGGCCTACAAGCAGATGGCCAGGTAGCGTCGGCCGCTGGGCCCTGCGCCCACGCCTGCTGGGCGCTCGCCGAGGGGAGAGGTCTCACTGGGGCTCGGTAAGGACGGGGCGGTTTGTAGAGTTGGCCGCTGTCACGACAGCCAAAGGGCTAGATGTGGTGGCGCGTGCCTAAAATCCCAGCACCTGCAGAGGCTGAGGCAGGAGGATTGGAAAGTTCGAGCCCAGCCTAGAAATTTAGTGATGATCTCATCTCAAAATTAAAAAAAGGACTAGGGATGTGGCTCTGTGCAAAGGCCCTGGATCCAATGCCCAGTAATGTTGGGAGAAGAAAACCCAAAGACAAATGACCGTTACACTGTGCTCGGGCCGTCCAGCCCCAGGTCTCCGGCTGAACCTTCCCAAAGTCCGCAAGTCTGTGCTGCTCTGAGAGCCATGGTGGTCCCCCGGCAGTGCGTCTGGCTGGGGAGGCAGCCAGTTCTCCACGGGCGGTGTTGACCTGTCCACGGGCCCCAGTCAGGGGCGGCAGGGCCTGGGCCCCAGCTCCGTCCCGTGCGGGGCTTTCTCCTCCCTAACGCTCCTCTCCGGCGCAGTGTCCTGTCCCTAAGGCGGGAGGTGGAAGCTGCCTGGGCCACACACCTGCCTGTGCTTTGCCCGGCGCTGTCCCGCGTGGCCAGTTCCTTCTTCGTTCTCTTTCTCCTTTGGGCAGCACCGGGAGCAGGCCAGGGTCACACGTGTCGGGGCAACCCTGGCCCTGTGGTCTCCTCTGGGCCTGGCCAGGCTCTGGGACCGCTCTTCACCCGTGTCACTGAGGGGAAACTGAGGCAGGGGCCGTGGATAAGCTGGACGTTCCGGGCATCTGTCCTCCTCCCATTGCTCAGATCAGGGCTAGACTGGGCCTCTCCCCATCATGGGAGACTCAGTGTCACCCGGCTCCCAGGTGAGACCCTCATCCTCGGGGCCAGCACCCAGCCACGTCCCCTTACTACAGTGTGTCAGGGACCGTTGTCCCTCTAGCACCCACCAAGGTGGCCAGGATGCACTCACGCGGCCAGTGAGGGACACACAGCGGTCATCGGGTCCCTGGGAAGGGAGGCAGGAGGACATCAGGTAGCCGTGGGCAGCGGGCACTCTTGCTGCGAGCTGGCATCAGGACTCCTGGCTCTCACCTCCAGACTGTCTCCCTACCCAAGGGGCGGGGTCCGGTGGTGGGACCAGGAGCCTCAGGTCCGGGGTTCCCCGCCCAAGTCACCTCTGTAACACAGACGTTCGTGTCCTGGGTTGAGAACGTGTGTGCAGCGCTCCCTGGCGCCCGGCGTGTAAGTGCTTCCGTATTCACAGAACGTTATTGTGCATCGTGTAAGTGCTTCCGTGTTCACAGAGCGTTCTTGTGCATCGTGTAAGTGCTTCCGTGTTCACAGAGCGTTCTTGTGCATCGTGTAAGTGCTTCCGTATTCACAGAGCGTTATTGTGCATCGTGTAAGTGCTTCCGTATTCACAGAGCGTTATTGTGCATCGTAATCTCATAGCGTGAAGTTTGGCACATTTTTTGAATTTCTGAATTGCACAAAGAAGCACGCGGGCTGCAGAGCACGTGTGTCCCTGGTGACACCTTTGATGTGTGTCTGATATCCGGGGGAGTCCCGGGGTGGTGAAGGGCTGGGCGCTGTCCTCCAGCTGCCTTGCAGGTTGGTCGGGACTCCCCGGAGACGTGGGACAGTCCCCGTCTCCTCAGGAGCGAAGTGGCTTGTGTGAGCCGTGCCGGACAGGTGTGGCTAGACAGCGGCCCGGGGCTCACCGGGTTTCCCGTGCTCCGCCCGGCCCCTGTACGTGAGAGGTCTCAGCTGCGAGGGCGGGTGACCGGCCTCCTCGTGCATCTGGGGCCGCGCCAGGCTCACAGCAGGACCCTGCTCCATCACCCGGAAGGAGCGCTCCGAAGGCTCAGGGCCACGGCACCGGGACCCCTTCTCGCAGCTGGGGGCATTTTCTGCGGCCTGGGGCTGTTGCCCAGGCTGCTGCGAACCACGGCCCCCTTGTAGTGGGAAGAGCAGAGACAGCGCCGTCCTCTCCCCCCTGCTCCAGGAACAACAGAAACCAGTCGGTGATCGTCAGCGGCGAGTCCGGGGCCGGCAAGACCGTGTCCGCCCGCTACGCCATGCGGTACTTCGCCACAGTCAGCAGGTCCAGCAGCAACGCCCAGGTGGAGGACAGGGTCCTGGCATCCAACCCCATCACAGAGGTGGGTGTGGGGCCCAGGGCCGGGTAGACGCGGCTCCCGGTCTCTGTGGGCTGTGGGGCAGGGACGGCAGCTCCGGGGCCCCGCGCTGCTGTGGACTCGAAGCTGTCCTCGGCTTTGCAGCGTGCCGGACGCCAGTACCAGGAAAGCTCCCCCTCCAGGACCCGGGTCGCAGGCCTGGAGCGCTTACCTGAGCTGACTGCTCATCCTGGTGTGAGGCAGTCGGGCCTCACAGGGCCAGCACCTAGGCTGGGGTGCGGGCACAGTGCTCCCACCTGGCCTCCCGCACGGTGAGCAGGGGACCGACCTGGACCGGTTTGGAGGCACTGCTGCTAACGAAGGTCTTTAGACTCAGAGCCCTCTCCTCCCTGCTGTCCAAATCCCAACCCAAACCCCAATCTGCAGGGACTGTTTACCGGCCCACCCTCCTTATTAAGCCACCACGCCAGGTCGTGCGGGACAGAACGGCAAAGAGTCAGACCCAGTCCCCAGCCGCGGCTCCTCGAAGCTGCCGCACGCACGGTGAACACCGAGAACAAAAGGGGCAACCTCCAGCTGCACTCAGGGGCACAGCTCAGGGACTTCGGCTAAGTAGAAGCAAAGGTGACCGTCCCACGGGGCAACGTCACGGCACACGCCAGGGCACAGTCGTGAGTGTGTGTGTCACGGGGCAGTGGACCAGGGCTTCTCACTGAGCTCCATCCCCACCACTTTTCATTTTTATTTTGAGACAGGGTCTCTCCAAGGCATTAAGTTACTCAGGCTAGGCTAGGACTTTTGATCCTTTTCGATCCTCTTGCCTCAGCCTCCAGAGCGCTGGGATTGCAGGTGCCCCTCTATCAGTGGATAATTGCGTGTGGCTATTTACTTGGGGCTTGTCTCCCCAGACCGTAAGCTCCTTGAAGACAGGACCATGTCTGTTTTGTGCACTTCTGCTTACCAAGCCCGTGGCACATAGGACTGTAGGTGACAGCTGATACACAGGGACGAGGACCCGGGGTGACTGGGGCAGGAGGGCAGCACAAGCACGTGGGGGCCCCCTCTGCTCCCACAGGGGGAAACAGGTTCAACCCAGAAGAAAACGCAAAGCTCAGGCCCGCAGAAGGGGGGTTGAGATTAGGGCGGGAGTGACGGTGAGGTCAGAGGCAATGCTTGGGTGCAGGTGTGAACACTGCGCATAGATGGTTACCTTCCCAACCCGGAGAGTTAGGCAGTGTGGGCCCCAACACAGCGTCCGGACAGGCGGCCTGGAGGCAGGAAAATGTTTCTCCTGAGGCTGAGGCTGAGGCTGAGGCCAGGGCTCCCCGAGGCTCCTCTGGGCTGAAGAGAACTGGAGCATCCCCTGTATGCGGGTATCAAATCCTGTTCTGTGGGTCCTATCTCAGGACCTCATCACCCGCTGCGGGCCCTGCTCCCGCTGCCCACACAGGTTAGGATTTCCATATCTGACGAGGACCCACGCCCTGGATCCACAGCAGCAAGCTGCATCTAATTTCCATATCGCAGCGAGGGCGAGTGGAGACTTGGTGTCTTAGTCATTTTCCCATTTCTGGGACAGAACGCCCAGCCCCCACAATTTAGAGGACGAGAGGCTGACCTTGGCTCACCCTTACAGGAGATTCAGACCACAGTCATCTGGCTCAAGGCGGGAGCGGCATGGTGGGAGGGGCTGGTGGAAGGAGAGCCGCTCACCTCCTGGCAGCCAGGAAGCAGAGAGAGGGGAACGGGAGACAGGCATGCACCCTTCCAGGTCACCCTCCGTGACCGCCTCCAACCAGGCCCCGCCTCCTGCAGCACAGTCAGCCCTGAGGCCATCCACAGGGGATTCCACTGACAAATGCAGCGCCCCCTGGTGCAGTCACTTTCCACCCACAGGAGACCTGGGGAACGCTTTAGATCTAAGCGGTGATACTTGGAAAAGTGACATAACTTTTGCACCGTTACACGGATATCAAACATGGACCCCAGGGCCATGAAACAGAGCTGATGCTCTTTCTGCTCCTCCCTAGGTCTCCCGGGGGGTGACAAGGAGCCTTGGGTCGTGTCCCCCACACCCATCCGCCTCCAGGGGCTCTTCTCCAGCCCGGGCCCCGCCCCGTCAGGCCTCCCTGAGCACAGGACTGTGTGTCTCTCCGATGATCTTGATGCAGAGATCTTCGAACGTTGTGTTAAGAAAGCCCTGTGTTTCTAGGCTATCGGGAACGCCAAGACCACCCGCAACGACAACAGCAGTCGGTTTGGGAAATACACAGAGATCAGCTTCGATGACAGGAACCAGATTATGGGGGCCAACATGAGGACCTACCTGCTGGAGAAATCCAGAGTGGTCTTTCAAGTAAGAGTGAAAGCATTCCCCGAATTCCTTTTCCTCCAACTTTTAAATATTACCCGAGTCTCCTCCACAGACAATCCTCGGTGTCCTGTGACTTGAAGAACCGAGTTTTCCTTTCATTTACAGTCTGGCTTCTTGCTTTTAATCAGCAGGAAAGAAATCGGTGGTTGGGTGCACATCAGTGGAGCTGTGTGGTTGGGGAAAGGGTTTTGATTTCAAGTCGGAAGGAATTAGAGCCCCAGCCTACCCCTGAGAACAGCGCAGGGGTGTGGGGGCCCGCCCGGGAGGAGGCAGAGCTGGGCGGGGGCAGAGGGCGCTCCTCGCACAGCTGCCCTTCCCACCCTCACCGGTCCGTCAGAGCCACCCAGCTGTCCCCGGCTTGAGGGGACACACAGGGGTCCATCCCAATCAGCCACCTGGGACCCTTGATAGAAGCCTGCCGTTCGCACCCCTGAAGGGCCAGTCTAACGTGGGGCCTTTTCTCTATTTTTCAGTCCGAAAATGAACGGAATTACCACATTTTCTACCAGCTCTGTGCGTCTGCACAGCGGCCGGAGTTTAGACGTCTGAAGCTGGGTATGTGCCAGACGCTGGGCAAAGGGTAGGGTTCAAGCTCTTATTCATTTCCCTGTAGTATTGCAGTGTGCCTTTTATAAACACCTTTCGTCTAAAGCCACAAGAGCCTCCTGCTTCGGGGGTGGAATCGACATGGGTACCCAGGGAAACAGATTCGGGCCAGGTGGGAGGGGAGCCCGGGCGGGGGTGCTTCACCGCTTACCGGTGCCTGGTCCTGAAGCTCGAGCCGCCTGAAGGCTCCCTGCCCCGGGCTCGAGGCCGCAGCCCACGTCACTGCTATGGGACGCCCTTCGACCGCTGTTGCCTGCACGGTGATGCTGCCCAGGCTTCTGAAATTTCCTCCGCTGGGCTGTGATCCTGCATGGTGACGCGCGCCCGCATCACGGTCGCCCCTCAGCGACTGTCCTGAGCGCTGTGGCCTGGCCCTCCCTGTGTGGGCCTTCCGGGAGGCGTCGCCCGTGCCCTTGGAGCCTCAGTTCTGCAGATTTCACACGAAGATGCTGTCCATGCCCCGCCTGCCACAGCACCAGAGTTGGGCGTGGAGAGGGCTTTGCTGGCTGTCGGCGGTGCAAGCCACGCCGTACCTGTGCTGTGACCGTCGTCGGGCTGGGACACACGGATGTCACGTGATCACACGGCACAGCTTCAGTGTGTGCTGCTTCCTGCAACCACACGAACATGTAGACTAGGAGCAAAGCCTCGCGCTTCAGAGCCAGGCCCACGACTCACAGCTGTGCACTCCAGCCCCTCCTGTGACATGGAGATGTCAGGCACGCAGGGGAAATGCTCACTGTCATTTCGGTCCCAGGTCACGCGGAAGAGTTCAATTACACGAGGATGGGTGGCAATGCGGCCATCGAGGGCGTGGATGACGGGGCGGACCTGCTGGAGACTCAGAAGACCTTCGCGCTGCTGGGTGAGTGAGCGCAGGGCCCTGGGCCGGGGGCGGAAGAGGGGGAGCCGGGAGAGGAGGGAAGGGCCAGGTCCCCACAGCCTGCGTCCGAAATAGCTGAGTCTAAGTGGTCAGGGCCGAGCTGTCCCTGAGGAGCAGGCTCCGAGCTCCTCTCCCCCATGTTGCTGGAGCCGGCATGTGCCTGGGGCTGCTCCTCAGCTGATGCGGCAAAGACTAGAAAAGCAAAGTCCCCAGTGTGCTGGTGGCCCTGCTGGCCTGCAGGGGCCTGAGGAAGGGAGAATAAGACAGCGGACACTGCATGGGGCCCTCTGAAGGGCTTTGCTACCCCCGAATCACTGAATCACTCTTGCGCACTTTGCCACACCCTGTGGAGGAGAGGCTGCTTTCTCCCGTTTTACAGCAGGGAAACCGAGGCACAGAAGGCCACGTGCTCAGGGTGGTGCAGACCGGCCTTGCATTCTGGGCATCTTCAAATATCTCATTTTTGTGCAGAAGTCAACTCTGCAATGGGTGTTGGCCCGGGGCAGCCAGGCGTCCTCAGCGCCTCGGGCCACCTTAGCGCCCCAGCACATGCTCAGAAGGGCTGTGGGCCGCCTGACGATCGTCACTGTGGTTGCTGCAGCTGCCAGCTCAGCCCCGGCCGGGCCGCCCAAGTCTTGCGGAGGTCTCGGCCGCTGCCTTTCCCTGCAGTGGGCTTGTGTGCTGTACTGCACGTCACACGCAGAGAAGCGAGGTTAGAGCGTGTCCGGGTGGCAGATGAGATGGGCACCCTTGGTGACTGAAGTCGCGTCCCGCTTGCTTCCCGGAACCGCCTGGCTCGGCCTGAACGTGCGCTCCGGGCGCTGAGCTCCGTAAAGTGCTTGGAGGATGGAGCTGCTCGTCCGGGCGCCTGCTGCCCGCCCGTCCCCAGGCCTGGACACATCCAGCTCCCCCAGCGCCACATCGTCCTCCTCACCACAAGACGGCTGAGACGTGGTGTGGGCTTTGGGTCCAGGGGACCCGAATTTGAACCCCTCCCCCCAGGATGGCAGGCTGGGCCGCGCCGGGGAGGCCCCTCCTCTGGGCCCTTTTAGTCTTCCCCTGGACGCCGCGTGAGGGTGCAGGGCACTGCGATGGGTCTGTCACTCGGGTCGCCATGATGCCCTGCATCTCGGGTGAGGGACGCTGCACCCTGTGGCTGGCTTCTTCCTCAGACGTGTGCCAGAGGCCCACATGGAATCTGCAGAGATTGTTTCTTCAATCCAGGTGTGAACCCAGGGCCTTTGCAATGAGCCACATCCCCAGCAACACCCACCTCCTTTGAGAACCATTCTTGCTAAGTTACTAATTGCCCAGGCTGGACTGCACCTTGCAATCCTCCTGCCTCAGCCTCCCAGAGTGAGCAGAGCAGCAGGGCTTTCTATGAAGCATCCTCGGAAGCTTGCGCAGCAGCACCCGTGCTGTGTTCTGTGTGGACCGTCCACAGCAACCCAGGGCTGGCTCAGACTCCCAACTCTCAGGGAGGGAGCCCTGCAGCACGGGAACCCAGGGGAGCTGCGTGCCGGGGTCCCCAGCTGTCAGATGTCCTGAGGGCAAAGCTGATGTCCAGAAACAGCTTAGAAACCACAGATGCAGGGCCAGCGTGAGCCAATGCATGTCCCGTGGATGCAGTAATGGCCTGGCCCTGGGCCAGCCACAACCTGTCATAACACTGTGTGTTCTCTGGAACCTGGCCATCCTGGGGGTTCTGGTGGTGTTGAGGCCGTCCGACGCCGCAGGGTAGAGTTGGCAATGAGAACCGTTGCTGCCCTGTGCCAGAGAGTGCGGCCAGCATAGCCAGTGGGTGCTCCAGAGGTTTCTGCTGCTCAGGAGAGCACCTGTGTGTTCAGCATCTCCCCCGTGTGTCCAAGTGTGGGGGCCCTGGTGGACCCCATGCCAGAGGGAAAGGTCTGAGGGTCTGAGGTCTGTCTGCTACTTTTGGTCTGGCTTTTTGAGGCAGGATCTCACTATGTAATTCAAGCTGGCAATCCTCAAACTCATGGAGCTCCTCCTGCCTCAGCCTCCCAATTGGCGAGCTCACAGGCATGAGCCATCAGGACTGGCCATCTATTACTGTAAAATGGATTCATGCCCAGAGCCAGGTGACCTTGCTGTCACCTGCAGGGGGCCGTCTCTCAGCACCCACAGCTGCTGTAACTGCAAGGTGTGGCGCCATGGCCTCTGACCTTGTGCCATCTGGCAAAGCCGTGGCCCCCGCAAGGACGGCTTAGCCTACTCCTCATGGTGGGGCAGCCTGATGCTCAGGTCCCGCTGTGTGTGACACTGGGGGCTCACAGCTCCATGCTGTGCATCTCAGGTGTGGACAGTCCCTCAGCCCCAAAGGCAGAGCCCCACCAGCGCCCTCTGTCCAGTCACCGGCTGTGCCCGGCCTGGGTCCAGGCCTGGGTGGCTCCCTGCTTGCCAAGGCCCTCTGTCCCACAGGTGGACTCTGAGCTGGAGGCGTCCATGGGCTCTTGGTTCACACCTTTTACTTTTTGTGGTTCGGGGGTTGAACCCAAAGCCGCGCACTGAGCTACATCTCCAGCCCTGTTTTGGTTTTTATTTTGAGACAGGGGCTCACCCAGTTGCCCAGGCTGGGCTCAAACTTGCAATCCTCCCGTCTCAGCCTCCTAAGTGTCATGCCCTCCTGGGGCTGTGCCCAGCTGGTGTGTGATCTTTGGAGACCGCTTCTCCGTAGTCTTTGGGGCAGGGAGCTCTGGCAGGCTCGGGGAGTGAGTAAGCAGATCCCAACGTCTAGGGAGGCGGTCCTGGCTGCCTGGTCAACCACTGCCCATCGGGCTGGGGAGGGCGCCGGGCTGGCTCCATCCCTGCTCCCGCTGAGGTGTGAGGTGAGGCCCCAGGTCCCCAAGTGTGTTGGGCCCTGGAGAGAGGTCTCACCAGGCCAGGCCAGGTCTCAGGGCCCCTGTCACACAGACGCTCTCTTTTCTGGTCCCCTCCCTCATCAGACCCCGAAGGCCTGGGAGCCCTGCGCTTGGTCTCTGGCGGCCAGGAACAGAGGGTCAGGGGGCAAATGGGCCTCTGGAGTTTGGGGGGTTTGTAAGGAAAAGAGAAAAAGAAAACTTCAAGCATGTCTGGGGGAGGTGGCAAACACCTGGAATTCCAGCTCTCTGGGCAGCTGAGGCAGGAGGAGCTCACGTTCCGGCAGCCTGGGCAATTCAGTGACCTGACTCAAAAGTTACAAGGGGGCTGGGGACGCAGCTCAGGGTGAGGGCCGTGGGTTCCATCCCCAGTGCAGGGCGGGCGGAGACAGCGCGCTGAGCAAATGCAGCCGCTTCTCCGGGAAGCTGACGGAACGGTGTGTGGTGTTAGGTTGGTGGCGCCGCCTGCAGCCCTGCGGAGGGCAGGCAGCGGTGGGCAGTGGTGCTGACCTCAGGCGCGGGCCCAGCGCTTCACCCCTGCCCCAGGGCTGGGCGCTGGGCACCGCGTGCTGACGGACCGGGGCTCTCGCTTCCAGGCTTCCGAGAGAACTTCCAGCTGGACGTGTTCACAGTCGTGGCTGCCATCCTCCACCTGGGCAACGTGCAGGTCACCGCAGCAGGCACCGAGAGGTCCTCCGTCAGCGTAAGGGCCCCTGCCCCCGGGGTGGAAGCCGGGAGTCCTGGGCACGCCCGCAGCTCCCCCATGATGCGGCACAGGTGTCCGCGCTCTCTTTCACTCCGCAGGGGTCTGGGGAGACAGCGTGGAGTCAGGCAGAAGCCTGGGTGGCACTTGTGGTCCGGGACACGGGCGCAGGGAGGCAGTGTCCCTCACAGAGGAGCATCAGCCCAGCTGGGCACAGCAGGCTCCCATGGAGGACCTAGGGAGAGGAGCGCTGCCCCAGGACAGGCGGGGTGTGGAGGCCAGGACGCCAGGACACCCCGATCCCGAGGACAGAAAGCACAGAGCCCTTGGCAGGCTGCCGGGGAAACCGCAGGAAAGCTGGCACCCAGAAGGGCATGTGGGTGCTGACCATGCAGGGCCACAGGGTGCTGGGACTGAGAGGAGGGGACTCCCACACCCCTGTGTCATCCCGGCTGACAGGTGGCTCGGGCCATCACCTGGGAAGTTTACATGGCCGAAACCGTGTTCTCCCACTCGGGGCCGGAAGTCTGGCTCGGGCTCAGGCAGCCCACAGGCAGGTGGCGGGAGAGCTGGCAGGTGCAGGCGGCCCTTGTGTCCTCCCTGCGACCTCACATGGAGGGGACAGCTGGTCCCGGGTCACTTTGAGCAAGCACGCTGACCCCATTGTGGGCACCCTCACTGTCCCATCTAACCCTAGTCACCTTCCAGCGGCCCCTTCCCCAAACACCGTCCCGTGGGGAGAGGCTGCAGCACGTGTATCTTGAGGGACACACACATCCCGTCCCTAGCAGCGTCTATATGGCGTCCCCAAAGTCACCGGTGCGACTGGCCGCTAGTTTGGACCTGCACTGTCCAGTTCTCCCATACGAGTGGTTCAGGGAGATGTGGGGGAGGGGAGCGTGTGCCCTCGGGCCTTGGACCGGGAGGAAGTTCTCCCTCCAGCTTGCAGTCCCCATCCCCTGCCCTGGTCCCGTGTCCAGGCCTCACAGCCCATCCATCGCAAACACGGGGCAGTGGACGAGGTGACCGCAGGCCCAGGTGGGGATGGGCGGTTCCTGGTTCCATGCTCATCCACCCCAGAGAGGTGGTGTGTGCCTTCTCCTTCTCAAACTCCTAAAGACTAAGACAGTGACTTCCACCCCCAAACGGTCATCCCAGGAAGCTTGATCTTGTGACCTTTGCTAAGAAGCACTCCCTTGGAGGAGAAATGAAAACTGACAAACCAGAAATCCTTTGAAAATCAGCAGTTAGATGGTGGCTGGCCCTGGACAGACAGTCAGATATGGTTGGTCCACAGGACTCACTTAGGTGTGGAACTTAGACCACTGGGCAGGGGAAATGCAGGCGAAACCATCTGCAAAAATATCCCAGACCCCACTTCTTTGCATTTATTTCGCAGCAGCGGCAACAGCAGCAGTTCTCACTGAGCAGGTTTGGTTCCCTCATACACGGGAGGACCCCAGTGGCCGTGCCAGCGCCGCCCCAGCAGAGGCTGAACCTGAGCCCAGAGTGACCATGATGTTGGTCAGGGGGCTGTATGGGGGTCAGGCAGCAGGATTTCTTATACCCTTCCTCCGCCACATCCTGATGCCTGTAATAGGCCACCTAGTTCTCCCGGTGGGCAGAGATAGCACCCACCGTGGGAGTCCCCTGCTCCAGAGGAATGGTGGTGCTTGGCCGCGTACTACCATGTCCCCGGCCAAATGGCACAAGCCCCGGGCCACACCGGCTGTAGACAAAGGGGAGCACCTCCCCCTGCCCCCACCTACCTGGGCTCATAAGAGAAGTCAGGAACACTTTGTGCACCCACGTGGAGAAGTCCCCATGAAATCGCCGTGAAGCTGTCATAGTCACGTTAGTCACCAGGACGAAGTCACCAACACCTGCTGCTCACAGGAGGAGAGGCTTATTTGGCCCCCAGTTTCCACTGGGTTCAGCCCATGGTGGCCAGCTCCAAGGCAGGACATGGTCGGAGGGCCTGGTGAGGGACAGCTGCTTACCTCAGGGTGGCCAGGAAGCACACAGCAGGGAGGAGCCGGGATAAGAATCCAGGTCCCACCCCAGGGCCCACTCCAACCAGGCCCTGCCTCCTGGCAGCACATTCAGCCTTGAGCCCGTCATGGGTGGACCCACAGACCAGCACAAGGCCCACGGTCCTGTCATCTTCCACACAGGAGCCTTTGGGGGAACGTTTCAGATCTAAACCATGACAACAGCCCTGGGTAGGCCAAGAAGCCGCCCGAGGGAGGGAGTCCCGCTTGGCTCTATCTGGTCCCTCCTGTGTTGGACCATCCAGGCCACCCTGACCCCTGGGTACATCCTAACAGTGGTCTGGCACCATGCCACAGGCAGGGAGAGAGCCGAGTCACCCCTACACGCCCAGGGCAGGGGTGGTGGCAGGGAGTGCCCAGGTGGGGCATGGCCCAGGTAGGCGGGCATCACTGTGACAGGGCCCCTCGGGGCTAGGTGCCAGCTGGTGTCCCCATGTCCCCCCTGCTTGGCTCCAGGCCTGGGCTGTACTACCTGAGGCCTGTCACCACCCACCAGCTCCTGCTCGTGCCTCGCACAGGCCCGGTGTGACCCTGACAGGGCCTCCGCTTGCTTTGAAGGAGGATGATGGTCACCTGAAGGTGTTCTGCGAGCTCCTGGGTTTGCAGTGCGGCCAGGTGGCCCAGTGGCTGTGCCACCGAAAAATCATCACCGCCACGGAGACAGTGGTGAAACCCATGACCAGGCCACAGGCCATCAACGCCAGGGACGCCCTGGCCAAGAAGATCTACGCGCACCTGTTCGACTTCATCGTGGACAGGATTAACGGGGCGCTGGGCTTCTCGGGCAGGCGGCACTCCTTCATCGGGGTTCTGGACATTTACGGGTAAGAGGCCCTCTGTCAGGCGCCATCAGGCCATTCCTTCTGCTGCTGCTGTAGTGCTTTGTGTGGTTGTGAAGACAGCATTCTCTGTTTTATGCATACACGGGGTGTTCAAGATATACAGTAAATGACGAAATTTAAAGTATTTATTACAGTAAAAACCACATTGCCATGGATTCCCTCCCAAACCTTCCCCTCACCTTGAACACACTTGTCCCATGTTCTCAACACTTTCTGAAGCAGTTCTGGACTCCTCTTTCCTGAGGGTCTTTAGGAGATGTGATCAAAAATGCAGTGAATGGCAGGGGAGATAACTCAGCAGCTCAGTGCCTGCTTGGCAAGCGCGAGGTCGTGAGTTCGATTCCTGATACCAAAAAAACCAACAGGGACAGGCCGCCGCCGGCGGCCAACCAAGAAAAAAGGGGGGGTCATAAAAACATGACGCTGCGTCCCACCCACCTTTTTTTTTTCATCTACCTGATTGACGGGTTCTGGCACTGTGTGATGTCGGGCTCTTCCCCAAAGTGAAAACGACCATGAAAGAGAAAGGTTCTGAATGGATTCAGAACACTGAGGCAGCCAGGACAGCACAAGTAAAGACCCTTAGGAAAGAGGAGTCCAGAGCTGCTGCAGAAAATGCCGAAGCCGTGAGACAAGTGTTTGAAGCGCAGAGCAGTGTTCTGAGGGGGAGTCACAGCAATGGGCCTTTTACTGCGGTAACTTACAAAGAAGTTTCCACATTCACCGTATTTTTTGGTTACACCGCTGTGCTGAGTGCAGGCGCACATGTGTTGACTCCACCCACAAGGCCCCAGGACGCCCCCTGCAGGAGCGTGGGCCAATGACAGGCTCAGGCCCTATGTGACAGAGCAAGGCCTAGGCTTCCCCGGCAGGCCAGGGCTACAGTGGCAGGGCTGGAGCACACTGCCCTCAGGACAGTCCTGGTTGCTGGCCTGAGCAGAGGACCTTGGGGTCACGGGCTGTGGGCAGGAGTGGCCTTGCCCCTCTCTGTCAAGATTTGCAGATGCCCCCAGGAGAGCCAAAGTTTGTTCCTGCAGCCTAGGCCCGGCCACCTGGGGCTCACAGCTGCAACCTGGCAGCACCTGGCCTCTGGGGGCCTAACCTATGTGAGGAAGATGGTGACGCCACACCAGCGTCTGTGCATTAGTGAGACTGTGGTGTGACGCGCCTGCCACCCCAGGCTATGGTTTGCATATGAGCAGATCGCTCAGGGACAACCAGGGGATTGTGTGATGAACAAACCATCCACAGGGTGGCATGCAGGAGGCTGGTAGTGCAGTGCTTAAGACTTGCACAAAGCCTAGCCAGCTTCTAAGAAGTGTGTTGAAAACCTTCACCTATATGTGAATGCGTATGTTGCACTCTGGGTTTTTTCCTGTTTTAATTTTGTTTAATCTGTGTTTCAGTTTTGAAACCTTTGATGTAAACAGCTTTGAACAATTCTGCATCAATTATGCCAATGAAAAACTGCAGCAACAGTTTAACCTGGTAGGTGCTGTCTTGACTCTCAAAACCGGAACCAGAACCTTACTGGGGCCTGGGCCTGTGTGAGGCCCGTGGGGGAGGAGCTCGGATCTGCACCAACCTACCTCCTCTCCTTCCTTCCTCCCTTCCTTCCCCCCATCCTCTTTCTCTTCCCTTCTTCTTTCCCTCCCTTCTTCATTTCTCTCATTCTTTTTTCTTTTTTCTTTCACACTGAGCTCCATCCCCAGCTTTTTATGGACACAGTCTTACTAAGCCACTAAATTGCCCAAGTTGGGCTTGAATATGTGATCTTCCCGCCTCAGCCTCCCGGAGTGCTGGGATTACAGCTAGGAGTTCTTTCCAGTCATCGATGGTACCTTCCTAATTACAAGATCAAATATGTCCCCCCTCCCATGGCAACAGACAAGTCATGGCTGTTTGCCCCAGTGAGAAAATCCACGTATTCCAAAGCCGTCGCTGAGTGCCGAGTGTGTATGGCAGCCGCAGAGCTGAGATCTGGGCTGTGGCGGCGGCTAAGCCGCTGGAACGCGTTGCCTGCATGCCGCGATGGGTGCTGTGGCTCCCTGGCGTGGCCGTGCATGCGTGTGTGCATGGGTAGTAAAGACAACTTTAACCTCTTAAAGGGTTCCCCGGCTGCAGGAATTGTGGGGCTCACTTTTGCACCCTCCTGTGCCCGTGCCCAGGGGTCAGGGTCTGAGAGCCTCTGGACACTGTCCTTGCTGCGCCACCCTGCAGCCGGTGGCAGTTTTGTGGCCGCGTCCTCGCCTCTAAATCTGGCTGTTTCTGAAAGCCGTGGGGAAGCTCAGCCGCTTTGCCAGTGTCCCTCATCCCCGGCTTCCATCCTCAGGTGGCTGCGTCTCCCTGGGGAGGGTTCGGTTCCGGCCCTAAGAGGAGCCCACGTCCTGGTCCTAACAGTGGCTCCGGGCGAGGCTCTGCCTCTGATGGTGTCAGCATCCGGGGTTCGGTTCTCCACACGAGCCCGGGGGAGACACGTCACAGAGGGGTCAGGGGGCGGCAGGCTGTGCTCCCGGACTGTGCTTGCCCCCAACACCCCCTCCAGGCACTGGCTTTAATGCAAGTCGGGCGGCCGCCTGTGTCACTGGGAGGGGACCTCACCTGAGTTCGCTCCGGGGATGCTTCTTCCCTCCCTTCCTCGAGTGCAGGCATTCAACTCCAGCCCGCGGCAGTCCTCTCCGCGTGGCACTGAGTAACCCTGGCCGAGCTCACTGTGGGGACAGCCATTGCGGCCCTGCCCGCCCCGTCCTCCCGTGTACAAGTGTCCGCAGCCTGAGAGGCTGTTCCCCCATCACGCACCTGACCTGCAGGCCCCTTCCTTCCTTCCTTCCTTCCCTCTCTCACCTCCTGCCCTCCTCTGTGTGAGTCACTGTCAGTGTAGGCCCTGGGGACAGGGACACTGCAGGGAGGACCTCCGGCCTGATCACTGCTGCCAAGCCCAGGGGGACGTGAAGGCCTCGTGTGCGCTGCCTATGTCCGGCCTCAGGAGCGTCCCTGGCGGCTCTTCCAGCTCACCACCCTGGCCAGTCTTCTACCCTCCAGGGAGCCCTCCTGACACCCTCACCCCCTAACCATGAGGAGGAATTCCCTGAGCAGGGGGCATCTCACACTGGCGCATGGCCAGCACCCTGGGACCGCTGTCCTCTGCCCAGAGAGGCCGGCTTTCCACCCTGGGCAGCAGCAGCGGTGGTGTGAGCAAGGAGGGCCCCATGGGCCACACAGGGTCCCGGGCTGTGCTGCTGGTGGCCTGGGCTGGCTCAGGAGGCGGCGACCCATGCAGACTCGAGTTGGAGTTGTGGCCTTGTCCTGGGGAGGGCTCCTCTGCACCCCAGGGCCTTCTGGCCAGAATGGGAACACGGCAGAGCCCCCTTGAGTGCCGCCCAGGGCGCACGTGACAGCCACTCTCCCTTCCATGCTTGCCCCGGTGCCCAGCACGTCTTCAAGCTGGAGCAGGAGGAGTACATGAAGGAGGACATCCCCTGGACGCTGATCGACTTCTATGACAACCAGCCTGTCATCGACCTGATCGAAGCAAGAATGGGCATTTTGGAGTTGCTGGATGAAGAATGCTTGGTAATTGTTTAAAAAAATTTTTTTTGAATAGCTGGGTGTGGTGGTACACACCTGCAGGCTCAGCACTTGGGAGGCTGAGGCAGGATGATCGCTGTAAGTTCAAGGCCAGCCTAAGCTACATAGTGAGTTCAAGGCCAGCCTGAACTGCACAGCATGCCCTTTTGAGCGGTAACAGATGAGTGTGTTTATGAGTGGTTTCTTGGAATTCTCCTTGCCGGGTCTTGGTGTGCCCCTCACTGTGGGACACCAGCTCTGGAACCTGAGCAGGGCCCAAGGCCCTCCCTCCCTAGGACACACATCCCTTTGTGGATGCCCAGGCAGGGTCCAGGCTGCATGGGACCAGCAGGTCGGGACCAGCCCGTGACTGCAGCAGGTTGCCTGTCATTTTCTCACTGCCTCCTGGGTCCTGAGAGCCACAGGGGCAGTTGGAGACATCACCATTTGTGACAGAGCGGGACAGGGGGCAGTTTGGCAAGGGCGGCCCAGTTTCCACACTGGCTGAAGCATGCACGGGCTGGGTTTCGAGGGTGTGTCTGGAGCTCACACATGGCCTCCTGTCTGCAAGTGATTAATTACTGTGCTGTGCAGGATTTCCCACACTGTAGCTCTTCTTACTGTGCTGCGGAGGATTTCCCACACTGCAGCTCTTCTTACTGTGCTGTGGAGGATTTCCCACACTGCAGCTCTTCTCACAGTCACCTTTCAGTGCCTGAGCCCTGGTGCAGGAGCCAGACAACAGGCAGCAGGGCCAGCCCTGCAGTGTGGCCACCCGGGCCAGGCCCAAGGGCAGGGCAATCTCTAAGGAGAGATTTTGGTGGTGGTGCCGGTGGCAGCTTTGTTTTGTTTTTGGTACTAGGGATTGAACGCAAGGCCTTTGCACTGAGCTCCATCCCCAGAGTTTTTTAGTTATCATTTTGAGACAGGGTCTCACTAAGTCAGTTTCCGAGCCTGGGCTCAAGCTTGCCATCCTCCTGCCTCAGCCTCCCAGAGTGCTGGCATGACAAGTGTGCCCTGCCAGGTCTGGCTTCTAGGACGTGTGTGTACCTGCTCTACACAAGTGTTGCCCAGAGTCCAGTATCACAAAGAAGTAATTCAGAGTCATTTAGACCCCGTGAGGGTTCAGTCTCCCGGGTCTGGGCTGAGTGTGATGGATGCTCAGAACCACCAGCGTGAGAGCCAGCATTGCCGCACTGAGGTCCAGGGTGAGAGCTTCATCCGCAGGGTGGCTAACCAGGCGTGAGGCAGACAGCTCCATTCTAGGGGCTGCCCCTTGCTCCCTGGGAAGAGAAAGCTTCTCCCCGGAACCCCCACTGGTTTTCCAGAACCTGGAGACTTCTAGGAGAACCCTGAGGTGCTGCCCGCTGTGCAGCCGGGGAGCCTTCGCTGGTACGGCAGTGTGGCCGTTTCCTCCAGCTCACAATGACTTGCTTCTAAATGTAGGGTGTCCCTGTAGAAATCACTCTAATACCCCATAAATATATGCAAGTGTTATCTGTCAGTAACAGGAGAAAATCTCCCAGGGCAAGGAAAGCGCCCCACTGCCGTAGGGGGCGCCGCGCACGCTGCCCATCCCCGCGAGGTCAGCCCCTAGGCCAGGGTCAGTGTACGGCCGCTCCTCCTCTGCCGGCCACGGTTTTCACTTGCTCTCTGGTTTGCTTTTCTCCTCCAGTTACCACACGGAACGGACGAGAACTGGCTTCAAAAGCTGTATAATAATTTTGCCAACAAGAACTCTCTATTTGAAAAACCCAGGATGTCAAACACATCCTTCATCATCCAGCACTTTGCTGACAAGGTGTGTGACTCCCCTAGCACGCCGTCCCTCGGGCCTGAGCGGCTTTGATGAAGTGCGTGTGTGCGTGTGTGCGAGCATGCGTGGTACTGAGGACTGAGTCCAGGGCCTGTGCCCTGAGCTACACCTCCAGCCCCTTCTATTCTTTGAGACAGGATCTCACTACATTGCCCAGGCTAGGTTTGAACTTGTCATGCTCCTGCCTCAGCCTCCCAGGGTGCTAGGGTTACAGGCCTGCGGCACTATGCCCCATTTGTTTAACAATTCTTGATTTTTTTATGACAAAATATATGAGTCTCAACTGTACTGCTTTAATACGTCTTACATTAAGGACTTCATTTCCGAACTCGAAGTTTGCTGTAAGTTCATGATCCTTTTCTATTTATTGTCCCAGCGACACTGGGAGTAATCGAGACAGCACAGTTGTTCCCTGTGCTGAAACTTGCCTCTTTCTTTGCAGTTTTCCTTTTTTATTAAACCAGAGTATCTTTATTGCAAAAGCCATGCAGGGTAACTCAAGGTGATGACTGTTTTCTAGGCAATCTTTGTTTTCTTCTCTACATATGTCCTGTTTTATGTTTTGCTAAACAGTGTTTCTTCCCTAAAAAGAGCGGGCCCAGGTAGCCATGTCAGTAAGTCGTCAGACATTTGCCAGGATCCCACCTGTAATCTCAGCACCTGGGAGGCTGAGGCAGGAGAATTGTGAGTTTGAGGCCAGCCTGGGCTGCATAGTGAGACCCTGCCTCAA
>NW_004955409.1:2573229-2595156 GCF_000276665.1 Chinchilla lanigera
GAAAGGAAAGGAGAAATTATTGTAGAAATCACATGATAGAAAGCTTTGCAACAAGAAGGGAAATTCCCCCTAAGAGCACATTCTCAGCTTGTCTCCATCCTACTGGCTGTTGTTGTCATGGCCCAGGGCAGGGTCCTGAGAGCAGCCTGTCCCTGTAGGTCCCAGGGGCCAGCATGGAGCCCTGAGTGACAGGTTGGGGCCCACAGTGACCCCGGCAGATGTCCCCTCCCCTGGGCGTGGCGGGTGCGCTGTGAAGTGGGATGCAGCTGTCCCTCCTGGAATCCTGCATTCGAAGCAAGTCCTCCACCACTGAGTGACACCTCAGGTTGAAATCAATTCTTAGTATGCTTTATAATTTAAGAAAGATGCATATCACGTACTGGAATGCACAACCCACGCACCTGTAACTCAGCCACTCGGGAGGCTGAGACAGGAAGATGACAGGCTCAAGACCAGCCTGGTTCTTGAAAAACAGCCTATGAGATGAGCATGACACATCGAATTAAATCTTCTAATTCTCATCCGTAGCTGTAGGGCGCCAATCCCATGGGGAGGGGAGAGAGAGACCAGATTCCACTGGAGCCCTTCGAGATCTCTCCCGGAGGTCTCTCTCACAGCTCCTGCACATCGAGTTCCTCACCCGATCCCTCCGAGACCCCTGAACGAGCTCAGCCCCTGGACCTTGGCTGGGGAACCGAACCCCACTCTGTGGTGTGGACAAGGTTCTCAGCCAGTTGGACGCCCAAGGAGGAAGCCACCTGAAAACACAGCTCCTCCTCCCTCTCCCCTCTCAGGGCAGAGCCCCCGCCGGGGGTGCCACCCCTGCAGCCAGCGGGGCCCGTGTCTGTGTCCTTGCCCTCCTGGGCCAGGGTCTCACAGCTCTCTGGATTGGCATAACCCTGGGCCAAAGCCAGCCCCTGCCCAAGTGTCCCCACCAGAGTCCACGCCCGAAGGCCTGGGCGGTATCTTCAGGGTCAGTTTTAAACATTATCATTATTTGCAGTGCTGGGGTTCAAACCAGGCCTTTCATACTAAGCAGGTGCTTTGCCACTGAGCTACCCCCGAGTCTTAGATTAACTCTCAATATTTAATTTGTGACAGATACATATCACAAATTAAAAATACGCAACCCACACACACCTGTAATCTGCTACTCAGGAGGCTGAGGCAGAAGGCTCCCAAGGTTGAGGTCAGTCTGGGAAACTGAAGGAGATCCTGTATTCGAATAATAAAAAGTGCTTTCTGCGGCCCCGTGGTGGAGTGTAGCTTCAGAGGAGCAACGTCTGACGGCCTGCGGGATTTGTGTGCAGGCACAGAGAGCTTCTCGAGCTATAGGCAGAGGCCCACAGCGCCCCCACGTACCCTGGTGGCCTGACCAGGCTGGGTGGCACTGGGCAGTGTTCCTCCTCTCTGCCCTTCGGTGCTGACGTGCTGACGTAGGCGCCTGGGCAACACCTCAGAGCCTCCCCTCCGCCAAGGGACCCTGAGCGGGTCTTCGAGTGCGATCTGCACATTCCACAGGGCGCGGCAGGGTGGCCAGTGGGCTGGGGAAGCTGGGGCACGAGCTCCTGGCTTTGCATTGGAGACCCGTGCCGGCTTCCTCAGCTCGTGCAGACGGGTCGCTGCCCCGAGCAGGGGCCAAGATTTCTGCAGGGTCACCTTGGCACTCTCAGTCCTAAGCTTTCCTCAGAGAGGGACTGTGGGGGCAGCTTGAGTTCCAGCAGCACAGGAAGGAAGGAGGAAGGGGAGAGGGAGGAGGGAGGAGAGGCAGGGAGGGGGATCTTGCACGCGGGCCCTGCAAACCCTAACCCTCCTGCAGGTGGGGTACCAGTGCGAGGGCTTCCTGGAGAAGAACAGAGACACGGTGCACGAGACGCTGGTGGAGACCCTGAGGGCCAGCACGGTGCGTGGAGTCTGAGGGGCACCTGAGGTGCTTGTCCTGCGATGGACGGGGTGTGGGCGTCAGGGAGGACGAGGGTGTGATTGCGCACGGGTGTGAGCGCACGTGTGTTTGTGTGACTGTGCGTGTGTGCGCACTGGGTGGTGGTGCGTTATGGCTCGCAGGCGTCTTGGAGTGCATGAGTGAGAAGCACTTCCAGCACCTGAGGGGATCGGCGGCCGCGGTGCGCAGTGTCACCCCCGAGGGCGCGAGGACAGGGAAGAGGACAGCGGCCTCGCAGTTAAGGGATCACGGTTATACGTGCACCACGTCGGTCATTCCCACGGTGCACGTGGCACTCACCGTGTGTCAGGCTCCATCCCTGCCTGCGGGGACACCACAGGGGCGAGCCAGGTCCTTGGCCTCACACATGGGCAGTGCTGGGCAGCGCGGTGTCCGAGGAAGTCAGTTGGGAGCTGGTGTCAGGCAGGAGTGCTGCTGCAGGGCACGGTTCCCGCTGGGGACTGTGCCAGCGGTCACGTCACCAGGAGGGCTCACAGCTTTTCCTCTTCCTCTTTAAACGTTGCTTTAAATCTTAAGAACGAGCATTATTCGTACGTAAGCCTCTGTTTCTGTGATGACTTGGATGTTACATTTATTTCACCATTGTTAAAGGATCCCAGTCAATGGGTGATGTTCAGGGTGTTGACCGATTCCCAGGTGACCCAGGCACCTCGCTAGTGCCCAGGGGGACAGCAGGGCCATGACAGCTGCAGTTTGACCTCACTGCCCTCGAGCCCCAGCGTGGAAATGCACCACGGTGGATGTGCGGAATCAATTTCATTCACTTAGAATCTGAAGGCGAAGGTCATGGAGTGCTCACTGGGATTCAGACCCTGCCCTTGGCAGAGTGTGGTCCTGGGGGACTTAGTGTCCTGTTTAAGGAACAGAATGTGAGGCTCACTCTGAGAGGTGACTGGCACTCGAAGGAAGAGCTGCTGGGCATAGTGGGGCTGTGCATCTGTAATCTCAGCACTCAGGGAGGCTGAGGCAGGACAATCATAAGTTTGAGCCCAGCCTGGGCAACCTAGTAAGACCGTGGCTCAAAAATAAATAAACACAAGGGGCTGGGGATGGAGCTCATTGTAAAGGTCCTGGATTCAATCCCCACTACTGAGAAAAAGAAAGAGGGAGGGAGGGATGGAGGGAGGGAGGAAGGAAGAAAACAGGGGCAAAGCAGGAAGTAGGAACAAGTGCGATGCGGAGGGGCAGAGGGGTGCTGCATCGGGAGGGGATGCAGTGAAGAGGGTGCAACACCACGTCCGCCCGACCCGAGGCGGGTCCCTGAGGCCACGGGGAGGAGGACAGAGTTGGGGGAGCTCGGGGCGCAAGGGAACCGCAAAGCCCTGCTCTCGGGCTCGTGGGCTGCACCCAGAGGCAGACAGTCCCGTCTCCCCGAGGCCCCTGCTGTGCAGCGGGCAGAGGGGGTGCAGGGCTCCCACGCACCCTTGCAGAGGCTGCCGCGGTCTGAGGACATCGCAGCCCCTCTCTTCTTCCAGTTTCATCTCTGTGCCAACTTTTTCCAAGAAAGCCCGGCTCCTTGCTCCCCTTTCGGCTCAGCCATCACCGTGAAGCCTGCAAAGCAGGTGGTCAAGCCCAACAGCAAGCACCTGCGGACCTCAGTGGGGAGCAAGGTACCGAGGGGCTGGGGCGGTGGGCGGCAGACCCCCAAGTCAGCGGGCACAGGTGCCAACCACCCACCGGGGGGCTGGCCGGTCTCACTGCGCCTGACCTCTGCCCGTTTCCCAGTTCCGCAGCTCGCTGGCCCTGCTCATGGAGACCCTCAACGCCACCACACCCCACTACGTCCGCTGCATCAAGCCCAACGACCAGAAGTTGCCCTTTGAGTAAGTATCTGGTGCTGCGGGGCACGGGAGCCCAGGGCAGTGTGCCCGACCCGCACGGATTCTGCTGTAACCACTGCGGCTGCACCCGCCACTGGCTTTGCCTGATTCTCAGCGACGCTCCCCTTTGCCTCTGCGGGCACCGCCCAGGCCGAGCCCTCCCGGGGCCAGCAATGAGCCCCACAGCCGGGCCCTAGGCCAAGCCCCGGCTCGGTGTAAGAAGGACAAGTGAGAGTTTGGGGCAGGGAGGCTCAGCGGCCAGAAGGTGAGGCCTCCCCGGGGCCTGACACGCTACTTGGTGTCATCATGCCATCCTTCTACCTCAGCCTCCCGGAGTGCTGGATGACGGGCATGCGCCCCCCAGGCCCTTCTCCCTGCACCCCTCTGTCCCGCTGTCCCGCAGCTCTCTGGACGGTGTCATAGAGGTGCTGTCCCCTGGATGTGGCAGACCCATGTGCCCGCTCCAGGTGACCAGGCTGGACCCTGCAGCCTGGGAGCTTCCGCCCAGCATCCCCCCGGTCCCTGTCCCGGGGGAGTCTCGGGTACAGTCCCTGACGTGCTGTCACTGGCCTCTCAAAGGTTTGACGCCATCAGAATCGTGCAGCAGCTGCGTGCCTGCGGCGTCCTGGAGACCATCCGCATCAGCGCGCAGAGTTACCCGTCCAGGTACAGCCGCTGAGCTCCTAAGACCAGCATCAGCTTTGGCGTCACTGCCCTGTGCTGCCAAAGACGCCTGGCTTCCGCAAGGTCTCGTGGGCGGCCCGAGGGTGACACACAGGCTGTGGGGGACAGACGCCACCCCACTCCCAGGGCCCACTCCTTGCCAGAGCGCTGGGATGGGGGGCTGGGGAGCAACGGCTGAGGAGCAGTGTGCGTGGGCAGAGCCTGAGGGGCAGACGCGTGTGCTGGGGGACTGTCCTGTCCGGGAGGGGCCGCAGGGGTCCCAGCCCACGGTGGCCTGGCGGTGGGGCCCTGACATGGGGGAGCTGCCCAGCGGCATGCACAGCTGAGACCCCTCGGTGTCCAGGTGGACATACATCGAGTTCTACAGCCGCTACGGCATCCTCATGACCCGGCAGGAGCTGGCGGCCGGCGACAAGAAGACGGTGTGCATGGCCGTGCTCCACAGGCTCATCCAGGTAGGGCCCCGCTGCCCGCCGGGGTGTCCCGGAGCTGCCTCCCCTCACGGCCTCCAGGAGCTGGGCTGAGCTGTCACAGCAAGGAAGTGGCCCTGGGCGCTGGGCACTGGGAAGACTAGAGCCTGCTCGCTCGCCTGACAGCAGACCGCCCTGCCTCATCCTCCTACGGCCCCAGGGAGGCCACTGAGGCGTGGGCCAGGGCGGGTCAGATTGTCACCAAAGCTGCAAGTAGGGTGGAAAAGAGATTGGGGGACGTTGGTGGCCAGGAGGGGATGGCGCAGAGAACCCAGGATCACGACTGTAAGTCAGACCTCGGCTCTTCATCCTGCGCAGAGGGCCAAGGTTCCCAGCGGCCTGGCTGGGTCAGAGAAAGGATCGCCCCGTCACCCCCAGCCAGACACCTCAGTGCTTACCTTTTCCCCCCAGGGCGGATCTCAGCCACACCGAGGGACACGAGCCTGGGTCCCGATCAGGGTTTTTCTGCCGTGTGTCAGGAAAAGATGCATCCGGTCCCAGGGTTTAGGGAGCTTTGGTCTAAATATCTTCTCCCCATCCTAGGTCACCATGTTTTACCTCTACGACCTCTGCTCTTCCAGGATTCTAATCAGTACCAGCTTGGCAAAACCAAGATCTTCTTCCGGGCGGGCCAGGTGGCTTACCTGGAAAAGCTGCGGCTGGACAAGCTGAGGCAGGGCTGCGTGGCCATCCAGAGGCGTGTGCGCGGCTGGGTGCAGAGGAGGAAGTTCCTCCGCGCGCGACACGCGGCCATCGTCATCCAGCGCTACTTCCGGGGCCAGCAGACTGTGAGGTGTGTCCCGGGAGGCTGTGCAGCCTGCGCGGTCCCCTCGAGGACAGCGGTGTAGGGATGGAGCTCCTGCCCCAGGGCCCCTGCCCCGAGGGACTGAAAACACCCAGGGCCTGTGGGGCATTGCGGGGTCTGGGCGAAGGTGCCGAGAGCGTGCCTGCCTGTCTGCAGTGTGGGCCCCTTGGCAGGGAGGAAACCACGCCGGGCCCCCAGGATGGGAGACCACAGGCTGGCAAGGTCACCTCGCCCTGGCGGACCTAGCAGTCCAAAGACCCTGTGAGCTCCTATGGGGCCACAGTCTTCAGGATGTTCGCAGTGTCACTGTACCTGTCGGAGAGTGTGTCTCCTGCTGCCGCCGCCCACGGCCCTGGAGCTCCTTCCCAATGACCAAGTGCTCCAGGAACAGAGAAGGCGATGGTTCAGCCTCTTCCTGAGCTGGAGGCTGAAACAGGCAGCTTCCCATCATTACCGCGAGTCCCAGTGTGGCTGCCTCAGAAAGGCTGGACTTGTTGCAGCCCACAGTCCTGGAAGGCGGCTGCTCACGGGCTCGCACTGTCACTCCGGCCCAGGCGAGGTGGCTCGTCACAGCGGAGGGCCAGGAAACCGAGAGAGGATGAGCTCGGATCCTGTGAAGGAACCCCAGGCCTGAGAGACCTCCCGGCAGCACCCTGGGTGGGGACCAACCTGCTACCTGGGCCTCGGGGACCCGCAGGAGCCCGCACAGAGGCCCGTGTGCTCATGGCGCGAGAGCCATGGGAGGTCCAGACCCAGCCTGGCGCAGGGCTGCACGCGGGGTGTGCCCCAGGACGGGTCTGAAAAGCGCCTCTTGGCTGTTCTTCTGGCCTCGCTGACCAGTGAGTCAGTTTTCTCCGTGTAGCCTGCTTCCTGGCAATCAGAACAATTCCTTCTCTGAACAGCACAGACCAGGGCCTCTGTGATTCGCGGACCCCTCCACCCCCCACTTCCTCCCGGCTCGGCATTCCCTCGACCTTGTCCTGGCAGAGCCACCTGTCCTCCTCCTGTTTACACACCGACCCAGTTGACAGTTGGTCTCCCTCTTTCTTGGGCCACCTGTCTGCTCCGTGCAGGAAAGGACTTTGTCCTCTCTGCCAGTCCTTTAGTTAGAGATGCACAGACTTTCTGCAAAGGGCCAGGGGGTAATAGCATGAGGCTGGGTGCCTGCCGTTCTGGAGCTCTGCGTCCAGCGTGGATGCAGCTGCACCGTCTGCTTTCTGTTGCTCTGGACAAAGACCCAAGGCTGGGCGCATTGTTATCGAAAAGGTGTTCTTTCGACTCACCGATTTGGAGGCTGAGCGCTCAGGATGGGGCAGCCCCGTCGGTCTGGCTGCTGGTGAGGGCTCCTGACGGTCAGCACGGCGGAGGAGCAGGAGGGCTGGGCGTGCAAGGGGGCCTTGCTGATGGAGGCTCTCAAAGAGCTCCCTCCTCCCACCCCATGTTCCCGGGACCAGTGCTGCCCCTGGGCCACCTCGTGCAGGTCCCCATGCTTCGGCATCGCCGCCCTGGGGACCAGGCTTCCTGCACCCAAGCCTCAGGCTGCACACACGTGGAAGGCCACAGTTGTCCTAAACAGGCAGTGTCTGTGACGTCACCTGGGTTCCTCGGTGGCCAGCATGAGCCAGGCCTAGGCCTGCGCTTTGAGCTGCCTGGGACACTGCAGAGGGCGGTAGGCACCAGGAGGTGACACAGCGTGTGGCCCAGAGTCACTCTGCGCTCTGCTCTCCCAGGAAAGCTGTCACAGCGCAGGCCTTGAAGGAGACCTGGGCGGCCATCGTCCTCCAGCGGCACTGCCGAGGGTACCTGGTCCGCAACCTGTACCAGCTGATCCGCGTGGCCACCATCACCATCCAGGCCCACACCCGAGGCTTCCTGGCCAGGAGGAGGTACCGGAAGGTACGGTCAAGGGCCAGGAGTTGGAGTGGGCGGTCAGCACAGCAAGTCTATGTGGGGAGGGCCTGCGGGGAGCTCCCAACAGCAGCGCCGGGTTCTGGCTGGCGACAGGAGTCCCCACTGGGTGCCCCTGCTGCCCAGCGGTGAGATCCAGGGTGTACTGTTCCGCAGATGCTGGAGGAGCACAAGGCGGTGATCCTTCAGAAGTACGCGCGGGCCTGGCTGGCCAGGCGCAGGCTCCAGAGCATCCGCCGACTCGTGCTCCACATCCAGCTGGCCTACAGGGTCCAGCGTCTGCAGAAAAAGCTGGAGGACCAGGTGGGTGACCCTGGCTTGTCGTGCATGTCCCTTTCTTCATGTCCTTGTTTTGCTCTGGACTAGATCCTCAGCTCTGCTCTGCAGATCCCTGCCTATGTCGGGAGGTTCAAACAGTTTACACGGACAACCTTGGCTAGAAAATACAATCACACTGTAAAGGGTTGCCACAGATGGCTGTACAGGTTGTTCACTGCACAAGGGAGGATGTGGGGCTGAAATCCAGCCTGGTGCCGCTTGCCACGCCTGTGCCCACGTGAAGCTCCTGGAGGCAGAGCTCCTCTCTGTAATGTGCAGAGATGCCATGCTCCGGCTTGCCCATGGGACGTGCCACCAGTGAGGACGAGCCCATCTGCTGCCTGGTGGAGGCTGTGCCTTGCAGCGCGGGTCTGGAAAGCCTCCCGCTGCCCAGGCCTGGGCCTGTGGTGCCCAGGTCCCCTGCGACTGACCCCGAGCCGCCTGAAGCTGGGGCCTTTGAAAGGGGAGCCACAAATGAAGGGGCCTGAGGTTCTGTGGCCCTGTCCTGTGGCAGGTCCGCACGTGGCACAGCAAGCAGGCGAGGCTCGCAGGTGGTGACGCCCTGTCCTGCAGCCCTGGCCCAGACCCAGCAGCGGGTGTGGCTGGCTCTTCTGAGCCCCTCCAGCTTGCAGCTGTCCCCCCTCCGTCCTAGTCACCGGTGTCCCTTTCTGCCCCTGACTGCCCTCGTGGCCTCTGTCACCCAAGGCTGTGCCTCACATGCTGAGGTGTCCACGGTCCAGGATGAGGCCCCTGCATGTGGCTTTGAGGGGACACTGGGCAGCCCGTGGCGCTGGCCTTGTCCTGGGCTGGGACGAGGCGGACCCCACACTCCCAGCCTGCGGTGTGCTGTGGGCCCTGACAGAGAAGCCTGGCCACATGTGGGGTGGCAGATGTGACAGTGAACGGCGTCCCTCTCGCGAGGACCTCTGACCCGGCCCTCTCTCCTGCAGAACAGGGAGAACCACGGCCTGGTGGAGAAGCTGACCAGCCTGGCCGCCCTGTGGGCTGGCGACACGGAGAAGATTCAGAAACTGGAGCTGGAGCTGGAGAGGGCGGCCGCCCAGCAGCGCAGTTCCGAGGAGAAGGACAGGCGATACAGGGACGCCGTGGAGCAGGTGCAGGCGCGGGCAGGGACGCAGGGGTTCCTTCCTGCGGGGGACCCGGTCCTGTGGGGGAGGGGCTCGTGTGCAGCGGTGAAGTGCAGCTGTCTCCGGGGCAATGTGTGCGTGGTGACCGTCAGCTCCGAAGTCACCTTGCTGGCGGCGTCCCTCGTCAGGGAGGCCCCGAGCCCCTGTCCTGACTCAGACCCGGACCTGGGAAGCACCTTCCCTGCCTCACCTGCGTGGCGTAGGGAAGACCTAGAAAGCCAGAGTTCTGGATGTGAGCCGGGCCCGGCTGCTGCGGTGGGGCCCTGGGCCAATCCCCTCCCCTCCCTGAGTTTTGGTTCCCTTGAGCGTGAAACCGGAACAGCACACGGGGATGGACATCACTGTCCTGAGGGATGTGCGCCAGACGGAACCGTGTGGCCAGGTGCCTGTGAGAGGCCCTCAAGGGGAGGCCACGTGCTTCCGGAGGTGGCCTTCAAGTCACCTCCCTCTCCTGCACCCTCCAGGGTCTGCAGGGTCACAGCTGGGAGGTGGGAGTCCCTGACGTGTCCCTCCCACCCCTATGACCCGGTGCCAGGTGCACCCACCCCGCTGCTGATCCCCAGCCGCCAGTCCCAAGGGGTCCCCAGCAGGCACATGGGCGGGGGCGGAACAGCAGCGGTCCTGCCGTGTTCACACTGCTCTGCGCGGGGCAGTCCGGGTGCCAGTCGCTGAGCCCCGCGGTCAGGAACTGCATCGCGTAAAGTCAGAGGGGCCGCCTAGGGGCACAAGGGGGTGTTTCCTTGGCAACTTGGCCCCTTGTCCTGCGGCCACTGAGGGACAAGTGTCTGCTCTACAGTCACCTCAAGCCCCGTACATGGAATGGAGGGGCAAAGAGCTAACTCAGGAGCATACAGCTCCTCACCTAGAAACTTGACAGACGTGAAGCACGGCCTTCAAAGGAAGTTATTCTGCTTCATCCTTCCCTTGCTAGAAATTGGTCATGCTGCAGAAGCGCAATTCAGAACTGGAAATCCAGAAAGAGCAAATACGGCTGAAGCTTCAAGAGAAGACGCAAGAGCTGCAAGGTAAGGATCAAGGTGGCCGTGGCACTGCTGTGCATAGGGAGAGCGAGTGATGTGGGGGTAGAGGGATCCACTCAGGGCAAGCGTGGCACTGAGAGTGCACGGCTTGGGGGTCTGGAGAGAGACAGCGGGAGCTCCAGGAGAGGCCCACGCCGGCAGGTGATCGGTCGGGGTCTCCACGAGTGTCTGAAGCCGTGGTCGGAGGGCCAGGCGGCGATGCCAGGGTCTCAAGAACAGCCTTCCCGGGATCAGCTGGCCTGGCCGGGCTCCCGGGCGCAGCTGCGTCGTGATTGCTGTGATAGGTTTGAAGCCGCGGCCAGACAGCAGCCCTTCCTCGGCCCCATGGAAGGCCTTTGGCGTCAGGAAGGGGCCACACCTGGCCTCTGGAGCGGACGCCGGCCGGGGGCGGGGTGAGTGGGTCTGACGTAGAGCCGTGCTTTCCTCTCAGCAGTTTTGGTCCGAGCTGCGGCATCCTCACACAGGGCAGCCGTGGCAGGAACTCCTGCTGCGAAATGCCTCAGCCCTCTGGTGCCAGTGGGCAGCCACTGCATCCGTCCTTCAGCCGGCAGCTCTGGGGGGACCCAGGTAGAGACCTGGGGTCTCTGGCGGATGTTAGTGTGGCGGGAAAGTTCCGGCTTCCCAGGGAGCAGCTCTGTCTACACCACGGTCGCATCCCCAGCGGAGCCTTTCCACCCGCTGTCTGCCCAAGGCTCCTGCAGAGCGCTGCCCCAGGAAGGGGTGAGGCTGGACTCTCAGAGCCCACCGCCCAGGAAGTGTGAGGCACAGCAGGGTCTGTGGCAGACCCTGTACCCACAGGCAAGGCTCAGCCCGCCTGCCCGTTTCCTCGTAGCCCGCTCCTCTCCTGGCCCGTGGTCCTGTTGTTTTCTAGCCTCTTTAAGTGCAGCCTCCCGGCACTGAAGTGCAGGAAAATTCCCCAAGCGGACCTGTTTGGGAGGGTATCGCACAACCTCCTAAGAGGCACCCAGCGCTCTCACACCACGTCGCGACCTGCTTTCCTGTGGGGCTCCAGGCCGACCAGCGCCTGCAGCCTGCCCTGTGACCAGGATTGGGTGGTGTTGAGCGCTGACCCTGCTCGGGGGCAGAAAGCCACAATCAGCAGCTCCCCCAGCCATGGGCGAAGGGCCGAGGCGGAGAACCCCAGGCCTGGCGCCGGTTCTCCTGGGGAACTGGAAGTTGGCTTCAAAGTCAGAGCCTCAGCTTCCCGCCCGGCCTCCGTATCTCCTGTCTGACTCGCTTGATTCAGGGACATTTGACGCTGTGTCAGACACATGAGAAATCCACTGGCTTTTTTTCTTTAAACCGAGTTATTTGGAGACTTGTCACTGGGCTTCCCTCTGGGGTGTCAGCTGACTGCCAGTGGGGACGTCACCTCCCTGGGCCATGCAGGCTCAGGGACACAGGCTTCCTGGCCCTGGACCAGCCATCTGCTGGCTCACCAGCAGGCTCTGCGTTGGAGACTTGCTGCTCTTCCACTTCTGCCTCAAGGGCAGACAGATGCTGCTGTCCTCCAGTTACTGTGGATGAGTGACTCCCAGCTGTGGTGCTTCTGTCACTCCTCCCTCCGGGGGACGCTAGGTGAGGCCTGGAGAGGCTTTTGTTGTCACAGGTCGGGAAGAGGAGCTCTTGGCTCCAGGGTGTGGGGAAGAAGCCAGGGCCACTGCTCAGAATCCAGCAGCTCACGAGACGGCTTCTCTGGATGCCAACATGGACAGCAGGGTGTCCGCAGTGCTGAGCTTGTTGTCCACGTATGATCTCCCCGAAAGGACTCTATTTCCGAGAGCATTTATTGTCCCAGAGCATTTAATAAACTGACAAGAGTCAGACCAGTGAATGCGCTATAAATGAAGCAGTTTATTCGCAGATTCCAACGTGATGCATTTGTATTTCTCTGAAGTCCCGTCTACATTTCTAGTTTATAAAAAGCGTCGCTCTCCTCTGAAGCTTGAGCAGCAATAAATACCGCGTGATGGTTCTTACAGCCGCCCTTCCCTAAGTGTGATGTGAGCCCTTCAGGCATCAGGTTGGCAGCTGTATGTCAAAGGAATATTCATATTTCTCTTTGCACAGAAAAAATGGACAACCTCACCAAGCAGCTCCTGGACGACGTGCAGAGGGAGGAGCGACAGAGAACGTATGGGACCTGGTCTGCCGCGCGTGCTGCCTCCTGCTCTCTCTGCTGTGTTCTGTCTCTTCTCAGCCTGCGGGACCTCAGCACCGTGCGGGGCCGGGCTGTGCCTGCTATCAGGAAGGGCGAGGCCGAGGCCTGTGGTCCTGCCTGCACACCTTTTCACAAAGAATTGCGTTTCCGTGGACTTCAGGCACCCAGACTTAGCATCCTACAGTTTCTGAAAGGCCAGACCGAGCCCTACCAGAGGCTTGGAGTTTGGGTATCTCTTACCTAAAATGCTTGGGGCTGGAAGTGTTTCAGAGTTTGAAGATTTTTCTTTCTTTCTTTCTTTCTTTCTTTCTTTTTTTTTTTTTTACATTTTGGAATCGTTGCTTAGACCTGACCAGTTGAGCAGCCCTAATTCAAAAATCCAAAATCTAGAAATGTTCCCATTCTGAAACTCTTTGAGCAGCATGTTGGTGATCAGAAAGCTTTGGATTTAAGAGCATTTCAGGTGTCAGATTTTCCAGGCGTGGGGTGCTCAGCCTGCACTAATTTGCTCAGGATCAAAGCGAGCCCCTGCAGCGTCCTTGGAACCGGCAGGGCCAAGCTGGGCAGCGCGTGCCTCGTGGGCCCAGGGGACCTGGGGACCGTGCCTTCCGAGCCCCTCCCCATCCCCGTGCTACCGTCCTAGGGCTGGAGGAGCAGAAGTGACCCCTGCCCTTGGAGAGCAGGCGCCGTCACAGTAGCTCCTGATGAGCTGGCCTCCCCCGTGGGGTGCAGGGGTTTCCCCTTGTTATTTCCAAATGTGCATCATCCTAATTCAAAAACTCTAGACTTGATTCTAAATTAATTCTTTTCTCCTTTGCTGCCTAGACTGTGCGAGAAAAATTTTGAGCTGAAAGCGCGAGACTATGAGCAGCAGCTGCAGGCTCTGAGAGAAGAGAGCCGGGCTCTGCGGGAGGAGAAGGCGCAGCTGAGGCAGGAGCTGGAGGAGGCGCACGTGGCTGGGGACAGCCTGCAAGGGGAGGTGGCCCGACTGAGCCAGCAGGCAAAGGTACCGTGTGGTGACCTGCAGGAGGACAGCAGCCCAGGCCCACAGGACAGGGGTGGGCCGCTGGGGACCTCTGTGGACAGGCTGAGGCTGGCGGGAGCCTGGGTCTTCCTGGTGTCCACATCGGAGCCCTGGACTGCTCTGGTCCGCAGCAGTGTTTGCCGCCATGGGCTGTCCTGCTTCTGTGCATTACATTTATATAGGTACTTAAATACGCTGTGGAGAACATGTCCAGATCGAATTATAAATCAGGGTGAAGCCTTCTGCATCAGCATGTCCCAGATCACTAAGCCCCTGTATTACAGTTAAATTACCTCATTGTCAGACTCTTCCACTTAAACTATTCTCGGGGCTTCCACAAAAGCAATCACCCATTGCACAGCTTGGCAAGTGTGGTCAGTCATGGAAGACTACATTTCGTACTCTCTGAGAGAGCGAATTTCACATGTCCTCACCCCCCGCCCACACACACACGAAAAAGTCAATATGGTATCTATGGGGATGGACATGTTAATTAGCCTGATTTAATTTTCCCACATTGTATTCATAAATCATAACATTACTTCCTACCTCACAAGGATATACAGCTATGCTTAGTCAATGTGTAACAGAAATTCAAAAGCTGAGAGGGGAAAAACATACAGGAGTGTTTTTAATTGCTTCATCATATACAGAAATACGAGTTGTCATCTACATTTATCATAAAAATAGATAAATGTTCAAGAAAATTTACTCAAATCTCTTCTTAAAAGATTTGAAGTTTTTATTAGTACATATAAAATCTCTTCAGAAAAATAAAATTTAGAAAGTAAATAAAGCAGTGACCTATGCTTGAATAGTAAAGGGTTCATGAATTTTCTTCCCTACCAAAAATCTGAAACCCATGCGTCCCTCAGTTCTTGCACGCAGAGCACTTCGTCGTCAAATGGGAAAGCCTCGCGTATGTGAAACACGCGTGTTGACGGACAGTCTGTAAGACTGTGCGGATGCTCTGTGCCTGGTGTGGCTTTTTGGAGTCACGTCTGGGTGGCCTCTGAATTCTCTGTCGGAGCTGCCTGTCTTTTCGAAGCCCTGGACCCTGTTGGTTAAAGGCAGGGGATTGTACTGGGAAGCGCCAGGAGCTCAAGTTTCCGCACAGCCTCCATCTGGGCAGTCACGGCAGCCAGAGTCGACCTATGGGACATCCAGCTGTGGGACGCCCAGCTGGGGGACATCCAGGTGTGGGACGTCCAGCTGTGGGACGCCCAGCTGGGGGACGTCCAGGTGTGGGAGGGCCAGCCATGGAGGCTGGTCTGTCTTAAAGCTGCCGGGTCGTGAGCAGCCCTTGGCATAGGGCACCAGCAGGTGTCACTCACTGCACTGGAGTGGCTACATCTCGAGCTCAACTCTTAACGCGATGCATAAAGCCATCTAGATTTTGAAGAAAACCAGTTGTTAATTGAGTTGTTTATGTTACAGTCAGTCTAAAAGAAGTAAATACAAGTAGGACTCGGGACATTTACTGAAATGTTCCACAGGGGAGTGGGACTTTCGGACAGGACAATCCAGGTCCTCCAGAAACTTAGCATGTGGCCCTGAACCTCCCACTCAGCAGTGCGGGGAGGACACACTGCCTGGGACGCCCCCCAGGGACACTGTCCCCTTGTCTGATGCCAAGTGTGACCACTGCTGTCTTCTCCCCTGGCTCGGGCCTGCAGACCATCTCTGAGTTCGAAAAGGAGATCGAGCTGCTGCAGACGCAGAAGATCGACGTGGAAAAGCTGGTGCAGTCGCAGAAACGGGAAATGAGAGGTGACAGGACAGGGCGGCGCTGTCCCCTGGCCGGTGGGGGTCGGGCGGGTCGGTCGGGGGCTCGGACAGCTGGGTGGTGGGAGCGGGGATGGCGAGGCACCAGGTGAGACAGCTGCCCGGCTCCTGGCTGGAGACCGTGAAACTGGAAACCCGGGCCCGGGAGGCCTCGGGGAGAGGAGTCACGCACAGGTGATACCAAGACAGCCCTGCCTTTCCTTCCAGAAAAGATGTCCAAGGTCACCAGACAGCTTCTCGAGAGCTACGACGTTGAAGATGTGAGGAGCAGGTGATCACTTTTGTGTCATCGGACCCCGAAAAGCTTGTTGAAACAGCAGAGAGACGGAGTCCTTCTTCCCCTGCTGTCTTCCAGGCTGTCTGCGGAGGACCTGGAGCACCTGAACGAGGACGGGGAGCTCTGGTTTGCTTACGAAGGGCTCAAGAAGGCCACGAGGTGGGAAGTCCCCCCTTGGGGACTATTCATTTTTCAGAGATAAGGGACTATTAGACAGTGAAAAGCTCAACTGACATAGATTTGAGCAATAAAATGCTTACAGTAGGGTAACCTAATGACCACTGATAGTACTTCTATGCAAATTAAGTATTTAGGGTTTTTTTCTGGTGGTGCTTGAACCCCGAGCCTTTGCACTAAGCTATATCCCCACCCTCTAACCATTTTTTGAGACAAGGTTTCCTTAAGTCACTAGGTTGCCCAGGCTGGGCTTGAGCTTGTGCTTCCCCTGCCTCAGCCTCAGGGCGGGGATGTCAAGTGACCCATATGCCCAATAGGAGCGATTTCTTTACAGGGTGAACTGCCTAATAGTAAAACCCATGCTTATCCGCAGAGTGAAAACCTATTCCATCAAATAGCTCAGCCACCACTTGTCGTAGTTTTTTTCCCCCCCTTTGGTACCAAGAATCAAACCACAACCTTGCATTTGCCAGGCAAGCGCTGTGCCGCTGAGCTGTATCCCCAGCTTGCTGTAGATTTCTAGGTACGGTTAGAGAGCTTGCAGCATTTCTTTAATAAACTTTATTGTTGACAGCGGTTTTCGGTTCCTAGCAAGACTGAGCTGAGTGGGGGACGCAGAGTTCCCACGTATCCCTCACCTCCTCCCTGCGCCCGCCCTGCCCCAGGGCCGGATGTTGACTTTTCACTGCCACCCTTCACGTTAGGGTTGGCTGTGGGGGATGCACTTCCTGGGGCTTGGACAAGTGGATACCGACACTGCGTCTGCAGTCACGCACACCGCGTACCTCAAACTATTAAGAGAGAAACAACCCACTGAATGAGCCGTAATACGACATTTTAATCACCAAGTGCAGATTAGCTCCACAAAACGCTCCGCAACCAGCCGGAGGGGTCCCGTAACTCTGCCTGGCCCCGTGGCGGGTGACCGTCACACCCCGGCTCCCTCACCCCGCGAACGGGGACCGCGTGGCTTATATCTTGGCCTCCCCGCGCAGAGTCCTGGAGAGCCACTTCCAGTCCCAGAAGGACAGCTACGAAAAGGAGATCGAGGCTCTGAACTTCAAAGTGGTGCACCTCAGCCAAGAAATCAACCGCCTGCAGAGACTGTTCAGAGAGGAGAGCGACGTGCACGACAGCATCCGGCTCGAGGTCACCAGGCTGACGTCGGAGAACATGGTGCGGCGCTGGGCCAGGCCTGAGCCTGCGGGGTCTGTGTGGGGTCGGCTCACTTCCTTGCTGGTGAAAGAATGGATTTAAATCCCCTTTTTAGCGGCGCTGGGGATCAGAACCCGGCACCTTCTTTCTTCATCCCCTGCCCCTTTTTCCTTTACCTTCGAGATAGGGTGTGAGTCAGTACGTTCCCAGGCTGGGCTCAAACTTGCCAAACGTTAAGGCTCAGCATGGCTCTGGGGAAGAGAGCGTGTTCAGATCTGCCCTGCTCACACTCTGAGCCTCCCCCGCGAGGACGCGCTCCTCTGGGTCAGCGGACAGTGGCTTCTACCCGAGTGGGTGCAGGTGCTGGGCACTGAGGAAATACACAGGTCCAAGAGGGAGACAGGTGGTGGAACACGCCGGGGCCACGCTCGGCCCAGCCCACAGAGCAGCGCCTGGCGGAATCAGAGGTAGCCAGAGATGGCCTGAGGTGGCCCTCCCTGATGCAGAGGAGGACGTGCATCTCCGGGCCTGGACGCGGGGCACAGGGGACAGGGCACGGGACGCAGGGCGGGTCTTTCTCTCCCCAAGTGGCTGTGGGCACTGACTGCTCCTGAGGAGCGCGCTGGGATCTCGAGGCAGCGGCGGAGATCTTGAGGTTAGAAAAGCAACCGAAGGAAAAGAAACCAGGCCGCCAGCCGCTCGGCGCTCAGCGAGTCCCCGCACAGCTCCATCCTGCGGAGGGGACATGGAGACAGTGTGTTTGCTTCCGAGATCGTGGCGCGCACAGAGGAAAGTATTTGCTGCCCTAACGTCCGTCACTCTTCTCTAAAGATGATCCCAGACTTTAAACGGCAGATTTCAGAGCTGGAGAAACAGAAGCACGATCTCGAGATCCGCCTACAGGAGCAAACAGAGAACAGGAAAGGTAACGGGCCCAGGCCTCATCCTCAGGAGATGATCTAGAAAAAAGCTCCTGCCCACAGGTGTCAGGCAGGTGACAGGCAGGCGGGAGGTGAGGCTGGAGGGTTGGCGTGGGGACAGCTGTGGAGGGCGGCGACACCCCCACCCCACTTTTTGCCGCAGGGAAGCCAGAAGAGCTGTGGAACCTGCTCGGCCATGAGGAGGAGGAGGAAGGGACGCAGAGGAGGTGAATGTGACTGTGTGGGTCACCTGGGGGGCCCCTTTGGGACGGCAATGCTCGTGTGACAGTCACACAGATGGGGACATCACCCCTACCTCCCACAGGGCCCTGGATGCCCAGAGTGAGAGGGACGCTGAAATGAAAGAGAGGCTGAGAGGACCGGAGGAGGTCGGCGAGCAGCTGAAGAAACCGTCAGAAGCTGAAGGGGAGGCGTCCCAGCTCCCTTTGGAAAACAGGGTGAGAATTTGCGACAGTGTCACCAGGAGGCTGTCGGAGTGCCAGTGCTGCCGATAGGGGGACACTCCACACAAGGGCGCACAACAGCGGCTGCAGAGCAAAAGTCCTTCCAACAGCATGGCCTTTTCCTCATCTCAGAAAGATCGGTGAACCAGGCAGGCATGGTGGTGTGTGCCCATAATCCCAGCACTTGGGAAGCTGAGGCAGGAGGATCCCCATAAATCTGAGGTCAGCCTGGGCTACAGAGTGAGTTCAAGGTCAGCCTGGACTACATAGCAAGACTCTGTCTCGAAAAACAAACACCCTCAGAATTCAGGAAGAACTGAAACACTCTGTGCCTTTATAGGAACTATTTCCAGGTATCTAGGACTCTGCCTGGTCTGAAGCTAAATCCAGCCTGGTGAGGCCACTGCCCTCCTTATGAGAAAGGACAGCAAATCCAGGGCCTGGTCTTTGAGCAGGTTCTCTGGTTGCTGACTGCCAGGGTGCCCACCTCCCCATGCTCACAGTTCTAAATCCTCCACGACAGACGCTACGGGAAGCCGGAGGGAGCCAGGTCCCGGGCTGTGCAGCACAGGCCCGTGGTGGGTGCTCGCCTGTCTCCGAGGCATGAGGGGCTGGCACACAGAGCGTGCCGAGAGCACCATGCTGCGGCCAAGAGGCCAGATGCCAAAGGCCACAGTGCGAACGATCGTGTGCATGAAATGCCCAGAACAGGCACACGTCGGGATGGGCAGTGAGTTAGTGGCTGCAGGGGTTGGAAGGGACAGCCGAGGGTGACAGCAAGAGTTTCTGGGGGTGGACAATGGCGGAGGTGGCGCAGCTCTGGCTCCGCAGGACCCCACTGGGATGTGCGCTGCGCGAGCACACCATGTACAGACCGTGGCTCAGTCCCGCCGTTAGGAAAAAGCAGGTGAAGACGCCTGTGTGCTGACGCCCTTGTTCTGACGTCCGAAGGGTCTCGAAGAGGAACTAGAGATGAAGGACAGAGAGATCAAGAAGCTGCAAGACCAAGTGAAGACCTTAACCAAGATCATTGAAAAAGGTGGGAGAACGAGATTCATTTTCTCAGTCCCTTGAGCTTTTGGCTGAGGTCAACGTGCGCGGAAGTGTGCACCCAAAGCCTAGAGACCTGAGGGGCGGCTCTCAGGGCTCGAGCTTGGGTGGGCTGGAGGCGAGCCCCACTAAGGCGGGGAGGAGCTCACTGCCTCCAGACCGGTCAGCCAGGCAGGCCTGGCCTCAGCAGGGGCGCCCTCAGCAAATACTTTTCCTCTGTGAGCAGCCCCTTTTAAACACTGTTCACTTTTTAACTTGCATTAGTACGTGTTTGCAGCACACAGAGCTCACACTCGCTGTGGAGAGAGTATAGGTCCATGACACATCGTAACCTTTTCTCATCCCCGTTCCTCCCCACCCCCACTCCATCTTCTGATCCCTTCCCATTTGCAAAAGATCTACCTCCAAGCCGGGCATGGTGGCACACACCTGTAATCCCAGCACTCGGGAGGCTGAGGCAGGAGGATCGTTGTGAGTTTGAGATCAGCCTGGGCTACAAAGTGAGCTCAAGGCCAGTCTAAACTGCATAGTGAGAACCTGTCTCAAAAGATAAAAAAAAAAAAAATCTATCTCCATTTCCTGTCATTTATCTTTAATTTATTTATATTTTGAGTTTCTCATGTAAGAGAAACCATGCGATATTTATTTCACTTAACACTATGGCCTCAAGGTGCATCCATTTTCCTACAAATGACTCAAGTTTATCTTTAGGTCAGAGTAGAACTCCATTGTGTGTAAACACATTCCCTTACCCATTTGTCTATTGATGGACATATGGGCCATTTCCAAGAGCTATTATTATGAACTGTGTTCCTGTAAAAATGGGTATGCAAGCCGGGCTTGGTGGCACACACCTGTAATCCCAGCACTTGGGAGGCTGAGGCAGGAGGATCATTGCGAGTCTGAGGCCAGCGTGGGCTACAAAGTGAGCTCAAGGGCAGCCTGAACTGCATAGTGAGATCCTGTCTCAAAAAGACCAAAAAAAAAAAAAAAAAAAAAATGGGTATGCATGTGTCACTGTAATGTGATGTTTTTAACTCTTTCAGAAAGAGTCTTAGAAGGGAAATAGTAAGGTCAAATGGAATTTCTAGTGTTAGTTTTCTGAGGAATCTCCACACTAATTTCCATAGTGTTGTGCTAGTTTATATTCCCATCAACAATGTGGAAAAGTTCCCCTTTCTCCCTCAATCTCACCAGCACTTGTTGGTATGTGATCTCTTGATGGTGAAAGTATCAGTGTTGTTTTAATTTGCGTTTCTCTAATGGTTAGAGATATTGAACATCCTTTCATGTATTTATTGGCCATTGGTACTTCTTCTGAGAAGAGTCTGTTCATTTCAGTTGCCCATTTTTTATTGGATCTTTTACTTTCGAGGTGTCTAATTTTTTGAGTTCTTTATATATTCTAGATATTATTCCTCTGTCTGAGAAGTAGCTGGCAAACATGTTTTCCCATTGTGTAGGTTGTCTCTTCACCCTATTGGCTGTTTCCTTTGCTGTGCAGAAGCTTTTTAATCTGATATGGTATGCTCCCATCTGTTGATTCTTGATGTTATTTCTTATGCAACTGGTGGTTCTGTTCAAAAAGTCCTTGCCTACACCTGTGTCTTCTGGAGTCTTACCCATTTTATCTTCCAACAAATGAAGTGTTTTTGTTTTAACATTTAGACCTTTCATGCATTTTGATTTTAGTTTAGGATACAGTGAGAGACAATGGGTCTAGATTCAGTCTTCAATGTGTGGACAAGCAGCCTTCCCAACTTTTGCTGAAGAGGCTGTCTTTCCTCCAGCATACCTTTTCGGACACTTTGTCAAAGATCAGAGGGCTGAATGCGCCTGGAGTTGTTTCTGCTTCTTCTGTTCTGGTCCACTGATCCCATGTCTGTTTTTGTGCCAGTGCCATGCTGTTTATCACTGTAGCTTTGTAGTACAACTTCAGATCTGGGATTGTGATGTCTCCTGCTTTGCTCTTGACACTCAGAGTTTGTTTTGCTATTTTGAGTCTCTTCCGGTGCCATGTAAATTTTAAGATTGTTTTCTCTAGCTCTGTCAGGACTGTTGGTATTTTGATTGGGGTGTTGTTAACCTATATAGCAGTTTTGGAAGGATGGCCATTTTTACTGTATTGGTTCTGCCTATCCAGAGACAGGGGACATCTCTCCCTTTTCTGATGTCCTCCTTGATTTCCTTTCTCAGAGTGCTGTAGTTTTCATTGTAGAGCTTTTTTACTCCCTGGGTTAGATTAATTCCTGAGTGTTTAATTTTTCTTAATGCTATAGTGAACGGTATTGGTTTCCCAGCTTCTTTCTCAGTAAGTTCACTATTGGTGTACAGGACACTATTGGTTTTATGTGTTCATTTTTTATTCTCCTGCACTATGGAGTTGGTTATTCTATGAGTCTTTTGGTGGCATTTTTGGGCCTTCTGTGTAGAGTACCATGTCATCTGTAGATAGTGATATTTTGAGTTAGTCCTTTTCTATACTATCCCTTTTATTTCTTTCACTTACCTGATGGATCTGGCTAGTGTTTTAGTACCATGTCGAACAGGAATAGTAGTAGTGGGCATCCTTATCTTGCTTCTGATTTTAGAGGGAAATCTTTCAGCATTTTCCCATTTAATATAATGTTGGCATAAGGTTTGTCATAGATGGCATTTATCAAATTGAGATAAAGTCCTTCTACACCTATTTTCTTCAGGGTTTTTTTTTAACTCTTTTCTTTATTATTTTAAAGAGAATAAAAAAGGACAATAAAAA
>NW_004955409.1:2596306-2621610 GCF_000276665.1 Chinchilla lanigera
GGTTTTTGTTTATGAACTCTCTGCCTATCTTCAGGGTTGTTTTTTTTTTTTTTATCATGAATGGATATTGGATTTTGTCAAAGGCTTTTTCTGCACCAACTGAGATGACAATGTGATTTTTGTACTTGATTCTGTTTATATGATGAATTGCATTTCTTGATTTGCATGTGTCAAACCATCCTTGCATCCCTGGGATGAAGCCTACTTGGTCTGATGTATGATCTTTTTGATGACTTATTGCAGTCTGTTTTCAGTATCTTATTGAGGATTTTTCATCTGTTCAAGAGATTGGCCTGTAGTTCTGTTTTTTTCATTGGTTCTTTGTCTGGTTTTAGAATCAAGATAATGCTTGCTCCAGGAATGATTTTGGGAGTACTGTTTCCCTTTCCATTTTGTTTGAAGGGTTTGAGGCAATACCCTGGGCTTTTCTTAGTGGGTAGGTTTCTTATTACTGCTTCAATTAATTTTATTATTGAATTATTCAAGATTTTTATATTTTCTTGCTTTGGTTTTGTTAACTCACATGTATTTAGGAATCTATCCATTTCTTCTGGATTCTCCAATTTATTGGCATATAAGTTGTCAAAGTAGTTACTAATAATCTCAATTTCAGTGGTGTCCACTGTGATTTTGGATTTTTAATTTCTAACTTCATTGATTGGGTCTTTTCTTAACCTTTTTGGTAAGACTGGCTAAGTTTGCCTATTTTGTTTATTCTTTTCAAGAAGCAGCTCTTTAATTCTTCGATTCTTTGTGTTTTTTTAAGTCTCAATGTCTTTGATTTCTACCCCAATCTTTATAACTTCCTTCCCTGTACCAGCTCTGGATTTGGATTGTCCTTGTTTTTGTGTTTCCAGGCCCTTGAGACACATCATTAGGTTCCTTACTTGGGCTCATTGTGTTTTTCCAGTGTAGGCATTCACAGCTGTCCACTTCCCTCGGACGACTGCTTTCATTATGTCCCATGGGTTAGCATCCCTTTCTCAAAAGTGCAACTGTGAAAACTTTTCAAAATTAATTGCTTTGAAATGCTCCTTCTCCACCACCGTGTACCTGGGCGCTCAGTAGCATCTCACTCCCGCTTGGGAGAAGGCAGAGGTCTGAGCACCGGGTGACCCATACGAGTCCCCGGGGCCTGGGAGAGCCTGCCCCGCTCTGCGCCCGAGTCCCTGAGCTTTGTGGCTTCTGCTCTTCGTGCCTTCTTTCCTCTGTTCCGTGTCCCCTTTTCCTCTCCCTCCCAGCCGTCCTTGCTCAGGCTGTCTGCGACTGTCTGGTCCTTTCTGTGTTTACTGCTTTGAAGAGCTCCTTTATTCTTACGCCTTCACCTCTTACCTCAAGTCTGAAATGTCCAAACCAAACTAGGCTGTTTCCCCTTCACTAAAGAATGATGTGTGTGCTCTGCCCCAGGGGAGCAGGGCCAGGCCAGTCCTTCCCCTTGGACCCCACTGTTGCAATGAATGACTGCCCTCTTGGCGTACAGACTGAAAGTCCAGCCCTGCCCTCGATGTCTTCCAGATCGCAGGCCCTCTTTGTCTTTACGCTACTTCGTGTTTCCAGCATCACCTCCAGCTCAGTTTGTCTGAATCAGAGCTCCCAGCTTGCCTGCCTGGATCTGTTATCCACGATGGCATAACACTTAGCAATACCCCGTACCCGCTGAGCTGGGCGGCTGTTTCCAACTTCTGGCCTCCAGCCCCTTTCTGACCTCCAAACTCCAGCGCTGTAAGACTGAGAGCGGTGTTGGTTCCTCTAGCAGAGCACAGGCTTAGCATTTGGGAGGCCGAGTTCAGTCCCACAAGCAAGAAAAAGTTGTGGTGTTTCAAGCCGCTATGTTGGTGATGTCCCCTCATGCAGCCATAGGAGATGAGTCTGGCCATCGTGGTCAGGGGTCTGTTTCTCTGTTCGCCCTGCGTCCTGCATCTTGGGGAAGGGCGGCGTCTCTCCCGTCCCACCCTGCTGGGCTAGAGACCTGCTGGGCACTGGGGACCCTTCCACTTAGCTCAGCCGTGGTGGCAGTGGCTGTCCCCAAGCGTCTCTAGGACAGAACAGAATTTGCACACATCAGCAGGAGACAAAGTGGAGCGCTCAGGAAGCCGGGGCTCTGGTATCAGGGTGTAGCTGACTCTGGCCTCTGTCTGCAGCCCAGGATGCGTACCTGTCCTCGGGACCTCAGGAATACCTGGGCATGCTGCAGTACCGGCAGGAAGACGAGGCCAAGCTCATCCAGAACCTCATTCTCGGTAGGGGCCCTGGCCGGATGTCTTCTCTCTCTCTCTCTCTCTGGGGACTGAACTGGAATCAGCGCCCAGGTGCCCCGAGGGGCAGGGGGTCTCGCCCCAGCACTAGGGCCCGATGCCCCTTTGACCTTAAGGGGAACCGAGGGCCTGTGCCCTGGGGCACAGAGCAGATGCTCAGCTTCTGCCCACTCCAAGCCACTAACAGCCCTCCGTCATGTCTCCTCCAGCCGCTGCCGAACGTCCCCGGGGAGGGGTGTCCAAAATTGTCATCAACCAAAACCCCACCCTGCTCTTTCGGGAGCCTGCCTCTAGGGTCAAGGTAGAAAACACGGCTCCTCATCCTCGGGGCCCACACAGAGCAGTGAGGGGTGTGGCAGGCCTCTGTGGCCCCTGACACTTGGGGGTGTCCACTTCAGGTTGTGGTAAGGTCCCCACTGCACCCTTCATGGGCGCATCCCACAGCATGTGCAGGGCAAGGGTCTGGAGCCGACCTTACTCCACTGAGAGCTTTAGGTGGAGAGCTGGGTGTGACCTGCCCATGTCCCCTGGGGCTGACCCCTCCGCCCTGGGTCCCCGAATTCTCTCCCCATTCACAGGATGCCAGCAGCAGAGCCCCCGTCTCTTGTCCCTGTCTTCGTGCAGCGTGGAGGCTCGCTGGCCTCTCCACGCCCTTCTTACGAGACCCATCTGCCGCGCCTGCCCACCTGTCCAGGGCAGTGTCATGGGGTGGGGAGGCCGCCCTGTCCCATCCTTGCCAGAGAGAGAACTCTTTCTCAGATCAGAGAAAGTGCTTTGCGGGTGAGCAGGGAACCCCCGAGTATCTCCGCCATGCAAGGACCTGGACCGAACTCCTCAAAGGGAAGACGGCCCTGCACACGCCAGAAGCCCGGCCTGTGGCAGGTCCAGGGACGGCGCCCTGCAGCGGCCCTCACGCCCGTCTCTCCTGCAGACCTGAAGCCCCGCGGCGTGGTTGTGAACATGATGCCCGGGCTGCCGGCGCACATCCTGCTCATGTGCGTGCGCTACGCCGACGCCCAGGACGACGCAGCCATGGTGCACTCGCTCCTGGACAGCGCCATCAGTGGCATCAAGCAGGTGGTGAAGGTAGGCAGGGCCTCACTCGGGGCCTGGGGCAGCAGCGGGGACACCCCTGAGCATGAGGCCTCCAGCCCTTGTGAGCCACAGCCTTCCGGGGCTGGTCTGAGGCCGCATGGATGAGGATGAGGATTGGCCTAAGACCGCAGGCCGCCCACCACTCCCACCTCCGTCCCCTCCGATGGCCCCGAGGGAAGTGTGCCATCCACGGGCTGGCATGGGTGGCGAGGAGCGTTTATGGGTGCAGCTGCCATCAGCTGCCTCTTCCCTGTGTGTATTTTCATGAACCTGGTGTGCCGAAGACAGCAGCCTTGCGCCGTGCCCGGCCGCAGGCACAGGGTCTGCCCATCTCCTGCCCGCTCCGGAGTGTTGTGAAGCTTCTGTGCACCAGCAGGTGCCTGGCACACGGGCTACATCCCTGCTGTCCCCTCCCGCTGCACCCGAGCTTACCTGGGGCCGGGAGCCCAGGGCCGTCTGCCTTCCCACCGTTCCGCCCTTGGAGAGATCGCCAGGAGCTGCTCTTGCTGGTCCAACAGCATCGCTTTGGGTCCTGTTCTCCTGAGACTGATGGGACCCTTGGCACTGGCCCTCGGAGGACCCCTCTTGTCCTCCAGCCTGTTTCCCTCTTGCGTCTGGATCGCTGCACCCTGCCTGCTTGCTCACCCTCCTACCGCAGCACCCGCCTCTCTCTGTCCCTCACAAGGTCTTCACACGTGATCTGTCCCCCAGCCCTCTCCACCCGGAGCGCAGGTCACCGAGGCCCACAGCCACTGTTCCCCACGTCCCCCAGCTGGGACACCTGCCCTCCCCACAATGCGGGAGCCGGTGGAGGAGGCCCATGCCCTCCGTGTCCCTGCAGCACTCCTCACAGCAACGCTGATGGAGGCTTGGAGCAAGGGAGAGAAACTGCCTCGGGTCAAGCCCCGCCAGCCACCCGACGGGGCGCTGTGTCGCTTCTCGCATCAGTGACCAAGAGCCATCACCTTTTCTTGCGTTTTAAGGAACATTTGGAAGACTTTGAGATGCTGTCCTTTTGGCTCTCCAACACCTGTCATTTCCTCAACTGCCTGAAGCAGTACAGCGGAGAAGAGGTAGGGACAGGACACGGGGTCAGGCTGGGACACCCAGCTCGGGGCCAGCCTCTGTTCCAAGTGCAGCTTCTTTGCCCCCGGGCACCCAGCACAGGTCACCCATAGCCTCTGGGCATCCTCCACGGACAGAGACTCGGAGCTTGGGCCTCCGTGGAGGGCCAGGCCAGGTTCCTCCACTCTGAAAGCAGTAGGAAGAAATTGATGACTTTGGCGGCCCTCCTGGGTGGGACAGCCTGCAGTTCACAGCACCGCCAAATGCAGCCTCTGGCGAAGCAGGTTCACCACTTGCAAATTCTTTGGGGAATTCCGACCGTTCTGTAACCTGTCAGCAGGTTTCTCTGCATCCAGCTCCACCTCCAGGAGCCGACGCTGTGAAGGGCTCTTCATCTTCCAGAACTCATAGAACCCAAATGACAGTGTCTTTCAGGGTCTTCCTGGCTGTCTTACGCGGTTGTGTCACTTTTATTCCCACCAGCACTGTGTGAAATTTCCGGGGTCTCAGACTTTGACCAGCGCTTGGTACTGATAGGCATTTTATTCTTTATCAGTGTAATGAGTATAAAGGGACATCTTTTCACTCATTTTGCACTTACTTGATTTTTAGTGAAGCCAGGTGCTTGCTGCTCATTTGGGTTTCCCTTTAATTTGCTGGCTGCACTCTCTCTATTTTTCTTAGGGCTGAGTTTTTTCTTGTTGTTTTGTAGGAGATCTTTACATGGAATGGACAGACCCATGGTTTCTCTTCTAATTTTCTTTATGGAGTCCTTTGTCATAAACAGTTTCTGAATTTTGATAGACTTAAATCCACCAATCCTATTCTTTCACGATGCGTCTTGGAGAAAGTCTCCCCTCAGAGAACGAACATGTTCCCTTCTAAACTTCTGTAGTTCAGACTTCAAGTTCACAATTGTGTTTTTATCCATCAGAACCAATGAGGTCATGTGTGGACCTCACATGGATGTGTGAGATCAGGATCTCTTCTCTTCTTCTGTGTGGGTAACCAGTCCTCCCAGTGGGGGAAAGTGAAGCACAGAGCTGATCCTCCCAGAACTTGGGTAAAACGAGAGGAGAAATGAGCCAAGGATATCCAACCTCGAACCACAAGGACAGCAGTGGGAAAGAGGAGGGTAGGAAAGCATCACAGATCGGCCCGGTCAGGGGCAGCAAGCAACTTTCTCAACCGCATCATTCCGTGGTCCTTCCCGTGTGGCCTGCAGCCGCCGGGGGAGGATGCCCTTTCCACAGCTGAGTAATCAGCCATTGACTATTTTTCTTTCTAAGCTCTCTGCTGTCCTGTTCAACCTCTGCCTATTATAGTTTTTTTTTTTTTTCTTCAGTACTCAGGATTAAATCCAAGGCTTGTGCACACTGGGCAAGCACTCTAGCTCTGAGCCACATCCCATCCATAATGTCCTGTTCTTGTCTTTTTGAGACAGGGTTCCCCTATGCAGTTCAGGCTGGCCTTAAACTCACTATGTAGTGCGGGCTGGTCTCAAACACATGGCGATCTTCCTGCCTCAGCCTCCTGAGTGCTGGGGTTACAGGGCACATGCCACCACACCCAGCAATAATGTCCTATTCTTAGTGGGTTGTTTTTTTTTTAATCTCTTTGAATGTTACACACATCGCCTTTGTCTTTTAGGGACTGCTATCGACTTTATCCCAGATGAGTGGCCTCACCAATAGCCATTTATTTTCTCCCAGCTCCAGAGCCTGGAATTCTGAGATCTGGATGCCAGTGGGGTTAGTTCCTGGTGGGACTTCTCTTGGCTTTGAATGGCCACCTTCTCCCTGTGGCTTTTCTGGGCACACACAGGGCAGAGAGGGACCCAGGAAGGAGAGGGAGAAAGTGCTCTGCGTTACTGATGACTGAACCCAGGGCCTTTGTGCTAAGTCACTAAGTTGCCTACGCTGGCCTTGAACTGCAGTCCTCCTGCCTCAGCCTACTGGAGTGCTGGATTACAGCAAGGGACCAACGTGCTGGACATCTCTGGGATCTCTTTTTATGAGGGCACTAATCCTGTCAGGACAGGGCCCTGCTACGTGATGTCATTTCACCCTAATTCCTTCCTAGCAGATCCTTCTACAGGGGCAGCCGCGCTGTATTGAGGGGGACCAGGACTCTGATGTAGGAATTTAGGGGGAGGACACAAGTCTTGGTCCGTCACACACACTACCTCAGGTTGGTCCGGACCTTGCTGTTCAAGGTGATTGCATCAACCGGCCCCTTGCAGTAGTTGGTTTCTGGGGAGTTTTTCAGCCTTTTCTGTGCCCTTCTGTGTGTGTTGTCCACTTAGCCCTAGGCTCCAGGGAAAGGGACAGGTGCGAGGGTCTGAGGTCATGCAAGAAACTGGTATTTTTTCTTATAGAAATAAATCTTACCCTAAACTTCAAGTGCTCACTTGAAACAAGTCAGGCACTGAGTTTTGAGGTGCGAGAGTTACACTAGATGCTGACTGTAGCATCAGTGCAGGTAGCATTCTTACGTCCCACACGTCCGCAGTATGCTAATATTCATGCGGTCTCCACTGCTTTCAGGAATTCATGAAGCATAACAGCCCACGTCAGAACGAGAACTGCTTGCACAACTTTGACCTGTCAGAGTACAGACAGGTTCTTAGCGACGTGGCCATACGAATCTATCACCAGTTCATTATCGTCATGCAGAATAACATCCAGCCCATAATAGGTAAGAAGACAGCTGGTGACCAGAAGTACTTACAGCAACGTGGAGACTTTCTAAAAGCACAAACGCCCTCTCTACCCCGACACACACCTGTCCTTGGGGGACAGCGTCCTGCAGCGGACTCTCCCCCGTCCCGCCCCTGTCCCCACAGTGCCGGGCATGCTGGAGCACGAGAGTCTGCAGGGCCTCTCGAGCCTCAAGCCCACCGGCTTCCGGAAGCGCTCATCCAGCATCGACGACACAGACGCCTACACCGTGGCCTCGGTCCTGCAGCAGCTGAGCTACTTCTACAGCACCATGTGCCAGAGCGGGCTGGACGCCGAGCTGGTGCGGCAGGCAGTGAAGCAGCTCTTCCACCTCATCGGGGCCGTGACCCTGAACAGCCTCTTCCTGCGCAAGGACATGTGCTCCTGCAGGAAGGGGATGCAGATCAGGTGAGGGGGGCCTGGGCAGGGGTCACAGGGTGAGCCCCAGGGCCCGCCCCACAGGGGGGCAAGTGCCAGGACCACACGGGGCACACAGCTGGATGTGCAAGGTCACACTCGGGGCCTGGGGAGGCGGCTGTGTGTGCTCTGTGAGGCCCCTCCTGGTTCATTCTGTCCCCCTTAACTTTCTCTGTGGGGAGCGCTGCTGGGGTGGGGGGACACCGGAAGCAGCAGGAAAGCCCAGGGACCCTGCGCTGGCCCCCAGGAAGCTCATACGGCTGAGTGGGGATGAGGGAGCTAAGGCTGGGTCACAAGGAGGTGCCTTAGCAAGAGCGGCCCTCGTGGATGGTGACCACGGGGACGCCAGAGAGCCTTCCAGGCAGGGTCAGCAGCAGAGGCGCAGATGTCGCTGAGAGGGCGCCTGCGGGGCTCCATCTGATTAGGCAGAGCTCCTTTCCAGGAGCAGAACCCAGAGAGAGAAGTTCAGGTAGGGATGAGAGGGTCTGAAACGCCAGGCGAAGGCCTTTGGAATACCTTTTGCCCAGAGACATCTCCAAAAGCCGCACGGCATTTTTGTTTTTAGAGCCCTGGGGATGGGACCCAGGCCTTCCCACGGAGCTACCTCTTCTGCTCTTCTTTATTTTGAGATGGGGTCTCACTAAGTTCCTAGGTTGCCCAGGCTGGGCTTAAAGTCTTGATCCTCCTACCTCGGCCTCCCAGAGGGCTGGGACTACAGGCGAGCGCCATCATGCCCAGATAAAATCTAGTTCTGAGGCGCTGAGCCCTGTCTGTCGTGACGGAGACGGGCCCCTGAGCCGGTGTTTGAGTTAACCCTGACAGAGGGATTAGGGAACAGAACCCTGCGGTGAATCCTGAAGAGCCACACAATGCGTGCGGGAATCAGTGCCTGTGTGTGGCACAAGGACCTGGGAGGTAAGGGCAGGCAGGTGACAAAGACAGAGTCTGAAGCCAAGGAAGACAGTGAGGCACCTGGAGACAGTTCTGTGAGGGAGTCTGGGTGGCCCAAGGGAGCGCATGGCTTCACAGCCTGCGGGATCTGGGGAGAGCGGCAAAGGTGTGGGTTTGAGTCTTAAGGCCAGGGAGGAGGCAGCACCCCAGGAGCTCGCGGAGTGAGCTCAGGCGGAAGTGAGGGGAGACGTCAGGCAGGGCGTGCGCGGCCTCCTCCAGCCCTCACACCAGGGAGGACAGAAAGGTGGAAGCCTGCTGACGCTTGCCTGCTCAGACCCTGGGGAGCCACCACCGACCTGTCCTCACTTCATGAGGCTGTATTGTATGAGTCCCCCTTTGTTTGTAGCTGTAGAACTCTTCAGATTATAGATTTTGCCTGGAGTGAGTTTGGTGTTTATGGCTTTTGAGGAATTGGTCCATTTCCCCTAATTTGTTGCGCTGATATACACAGAGCTGTTCTTACTGTAACACTAAGTCCTGTTACCCTTTGATTTCTGCAGGTTTGTGGTGATGGGCCTTTTCCATACCTGATGTAGGGAGGCTTCTTCTCTGTTTCCCTTGTGAGTCTTGCTGGAGGTTTACCAATATCACTGATCTTGCCAAAAAACCAGTTTTGGGTTTTACTGGTTTCTCATAATTTTTTATTTTTAACTTACTTGATTTCTCTATTGTCCCTATAATTTCATGCATTCTGCTTACTTTGGATTTATCTTGCCCTCCTTCTTATAGGGTGTTAAAGTAGAAGCTTAGGTGGTTGGCTCTGAGAATGTTTTTTTCTTTTCAACACAAGTATTTAGTGCTATAAATTTCCTCTAAGCACCAAGTTGGGTTCATCTCACAAATATTGTATGTTGTGCTGTCAATTTTATTCACTTAAAAATCTTTTCCTATTTCCTCTGAGGCCTCTTGTTTGTGCCATGGACTACTGAGAAGCATGTCGTTAAATTCCGTGTGCTTGGAGATTTTCTTGCTATCTCTGTTACTGGCCATTTTGTCTGATTCTGTGTGGGTCACAGAACATACTTTGCCAGCCGAACTTTTAGAAAGTGGGGTGTTGGTTCCCACGACTTGGGGGAGGGGTTATGGTAGGAGAGTGACCGGCCTTCCCCCTTTGGCCAGAACTGTCCTTGTAGGATTTTGAAATATTTTTACATTTAAGAAAACCCAAAACACATAATGTATGTGGTTTTAATTTTTAAATTTATTATAATTTGCTGTTTCAGCCCAAAATATGTTATATTTTTGTAAGTGTTCCGTATTCAACTGGAAAAATGGATGTTGTCTTGTTGGGTTGAATGCTTTATAAGCATCCAGTAGACCCAGTGGGCTGATGGATATGCTCGACTCTGTACTTCCACTGATTCTCCACCAGCTCTGCTGCTTGCTGACAGCAGTGTCAGCATCTCCAGCTATGCTTCTGGATTGATCTCTCCTTTCAGCCTGTTGCTGTATTGGAAGCTCTGCTGTCAGGTATTTTCATGTAGAACGTCGTGATGTCCTCTTGGTGAACTGACCCTCTTATTCCTGCGTGAGTCCCTCTTTTTCCTTCCCTGGGAATTTTCTCTTTCCTGGAGTCTTCTTGGTCGGAATCTGGCCACTCCAGATTCTTTTGATTTGTGGTTTCATACTGCAGCTTTTCCAGCCTTTTACTTTAGCTTATCATATTTGAAGTAAGTTTCTTTTAGGCACATGAAATAGGGTATTGTAGGTTTTTTCATTTTTGAAATTTAGTCTGACAATCTTTTTTATTGATGTATTTGGACCATTTTAACTTCATGTAGTTGTTAGTATATTTAGATTTAGGCCTACCATTGTATTATTTTTTATTTGTCCCTTCTGGTTTTTGTTCCTCTGGGTTTTTTTTCACCTTCCTTAGTGTTGTTTGAACATTTTTTAGTATTCCTTTCTAATTTATCTATTGCATTTTACCATAATTCTTTGCATTTTCTTTAGTGGTTGTTCTAGGGATTAAAGTAGGAGGTTTGGTCAAATTTACAGTGAATTATTACATTTTAAATTTTTATTACAGTAAAAGACACCTTGCCATTCACCCACCTCACTTCAGACACACTCCGCTGTTTGAGCCACTTTCTGAAGCCTCCCTGAAGTCCTCCTTCCCGCTAGGTGGCAGGAGTGAGCCAAAGCTACAGGTCAGCCCCTTAACTGAGGGACACAAGCCACACCCACTGCTGAGCCAAGGTGTCAGGGAGGTGACAGGTCTCCATGCACTGTCACCGTAAGGCGTGCTCAATATACAGTGGGCCCATCCAGACACGGCCCGTCAGGCAACGAGGCCATCTGGATGTGGGAAACTCTACCCATGCTGTACTTGGTTTTAATCATCGCACGTGTTTCACAGGACTCCGCCAAAGAGTATTTTATACTCACCTGTGTATTTACCATTCCTGCTGCTCTTTCTTCATTCCCCATATTCCAAATCTCCTTTATTCCAAGTCTCATTCTGATATAATTTTCCTTCTGCCTAAAGAAATTCTTTCAGTGCAAGTCTTAGAGCAAGTTTTCTTTGACCTAAAATGTTTTCCTTTTGCCTGCACACTAAAAGTTCTTGTTGCAGGATGTACATTTTTGGGTTAACAATTCTTTTTCATCACTTTACAACTATTGTTTCCCATGTTTATTTCCTTCTGTGGTGAGAAATCCACAGGTACCTGAGGTGGTATTTCTCACAAGCGATGCAGTTTGTCTGATGGTAACCATCTTGTTTCTGGCTGCACTCCCTAGTTTGATGCTGTTGTGTCTACATGTGGACATCTTTGGGTTTAGCCTGTTTGAAGGAAACCCCAAGAAATCCTGAGGTTCTAGATTGCACATCTGTGCCTTTTACCAAATTTGGGACATTTCCAGTCATTATTTCTTCAAATATTTTGTCTACCTCATACTCTTTCTCATCTCCCCTGGAACTTCAATGACACAACATGAGGCCTTCCATCTTTGTCCCCCAGATCCCTAAAGTTCTGTTAATTTTTTTTCCATTTTCTTCTCTGCTCTTCAGCCTGGTACCTTCCATCAGCCCCCTCAAGTCCTGGCCCCCTGTCTTCTCCTCTAGCCTGGAGCCCATGCTGCTAGTTCCTCTATTTTTCTTGTGGTTTTCAGCTCCAGAGTTCCCACCTGATCTCTGTTTATCATCTGTTTCCTTTCTGAGACGTTCTGTCTTTCCACTGGGTTCAGGCTAGTTTGTCTTTGCTTCTGTAACAATTCCATAATGGCTTCTCCCAGGGCTTTGTCAGAGACTCCCAGCACCTGTGTCTCCTCCGCACAGACATCCACTGGTTGTCGTAATCCAAGTCGGGAGTTCACCTGCTCCTCATATGCCAAGGACAATTTTGAGTTGTATCCCGGCCATTTCCTACATTATATCATGAGACGCCCGGTCTTTAAGTTCTGTGGGGAGTGGGGATGTTCTTACTGGGTCAGCAGCCCACCCAGTCCAGGGGGTTCGACTCCCCGTCCTCTCACCTTGTGTGTCCCGCGCTGGGCCCATTTCAAGGCCTTCGCAGTGCTGCCTCCTGTGTGACACCCGGGGACCAGTGGGCACAGGCTTAGCTCCACGACTCAGTTCGCAAGGCCTCCATATGCTGCTTTGGTCAGATCCGTGCACAGGCACAGTTAAGCACTGGGTGAGTAAATCTTTCCACACCTTTCCCGCTCGACCACATCCTCGAGCTTTCTTGTTCCCTGGGGATTCCCTCTCCCGTGTGCTTTGTGCAGGGACCACATGTGCCGGCGCAGGTGGGCGAGCACCCGTCCTCTGGAACCCCAGCTCCTCCACTTGAGGGCAAGGCCCCTCCTCTCCATGCTCCAGCCTCCTGCTTCCCCCATTGCCGCCACCATGCAGTTGCTTGGGACTTGAGCATGAGAGAATACAGAACAAAAGGGAGAAATGAAACAGGGTATCTCTGCCCTCTCTCTGAGCACCAGAAGTCCCTTTCCAAATCTCCGGCTGGAACCAGGGGCCTCCTCCCAGGGCTCCTCGCTGACGTCGAAGCCCGCTGCTGAGTTTTGGGCTGCAGGAGCTCAGGCCAATGAAGAAGAGAGAGGGGACTGGTGACATCACTGTCAACGTGGAAGTCTTCCCTAACACCCCGTGCTGCTTACCTTTCAGACAGCTGCCCTGCGCTCCTGGGGAGGACAGAAGGCGGACAGCGCTTACCCGTCTGCGCCAGTACCTGAGCTCTCTGACCCACATCCGGGCCGGGGGATTAGCACTCTTAAAGTGCAGGCTTAGCTAGGATTGTGGGAGGTGGATTAGAAGGGGTGGGGCAGGGGCCTGCAAGGGCCTGTTGCAGTAAAAACAAGCAAGGAGGATGCAAATGAGTTCTTTGGGACAAAAGTGATCATGCAAAGGAAGGAGCTGCACAGGAGATGTCTCCCTCCGAAGCATCAGCTCGGCCTTGCACCCCACTTCCAGCCAGAGAGAGGCTCACCTGCAAGATCAGAGCTCCCTTGACCTCAGGGATCCATCACCGAGCACTTGATCCGCCTAAGAGGACACCTCATTGCTGTCCAACACCCAGACACCTAACAGCTCCCCCATAGTGTACGCCAGTCAAAGGGTGCATAGTTCTGTGGCTTGGGTCCATTCACAGAGCGGTGCAGCCGCTCTGTGATGTAGCTTTAGAGCATCTTCATCACTCGGAGAAAAAACCTCATCCGCACTGGGAGCCTCTCTCATTCTCTTCCTCTGCCTCGAACACCCCACCTAATAGCTTAGGCAACCACTAATATCTTGTGGTCCTCCAGGGACTGGCCTGTTCTGGATATTTGTACATCAGTGGATCATAAAATATGTTCTACTTAACAGAAGCTTCTGTCACTTAGAGATTTGTAAATATACAGATACCAGTACCTAAATTTTTTTTGGCTGAAAATATCCCATTATGCAGATTGACCATAATTTGTTGGCCCGTTCATTAGCTGATGGATATTTGGTTGTTTTCACACTGGGGGTCATGTGGAGTAATGCTGCCACCGTTTGTATATAAATTTTTGTATGGATATGTTTTCAGTTCTCCTGAATGTATATCCAGGGGTGAATCACTGGGTATGTTACTCAGCTTTCTGTTACTGTGACAAGCTACCTGAGACAATGAACTTATACAGAAGAAAGATCCGGTTTCAGCTGACAGTTCTGGAAGATGGGTGGGACTGAAACCTGTGTCTTGTAACTTATAACCTATGATAATTAGTGACAAAGTGAATGTATAAATCTTAGTGCTGGTGCTGAAAAAAAAAAAATTAGTGACAGAAATAGGAATGAGAATCCCAGGCAAGTGAAAGAAAGTCTCCTTCCAGTTGTGATTTTTCTGCCAATTCAGGAAAATAATTTTTATAATCCTATAAGTAAATCTTCTCTTCAAATGTCAGTGTTTCATTTTATAACAGATTTCAAAACTCCACTTTGAAAGTTTCTGCAACCATATGCTCTGCTCAGATTCCCCCAAGCGCCCTAGTCTGCAGCAATGGTGACTGCCCGCCTGACATGGCAGAGCTCAGGCCGTGGATGCTGAGCGCAGACCCGATCACCCCAGGCTGCCCATGGAGGTCTCTGGGCTTGCTCCTAAGCCCTGTGACCCTGCCATCCTGCAGGACACGGGGGCCCAGCCCTGCCCTGAGTGTCCACTGCACCCCACGCAGGTGCAACATCAGCTACCTGGAGGAGTGGCTAAAGGACAAGAACCTGCAGGCCAGCGCGGCCAAGGACACCTTGGAGCCACTTTCTCAGGTGGCCTGGCTGCTCCAGGTCAAGAAGATCACGGACAGCGATGCCGAGGAGATCGCCAAGCGCTGCACCTCGCTGTCCACTGTGCAGGTGACTGGGCCGCCTGGTGTTCCCCCGGGTCCTCTAGGGCAGGTCGCTGCAATGGCCACGGCTTTCTGGGCCAAGCTAGCTGGGGTGCACCTGACTGCATGTTCCCTGCAGAGCACATGTGTGTCCCGTGGTGCCTTTCACCTGATCAGCCCCTAGCAGACACCAGCTCAAGCCTTCACACACAAGCACACGTGTGCCGCTGTCCTGCAGGACAGTCTGTGCGTGTGTGAGGGGCGCAAGTGGGCGCGGGACGCCCTTGTCTCCCTGGTGACTTGTCTTTGCTGCCTGCTGTTGCCCTCGCCCCTGGTTTTCTCCCTGAACTTCCATGAGCCTCACAGCGTAGTGGAGAGGGTCTAACTCCGCACTACATCGTGTTCCCAGATCATAAAGATCCTCAACTCCTACACACCCATCGATGACTTCGAGAAGAGGGTGACCCCATCCTTCGTGCGCAAAGTGCAGGTGAGGCCCCGCGGTTGCGTCCTGTCCTCTTTCTTGCTCAGAGTGGTGTGAGACACTGAGCAGAATTCCTGCGATGAATCCCACCATCGAAGTCCAGCATGCAAATGAAATGCGCTAAACATGCAAATGAACCGCGCCCAGTGCAAAGGCAGCAGAAATGTGCCCATTTGCAGAATCCATTTCCGCCCCAGTGGGAGAGATTGAGAGGCCCAAACCAGGATGGGAGCCCTCGGCGCCCTGGTTCCAGCCCCTCTGGAGCTCAGTCTACCCGGGCAGTGCCAGTCGGGAGCATAGCAATTTGGGGCCATTTCACTCTCTAATCCCAAGTTTCTCCTGGAGTTTGTTCAAGGATCCCTGGGGGTCCTTGAGACCCTCTCAAGGCGTCTACAAAACCCCTGCTTTATCCAAAGACACATCTGTGTCAAATAAAACCAAAATAAAGGTAAACTACATCCCAGCAGGGTGAACGTGAAGCAGCTCCGGCTTCATTAGACACGAGCTTGGGTCCTGTCGGACGTCAAGGAGTTTACAGAAGTGTGAAACAGCTTCGCTTCTCACTAGGCGTCCTGTTGGAGAATGTTATGCTTACCATGTGCAGGACTTATTATTTTAGTGACTTAGAGATTCAGATAGATTCTGGTTTTAGTTACTAATAGAATAACTCTCAATAGGTCCTCCTGCATACACAAGTGCTCTTTGGAGCCCACATAATTTTAACAGAAAGGGGTCCTAGCCAGGCGTAGTGGCACATACCTATAATCCCAGCCCTTAGGAGGCTGAGGCAGGAGGATCATCTCAAGTTCAAAGCCAACTTGGACTACAAAGTACACTCAAGGCCAGCCTGAACTGCATACGGAGACCCTGTCTCAAAAAGACAAAAAAAGACAGAAAGGAGTCCTGAGGCCAGAGAGCATGCAGCTCTGAGTGAAGAGGAAAAGGCTGGGTGTAAAAGCAGCACTTGAGATAGGTGCTGTTTGCGTTAGGACTGAGCCCAGGAAGCCACCAGGACCCAGAGCAGATGACAGTCGCTCTGTGTGAGGTGAGGAAGTTCCAGGACAAGGACGTGCTGCTGAGAGCTGGGCAGGATCCTGGCCCGGCTGGCAGGACCACGCAACCAGGCACCCCGAGTGTGTCCCTGTCCCCGGGACCCCAAAAGGCTCTCTGGCTGGAGCGGGAGCCACAGTAGCAGGGTGACAAACACTGACCTCGTCCTCACCTGTCCCCCTGTCGTGCCAGACCCTGCTGAGTGGCCGGAAGGACTCTGCGCAGCTGCTGCTAGACACCAAGTACCTGTTCCCGGTCACCTTCCCCTTCAGCGCCTCGCCGCACGCCCTGGAGCTGCTGCAGGTCCCCAGCAGCTTCAAGCTGGGCTTCCTGCGCCGCCTCTAGGGAGGGAGGACAGGCCTTCGGGGACAGGCTGTGGGCGTCACGCAGGAAGGAGCGCGGCTCCCCTGGGCCACACCTTGCGCTCACGGAGCAGTCATTGTGGCTGCATCGTCCCTGTACCCGGAGTCCCACGTGGCTTCTATGGGGCCTGGAGGGCTCTGTCTCCTCCAGGTGCCAGAGCTGCTCTGCCCTCCAACAGTCACTGCTTACCATTTAATGTTCGTCACACAAAACATCTTTAAAAACCAAGTTTATAAAGGCAACCTAAGCCAGGCCTATGTGCCCAGCACTAAGGAGGCTGAGGCAGGAGGATCACCAAAAGTTCAAGGCCACCCTGGGCTACATAGTGAGTTCAAGACCAGACTGAATTTTTGTCTCAAAAAACAAAACAAAGAAAAAATAAAATAACAAAGTCAACCTAAGTGCTTTTCTCTGTCCACACCTAATATAGTTTTAATTTCCTCATAAAAGTAACTGAAGGCTAATATCAGTGCCTCCTTTTAAGAACCCATGTTCCCAAGTTTTATGGGGGCTGACTGTTGCTCGTACCCCAATCCTACCCTCCAAGTCACAGGAAGTCATTTAATGCACCCTCCTGGCCTGTGCCTAGGGCTCCACCCCTTTCTGCCTTGCTGGCCGCAGGAATCCCGGACCTTGGGTCTCCAGGGGTCCCAGCAACGGCCGTGACTGTGACAGACACACGTCACAGGAGTGGGGTGGTGTGTGGCGGGACAAACCTCCCCTGCCAGAACCGAGCGGGGTCTTTTCACTTTGGAAACGACCTCCTTTAGTTCATTCCGATATGCTGCACACGACAGAATGGAACTAGAGCTCTGTAGTCCTCCCGTCGATCTAATACCCGGGCACAGGCGTCGGACCAGACTTTCACCGCAGGAGAGGACAAGGCCGGGTTCAGGGCCGTCCTTGGCCATGCTGGACTCCCGGCGGAGCCGTCACCGCTCACTGACAGCGTTTGGAGTGTGACAGGAAGCACGTGTCAGTGCCCCTGTGGTGTCCTGCGTCACAGGCAGGGCTGGCTGGGTCCCCGCCCCTGAGTGTGGGGCCCGCGCTCTGTCCGGACCATGGGGCCAGTGGCTGCCACACTCAGACCCACGCTGTCCCGCCAGTCACCCTGGGCTGGGTGCTGGGGACGCTGACTTCCTGCCCTGTGGGGTCCCAGAGGGCCCAGCCCACGGCCCCACCTGCCCTGTCCCTTGGCTGTGAGAGGGGACCGAGCAGGAGGAAAACGTCCCATTGGGGGTGGCAGGGTTGGGGTGAGGGAGAGTTTGGGGACAGGGAGTCCTGGGGAGCCAGCGGTGAGCCAGGTGGACCAGGGACAGGGACAGCGCCACCCCTCCGGCTCGCTCAGGTCTGTGCGGCTCTGGGGAGCTGGCCACACGGAGGGACACTGGCCACACGAAGTCACAGGGCTGGAAGGGTCACTCGCCAAGTGGTCATGAGTTCGTGGCCCACGGGGATGGAGGGTGTCGGCCGCACATGGGCAGAAGCGTCCAGGGTGAGCAGAGACGCCAGGGCAGCGACGTGGTGGTGCGGGGGGAGAGAGAGCTGAGCCGGACACTGGATAAGGAGATTAGACGGCGACACTCCGGCACCTGAAGCTGCAGCTCCACCATCACGCCCAGCCCGGTGCCCACTCCCCAGGGCTGACCCCAGTCAGGTACGTGCTGTCCAGGTACATGTCCCTGCCCAGGGCCTTCCTGTGCAGGCGGCGCTGGGCAGGGACTTGGGCGTTGCTGATCTTTATCTTATTTCTCTGTAGTCACACGAATCTGTTCTGAAATAAGAAGGTGTTTTGTTCTGAATTACCTTAGTTTTGGCATCAGGAAATAAGCTAAACATCTTTAAAATCACTTAGTCCTGTTTTATTTTGTTTCATTTTGTTTCACTACTGGAGACTGAACCCAGGGCCTTTGCCCTGAGCCACATGCCCAGCCCCTTTTTCATTTTTTATTTGGAGACAAGGTCTTGTTAAGTTGCTAACTGGTCAGATCGGGCTCCAACTTGTGATCCTCGTGCCCCAGCCTCCCCAGTGCTGGAGTCACAGGTGTGTGCCACCACACCCGGCGTATGACTCGGTTGTAGAAACGGATGCAGCTGGCTCTTCACGTGAGGCCCGGGGCCTCGGGTGCAGCTGGTGGGACAGGAAGAGGCGCGGACAGCAGTGTCTGACCTCCATAGCAGGGCACAGCCGTGGGCGTGTGGCTCTGGCGGTGCTGGCTGAACCTGCCCCTTAGGTGCGCGTCGTGAGCACTTGGAGTCCCGTGTGGGCTGTTGTGACCGAAGCTGTCTACCTTTCTGGGTTGAGCACGTGCCCGGCAGTAGAAGTGCTGCCCCGCCTCAGCAGAGGCGGCTCCCCGCTGGAGCACCTGGCCCCCTCTTGGCAGCCACCTGCGGCCCAGGCCGTTCCGGTCCCCACAGCCTGCCTACACGCTCCTCGAGGCCTGCTTAAATCTTCCCAGGTCCTGGGGATGGAACTAGGCCAGCGCTGTGCCCCAAACCATGCCCGGTCTCTGATTCTAGGTGCCCCACGGGTAGGTAATAGAATTGTCTGCAACTTTAATTTGCAATCGGGGATGACTATTTCATGGTTTTTGACTGTGACAATATCCTCTTTTGAGGAAATTGCCTGTTCAATTCTTTTCCCCTATGTATCTAACAGGAGGAGCTTAGTTTAACAGTTTATGATGTTCCGTAGTGAACAGTAATGCTGACGGACTTCCCCCGAAAGGCAGATCTGTAAGCGCTGACAGTGAGTTAGGCGGGAAAGGAGTGAGGCTAACTGGCCTCACTTAACGTAATTAACAAAGCTGTATTCCAAAAATCTGGAAGAGTAAAACCAAAGTGCGTACAGGAGTGGGCGTGTGGGGCGGTAACGGGGCTTTCTACTCTTGGCGTTGATTCTTTCAAAGAGAAACCAGTTTTTGGCGACAGCTAAGCGACCCTTTGAGGCACACCAGGTGTCGAAGATGGTGCTCGGCATAAGGTTATTCCGGGAGGCCCTGGGTTCTGTGAGCTCCCCCTGCAGAGAAACTTCGAGCTTGTCAAAGTTAAAGATACTATCACAGAGGGGCAAGACTAGCCTAGACTCGTTACATGGAGGAATTTTCACCTTTTTCTTCTCAAAATGCTCACTAAAGCATTCGCTCTAGCAGTGAAAATTTCTCGCGGGATAAGTATTATTGGCTGTAAGTATAAGTGGACTGACATTAGGCACGCCTGGTGACATAACACTAAGTGACAACTCCAGGGCATACAAGCAATCAGTGTGCGTGACTGGCGTGACCGGTGTGGCCGCTAATGGCAAGGTCGCGGCACCTCGAGACGGGAAAGGAGCTCTTGCAGGGCCGGGATTTGGTGATAATTTTATTCCTTGTGCCTGGTTCATCTTCCTCCTCTTCTGTAGCAGACACGTACGACCCTCACAGTTTTAAGCCTTTTGGGTGTGTCTGTGGCCGCCAGCGGCCCACGGCCCTGGCTGGCGGCGTCATGCAGGCAGGTTCACCTGCAGGGCTGGGGTCTCCACCCATCCCTGGGAACAGGAGGGGCAGCTCGAGGCCTGGGGTTTGATCCCAGCACTGGAAAAAGAGGCGGTCCCAAAGACATGGAACGGTGGTGACGACAGAAACACACAGTAAACGAAAAGCAAGGGTCAAGGCAGTCTGTAGCACACAATTTCAATCACCAAACAGTGCAGCAGGCAGGCAGGAGGGACACCGGGTGGACCTGGGGTGGCCACCTGCTTCCCCTGCCTTCCATTTCGAGATTCAGAGTGGACAGCACGAGCAGCGTGAAGGGTGGAAAAGGCTTAAAATTCAGCCTGGGAAGGAGCGGTGTCTCCGTGCACGTCTGGAACACCGGCCGTTTCCACTGCTTTTTCTCTCTCCTGCTGCTCTCACGGACCCGCTTCCTCCGTGCTTGGTCCCTGCGCCGCTGCACCTCCCCTTCCCAGCTGCCACGCGGTCTCCACAGAACAGGCTCACGGTCCCCTTGTTCCCTCGGCAACCCTCCCCCGAGCTACTCCTGCGAGCACACGACAGATAAGCCTCGGTGCCAAGCCCTCCTAATCCTGTACTGGGTGTCCTTGGCCTGACCTTGAAACCGGCTGCACTGACGGACTGGGTGTGGAGACAGCGCTGACGGAGGCCCAGGCTCTGGTGGCCAGCCCTGACCTAGGCTCTTTTTTTTTTTTTGTCTTTTTGAGACAGGGTCTCACTATGCAGTTCAGGCTGAACTTGAGCTCATTTTGTTGCCCAGGCTGGTCTTGAACTTGTGATGATCCTCCTGCCTCAGCCTCCCAAGTGCTGGGATTACAGGTGGGCCCCACTACGCCTAGCTGCTCTTTTTAATTCTAATTTTAACTATAAACTTTATCAATATACGAAGTGTGATCATAAAATACAGTGAACACTTACTTTTTTTTTTTTAATTTGTTAAGTGAAAGACACGTGGCCATGAGTTCCCCTCAAGCTCCTCCCCATCCGTTCAAGCAGGCTTCTCCCATGCTTCTCGACACTGTCTGCAGCAGCTCCGGAGGCCCCTTTCCTGAGGGTCTTTAGATACACTGTTGTCACTGCCTTGATATCCTGGGTTGATTCGAAATGTCTCCCTTCCATGGTCATTGTAACTTCCCGGAAGTCTTGGGGTGCAGCCGCAGTGAACGAGGCGAGGACGCAGCGTGTGTTTCCAAGCTGCCTTTCTGTTGCATTGCACACAGCAGCAGCACTCCTTGTTCTTCTCGTCACACATCGTAAAGGCGCTTGGAAAGGGGACTCCAGAGTTGCCTCGGACAGAGGCAAGGACCAGGGATGAGTATTTGAAGCAAGCAATATTCTGTATCTTTCACTGTGATAATGGTTTTGGGGGCTTTGGTGGGTTTTTTGTTTTGTTTTGTTTTGTCTTTTTGAGACAGATTCTCGCTATGCAGTTCAGGCTAGCCTTGAGCTCACTTTGTAGCCCAGGCTGGTCTCAAACTTGCAACAATCCTCCTGCCTCAGCCTCCCGAGTGCTGGGATTGCAGGTGTGTGCCACCATGCCCAGCTGTGATAATGTTTTTAAACTGAAACATCCCCTGTGTATTTTGATCACTTTCCGAATGTGTGAATATGGACCCATGAGCTGCAACCTGCAGACACTACACTGAATGATGAAGGCGGAGGGCAAGAGGGAGGCAGCACACCGCGTATTCTCGCCACTCCTCTGCTCTGTGTCCGCTTTGGTGAAAAAGCTCAGGCTTAAAATCAGGAAAGCACTGCAGGACCTGCTCCACACCGAGGTGACTGCTGCCCTGGTGCTGGTTCCTGATTTGATGTGTAAGCCCTACTCAGCAGGAAAGTTCTACCACACCGATACTGTGATAGCATATATGCGTCACAGCGTACACTCTGGTACAATAGATGCAAAGGGGAAGAATTAATACACTGCCCTCTGCGGGAGAGCTTGAGTAAAATGTAAGCATTCAGAAAGCCTAAACTGGGCGTCAACTGCAAAGGGCAAGAATTAATAGATCCCCTTCTGTGCTAAAATACAAGTACATGCTACCCGCTCTGAGGATGCAGGGCTCACTGCGGGAGAACGACTTTCCCTCTTTGGGGAAGACGCCTAGAAGCTGGGTCAAGGGGAACCTCGGAGTTTGAGTGTTTCGTGAAATCCCCACACCGATTTCACGTTTGCCTTCACCGCCTTCCCCTCCCAACTGCAGGACACGCGTCTCCCCGCAGCCTATGGTGGCGCTCCTGTATCTCATGCGCTGCTGTTTGCGGTCTGTCCTAGGAAACAAACCGCGCCATGCTGGATTGTGCATCCCATTTATTTCAGCTCACATTGGGGTCTCAGAGTGCATCCATCTTCCTACAGATGACTCCAGCGTGTGTTTGGTTTGCCATGTGAGAGAAACCACGCAGCACTTAAGCATGTGCACCTGATTCACTTAACATGGTGATCTCCAGGTGGATCCATTTTCCACAAATGACTCGCGCTTAGCCCATGGCAGAGCAGCATTCCTCTGTCTGTAAATACCACATTTTCTTCACCCATTCATCTGTTTGCTGCTTCTGAGATTTAACTATTATGAATTGAGTTGCCTTAAACATGGGGATGCATATGTCACTGTAATATGATGTCTTTACTCTTTCAAAAACATACATGAAGGGGAATAGCTGAGTCAAATGGGATTTCCAGATTTGGCTTTTGGAGGAATCTCCACACTGATTTGCAGAGTGGTTGTGTTATCTCCTGGCTGATTATGCCAAAATGTTGTCGGGCGGTTGCTTTAGAAGTGGCTTGCCAATTAAAAGTATTCCAGGTACTTCTTTCCTCGAACAAAGAATTGGACAAAACAAGCCAAAAACAGTGCCAAAAGTGTATTTGAAAGGTGAGGGGTGACGTGGTAAGGAAAGAACCAGCTCTGTGGGGCAATTTGGGCTGAACAAAAGAGGAAGGAGAAAAGCAAAATGTAAGGTACGCTCTGTGCAGCCATGATACTGTGAGCAGCCCTGACAGCAGGCTCCTGCGGCAGCTCCTCTTACACCGTCCACATCTCGCGGGAGCTCGCGAGAAGTCCCACATGCAGGGTCCCGAGAATTATTTGGCGCTGTCCTGGGATCTTGTCATGGACAGGTCCCACATATTTCCCCAGCCAGCTTTGCCACACCCTACCTCCTGTCTCAGTTGTACTAGTTTATATCCCCACCAAGGATGTAGAAGAGTTCCTTACACACACACACACACACACACACACACACACAAAATGCCTCAATAGCAATTGTTTTTATATGATTTCTTGATGATAGCCATTTTTCTAAGGAAGATGAAAGCTCAGTGTTTGTAATTTTCATTTCTCAAACAGCCAGCTGTGCTGAGCTTTTAATTGCATACTTATTGGCCTTTTGTACTGGGAGGAGTGTTTTTAAAAGCTTTACATCATGGCATCTATTACCCGGTGAGTTCCATCAGGAACGCCTGGAGCTGACTGGGGTGCTGTCGGGAGGGTCACCAGCTGCCAAAGCAGCCAGCTGAGGGCCACCAGGTGCTTACGCCCTGAGCTTCTGGGCCGTGGTGTGATGATAAAGGAAGGCCACAGTGAGCGGCAGCGGCTCCCTCCCTCAGCAGAGGTCTGGGCGCCCACCGGGGCGGAAGCAAGGCGGACGACAAGCCCATCAGCCCTGCTCACACCCCTCCTCTTCCTTCCTTCCAGCTTCGTCGCAGGGGAAGATGTGTGACCAGACCTTTTTAGTGAACGTCTTTGGCTCCTGTGACAAATGCTTCAAACAGAGAGCTCTGAGGCCGGTTTTCAAGAAATCCCAGCAACTCAGCTACTGCTCGATATGTGCAGAAATTGTAAGTGCCACTTCTTACGAATAGGAGTGCCCTGTCCTGGAACACCACGGCAAGCAGACGAGCTGCCCTGGAAGCCGCTGGCAGCGCCCTGCCTGGCCAGAGGACAAAACACCGCAGGGCGGGAACCACCACTCTGCGAGGCCTGCCTGGTGCCAGTCCTGCTTCTGTTCCCGGGGGTCGGAGGGCACGGGTGCCCTCCTCCGCTCTCCGGGGCAGGAATGCTGATGGCATCTGCACCGTGTGCAGTGGAAGGCTCGCGTGAGTCCCGGCACAGGCAGGGCCCGGGAAACCTCAGAGTCCTCACTGTCTCCGACCTGTCTGCTCAGCAAGCAGGGGCGCTAAGAGACCGGCAGATAAGCAAGGGGGGGCTCCTCTGCAAGGTGCGCACGCAGCCCGCGAGCCTTCCCCGACTGCAGCCAGAGCAAAACTAGACTCCCGCCGCACTCCTCGGCCCTACGCCTCTGGAGCGCCAAGAACAGAATGCAGAACGCAGGCGGCCGAGTCCTCACCAGAGGCGGCAACGCGCAGGCTTCAGACCTTGCAGAGCGCGGCTGCAGCCCTAGAACGAATGGGTCCTGTCCTGAGGCTTTGCAAAGCTGAGCTAAGCAGTGCGGTCGAGCAGCGCCCCCACCTGTGGCGAATTGGTAAAGCACCCTCCTGGCCAGGCCAAAGGGAAACCCTCAGGATATTGTGCAGTTTTTCAAAATGTGTGTGTGTAAGTGTAAGTGCATAAAGGAGCCGGTTTGGTGCGGCGTGGTGGTTCTGCTGCCTCTTCAGGCTCGGCAGAGAGCAATACATTTGTTGCAAACCTAGCTCTGCAGGCTGAAAGTGGGACCTTCGGGACCCGGGCCCGCCCGCTGGCTTTTGCTAATCCTGCTCTTCCATCCCTCCAACGACTGCCCCTGCATCCCGAGCAGCCCCGAATCCCGATCGCGGGTCCCCATGCTCGGAGCCCCGTCTGGAGGGGCGTCAGGGGACAGTGGCCCTCACCTCCACAAGCACTTGGGGTCCCCGTGTTCACGGCCCTCCAGCGGAGGGGGCAGGCGGCGGCGACACAGCCCTTGAGGACCGGATCCCGAGCGTGGTGACCTGGAACACGCGCGGCCCGGGCGCTGTGACTCCCAGTGGCCTCCCTTCCGAGCGAGGCCCCACGGCGCGAGCAGGCGCTCTGCAACCTCGTGTGGTGGCTCCCTGGCAGCGGAGAGCCTGCCGGTGACCCGGCCGCGCACCCTGAACCAGCGCGGGACGGCGGGACGCGGGAGCGATCGGCGCCCGGCTCCGCCCCGGCCCCGGGGCCCCAGGGGAGGGGTGCGCATGCGCTCGGAGGGCGGAGCCGGCCGCGGTCTCTGCGCATCTGGGTCCCCACGGCTCTGGGGGCGCAGGCCGTGCTCTCCGCCCGGTCCGCGTACCTGCCGGGGTTCGGGGCAGTGCCGCTGCTTCCCGGGAGCGCGGAGACCGGGTGGGGCCCGGTTCGGCCTGCACCGAGCCACGCAGCGTCTCCGAGCCTCAGTTTCCCCCAGGACTCAGGACCCTCCCGTCCCCCGCACGGTGTGCGCAGGCGCGGCACGTGGGCACAGGTGGGGGGCGGGGCCTGCGCCGGGGTCCCCGCGGCTCACGCCCTGTCCCCGTGGCTCACGCCCTGTCCCCGTCCCCGCTGTCCCCGAAGATGGCCACGGACGGGCTGCACGAGAGCGAGACGCTGGCGGCGCTGCGCAGCGAGGCGGAGAGCCTGAAGGGCAAGCTGGAGGAGGAGCGCGCCAAGCTGCA
>NW_004955409.1:2621869-2631858 GCF_000276665.1 Chinchilla lanigera
CCCGGCGTCTCCGGCGCCCACTGCGTGCGCCTCGGTCGGAAGAGCCGCGGCCAGATGGGGTGGGGGGTCGCGGGTCGTGGTCCTTCCAGGCCGGGGTCCCCGCCCGCTCCCTCCGGGGAGGAGACAGGCCGCTGCCGGGCGGGAGCCTCCGGTGCCTCCGCCCCGCCGCCGGGGCGCCGGGACCCAAGTGCCAGTCAGGCCGACGCTCCTGGGGCGGTGGCCGCCGGCCTTGGCCCCTCGGGGACCGCGCTCCAGGCTCGGGCTGTCTCCGAAGCAGGAAGAGGGATGTGGCCTCCAGTCTCTGTGAGCGGCTCCTTACCAGAAAAGCAGGAGGCGCCAGGAAACTTCCCTGCGCCACCAGGGTGCCCGTTCTGTCTCCACTGGCAGAGCGACGCTGGGGACATGCAGGGGAAACTGAGGGAGGACCGAAGGGCCACATCACCCCCCCAACAAAGCTGTGTTTCTGGCCTCAGGGACAAAGCAGGATGGGCGTGAGGCAGGGCCTGCAGGTGTGCAGACACCGTCAGCACCGGGTGGGTGCCTGGAAGTGGGTTCTCCAAGTTCACCAATCGACAGACCAGGAAACTGAGGCACGGCCAGGCTGTCCGGCTTGCTGCAGGAGCCCAGCTGAGGATGGGGCCCCAACTCCCCGGCCTTCCCTGCCTTGCCTCTGGGGTTCCCCGTGGGGGTCCCCAGAAGCCCCTGGCAGCATGTAGCCTCCACAATGTGGGACCTGCCCTGAGGGATGGGGGCCTGTGCAGCTTTGGGTAGAAAGCGGGCCTTGCCCTTCCCTAGGCTAGGAGGATCAGAGGATGGGCCCCCCTAGAGTGGCCCTCAAGACGGAGCCCCTAGCTGGAGCCCAGGGAAGGAGGAGCAGGTGCCTGTCCCTGCAGTGGGAGCGTGTGCAGGGAAAGGAGGGCGCCGGTGTGAGGTGGGAGACAGGGAAGGCGGTGACCTCGGGTGCACGGAGGATTTGGGCTTTGACCCTGATGAGCTGGGGCCGCTGGGAATCTGAGAGTGACCGGGATGCAGGAACCTCTCCTCCTTCCCAGGGACAACCTGGGCCGCCTGCCAGGCACTGTAGCGTGCTCCTGCCAGAGGTGACCCAGGGTGGGGTCTCAGAGCTCCTCTGCCCCTGGCCCCCAGCTCCTTCCTGCCCTGGTCCGCACACCCTCAGCTCAGAGCCAGGTGGGGATGGGGAGCGGCCTCTTCTCTGTGAAGTCACACATGTAGCCAGGGTCACACCTGCACTCTCACCTGTCCCCGAGTGAGGGGACAGAGTCGTGTCCCCTTGAGAAAGAGCAGGCAGGCTTGGCCCGGGAACACGGTCGGCTTGGGATCTTGCAGCTGGCTCAAGGGTGGCCGGGATGCAGCTTGGGAATGAGGCTGCCGCTGCAGGCCCTGGAAGCTGGGGCGAGAGGAGAGAGACTGTCAGGCCAGGGAGGCGGTGATGACAGGGTCCGGGGTCCTTCGGCGCCTGGTGTCCCTGCAGCAGCCTGCAGTCCACCCCCAACATCTGCAGTCTGGCCCGCGTCATGGGGGCAGGGACACCCTTTCCCTGTGGCGTCTGAGGACCATTCCTGCCCAACAGGGGCCACACTGAGGTCTCTAGACCTGGTCAGGGTGCTGGCTGGACGCCAGAGCTTGTGGCTTATTCCTGAGCAGAATGTGCGAGAGGCCGCTACCTCTGTCTGGGTTTTTTGTTTGTTTGTGTCATTTTTGTTACTTTGCAGTACTGGGGATCGCGGGGACTTCACACTAAGCCGTGTCCTCAGCCTTCTTCTATTTGTTATCTTGAGGCGGGATCTCACTAAGTCTCTGAGTAGAGTAGCCCAGCTCGGGCTGAAGCTTGTGATCCTCCTGCCTCAGCCTCCCCCAGAGCGAGGATGACACACAGGCACCACCGCTCCTGGCTGCTGTACGTTCTTGCGTTGTGGTTGTACAGATGACCCTGCAGCCCCTGCTCAGCAGTGAGACCCCTTCAGCCACCACCAGCCCACCCCAGTTTGCCAGGGACTGTAGGATTTCAAATGCTCTCGAGTCCCGGGCCCACTGCACTGTTGCACTGGATTTGCCCAAAGCCTTGCCTGTAACACCCCGACACAACAAAATCGAGGTCCCTGAACTAGGAGGGGAAAGCAAATGCTTCCCGACCTCAGGGCCCCACTGCATCATCCGCTCAGCCATCATCCCTGTCACCCTGAGGCCAGCGTCCCCTCTGTGGGCCTCACCCCAGTGTCACCAGTGTGAGAGGGGGTGGCCCCTGGGGGTCATCCCTGCCCCTGCACTGCTGCTCCTCCCGGTCCTTGTCACTCTGCCTGTCCCTTCCCCGTCCCGGAGCATCTACAGTCCTGTGCCGCCAGCCTGTGTTGGTTTCCCGTGCTGCTGTGCAGCCTTGGGCCCTGCACAGCGACCCCACACGGGGTCCTGGGTGCCGCGGGGCCCCCTGGAGGTGGTAGGGAAGGGCCCGCCCGATGCCCAGCCTCCAGAGGCGCCTGCAGTCCTCGTGTTACTGTGAGCACTGCTTCAGCCACATCTTCTCCGCCCCTGACCCTGCAGCTCCCTCTTAGTGGGGGCCTTTGGTTCCGCTGGGCCCAACTGGAAGGCCCAGGATGAGCACCCATCTCAGGACCCCATTAGTCAGGTCTGTGATCTCCTGCCTGAGCGGTCAAATTCCGTGTGCTGGAGGAGTGTGGGAGCAGGAGACAGAGCGAGGGGGCTGGGTTAGCACAGCTGCGTCCTGGGCCGCATTCAGGCTGCACCCAGGGTCCCAGCCCCTTGACAGCTTCTAGCTCTGCAGGGGAGCAGAGCAGCCCCAGGCCAAACAAGGCAGCGTCTCCGCGGAGGGCTGCAGCCTGAAGCGGCCCCAGCAGGCCTCCCCCGAGAGCTGGCGCACTTTTCTGCCGGGTCTAAATGGATCGGGAAAGGCTTATCTCAAGTGCGTTATTGCCTGGGCCTTGGCCCATTCTAATTTCATGCTGAGGGAAAGATACAGGAACAAGCATCCTTCTGGACCAGCGGGGGCCTCCTGTTGGCTGACTCCGCTGTGTTCGGAGGAGATGGCTTCGGGTCCCTGCAGGTCCTGCCACGGTGCTGCGCTGGCCTGCCGCCACAGTGGTCAGAGAGCAGATGGCCCGGCTGTCCCGCTTCCCCACTGTGCCCTGCCCTGCCCCCGGTGATGTGCAGGTGTCATCAGCACACTCTGAGGACACTGTCTAATGCTCCTGTAGGGAGCTTCGGAGCTGCTCTGTCCCTCCGTCCTCCCAGCTGCTAAGTGGGGAACTCGGTTCCAGGAGCTGGCCAAGCTCCCAATCTTACGGACAGGCATGAAGGAAAGGGTCAAATAAAAGGCAACGTGCAGTATGGTTTGAGGGGAGCCTGGAAGGTCAGAACTCTCTTGGAGGCAAGACCGAGGCTTCTCTGGACTGCCCATGTTCATTGGGTCCTTAACAATTCAGGGGGTGCAGGAAGTGGAGGGCACAAAAGCCCACAGAAGTGAGCAGGCCGTGAGAAGTTAGAACAAAGACATTTCAAGAGGTGAGTCGGCTAACGGGAGGGCTGTTCTATCTGCTAGGTTCGCGGTTACTGCCCTGGAATAGGAGTGAGAGCCGGGTGTCCTCCGCTGCGGCCTTGTGTTGCCCTCAGAGACTGGGAATCTGGGCTTTCCCCTAGAGCCAGAGAGCGCTGCGGGCAGCACCCTGACCCTCACACAGCCCCGGACCCCACAACTAGGGGTAGAACCCGAGTGACCAACCGGTGGTTTAAGGCAGTTCATGGTCTCACACAGGGCCAGGCATGCGGCTCCGTGGTAAGCACCTGGCTGGAAGGCGTGAGGCCTTGGGTTCCGTCCCCATCACCAAGGAAACAAAACCTAAATCTGGAGACCCAGGAGCGGTGCCAAAGCTATGAGGAGTGTTTATGGACGTTCTTACAGCCCCGCCTTCACGCCTCCCATGCCCATAGAGCTTGCCCTGCCTCATCCCTGGCCTCGCACGTGCTGGGGGGCATCCGTGCCAAACGCTGTGCTCCAAATGGTTACCTCTTTAATTTGGGAAACATTCATGCTGTGCTCTTCCACAAGGAAATAGTTTTTAAAAGTGAAAAGAGCATTCTTCTCATTGCATAGGGATTGGACCCAGGGCCCTGTATATGTGAGACAGTCATTCCACCACCAAGCTACATCCCTAGCCCTTTTTTATGTGATGTTACTTTGAGACAGGGCCTTGCTGAGTTGCCCAGGCTGGCTTTGAACTTTCATCCACCTGTCTCAGCCTCCCAAGTAGCTGTGTGTCACCATGGTCAGCCACACTGAATAAGTAAAATTAGCTTTCGATAATTTTTCCTCCTTCATTCCTTGGTCTAACACATAGTCGCTATCAAAAGACTGAGAGCCAGGTGTGTTGGCACACACCTGTAATCCCAGCACTCAGGAGGCTGAGGCAGGAGGATTGCTGTGAGTTTGAGGCCATCCTGGGTTACATAGTGAGTTCAAGGTCAGCCTGAACTACATAGCAAGATGCTGTCTGAAAACCAGAGACATTCAGAATTTATTCGTGCTCTGGTCCTTTTTCTTTTTTCTTTTTAATTGCATTGTGGGAAGAGGGGAAATATCTTGTTGCATATTTTCACTCTGTAAATGTCCATGGTTTAAATTCTTGTGTGTGGACCTGCACACAATGAGATAGGATTAAAAAAATAAGGTGACTATTTAAATGTTTTCTAAAGTATACACTACAGTAAAAGACACATTGTCATTCATCTCCCTCGCAGTGCTCCCCTGGCCTCAGAGCGGTGTTGGGCTTCCTGTGCTGTGGAGGACACGTCCTCGTTGCCCCAGGGCCAAGCAGGAAGGGAGCTTGCATGGCTATGTGAGGAGTTGCATAGTGGAGCAGGGGCTGCCTCTGAGTCCAGCCGCCCGTGTGGCCCACGCCAGTCACTTCACCTGATCAAGGGTGCACTGCTTGGGAGCCGATGAAGAGAGCAGAGGCTGGGGAGGAAGGGAGAGGAACGGACCAGAAGGGGAACGGAACGGGGCTCTGCTGGGCCATGAGGAGCGGCAGCCTGGGCCGGCTGGGTTGACTGGGACGGAATTGGCCCAGGCCACTGGGTTTATTCCTGTTGGTGCTTCAGTGAATACAGCTGGGTCCCAGGCTGCAGGACGTCACAGCTGACGCTTGTCACTTCGCTGGCCTGGAACCCTCGGCAGGTGGCTCCCCCTCAGGGCACAAGAAGGCGGGCCAGCTGGTGCTTGCAGGGAGGGTGGCTGGGCTTTAACCTGAGCCCGGAGACCACCTGCCCTTTCCCTCACAGCCCTGGGAGCCCGCAGCATCTGAGCTCCCTGCGTAGGGGTTCCAGCAGGAAATAGCAAGGTACTTGTCGTGTCTCTAAGAAAAAATATACCCAGGAAGGACGGGCGTCAGAAGGCAAAGGGGAAACCCATCTGCCCCAAAACCTGCTCCCACAAGTAACGTACAGGATGCATTTAACTGGTGTCTAGATTTTCTTTCACTTGTTACTTAAAAAAATTTTTTTTAATTCTTTCACTAAGTGGTTGCAAGATTTGGAGCTAGAAGCGGCATAGAGTGGGTTGGGAGCGAATCTGCGTGGGAAGGAGCCGCGGTGGGAGACAGGAACGATGGGGGGGTGTGCAGATGCATGTTATGTAAGGGGAGCGCTGTTCTCGTCGGCGAGGTGTCTTTTCTTCCCAAAGAGGACAGAAAAGCTGTGCTCAAGTGGGTGCCGCCCTGGGAGAAGCAGTGATACCACGTCCAGTTGCCCGGTGCCGTGTGCGCAGCACGTGCTCTGCCCGGCGCTGCGTGTGTCGCGGAGCAGGTGCCTTCTGATTTTGAGCCTCACTCCTTGGGCTTCGTGGAGCACGTGTGTGCAGAACGCCCGTGTGCCCTGTGCAGGGACGCACAAGCCCTGTTTCTCATCTCTGGAAGCCACGGTAGCAACTGAACCGCGAGGCAGCGCTCTGTAGGAGCCAGTGTGTTCTTTGGTTTTTGACAGAGTGTCTTGCTGAGTTGCCCAGACTGGCCTTAGCTTGTGGTCCTCCTGCCTCAGCCCGTTGAGTGGCTGAGGTTTCAGGTGTGCGCCACTGTGCCTGACTAACACTTCTACAGCTGGGGTTTTTCGGCCGTTTGCACACCTTTGTTCTTTCATCAGGATGGAGTAGTGGCCTAGAAGGAACCAAGACTTCCTGGAGAAGCCCTGAGTGCTGGGTGGGCCAGGGCAGGAGCAGAGGGCTTGGGCCGGGAAGAGCTGAGAATGGAGGACAGTCGGGAGGTCACACAGAGAGTGCGCCAGGCCCCGTGGGCAGCAGCCTCCCTGCGGCAGTTATCACATTGGCTGAGCACAGTGAGCGCCCCGCGTCCGTGCTAATAGAAACAGAGCAATAAACGCGTGGGAAGGAGGGTTAGAACGCAGGCTGAGGGCTTGGAACGGCCCCGCTTGTCGCTGCCTGGCCCAGCAGGAGCCGCTGACGGATGTCACAGCACAGGTGCCAAAGGTGCCCAAGCGCCACCGTGACGTCCGGTCTCAGAGCGTCCCCCCCGGAGGTCCCTGGAGGCTGCCCAGGGGCCAGTGCTGGCAGGAACCAGGCAGAGTGGACCTTGTGAGGACGGGCAGCATGTGTGCCTGGGGCACAGCGCCCCCGTGCGTCCGCCACAGTGCAAGGGCCGGGCCTCCGCTCCAGCACGCACCGGACAGGATGGACGGGCTCAGCCTCGCCATGAAGGTCGCTGTGGGCCAGCAGCGTGCCCCGGGGCCCTCTATGAGGCAGCGGCGCTGCTGCAGCGCTAACTTCAGTCACTGTTCCGTGGTCATTTAAGAGGGCGCAGTGTGGTGAAGCTTGGGGCAGGGAAGCTCTCTCCAGAGGGCGCTGTGGTCACAGTGCGGAGCCCAGTGTGGCTCTCAGAGGAGGAGGCGACAGGTGCCCAGCTGTCACAGCTCCTGCAGGCGCAGGTCAGCACTGGCCCCTGGTCCACACGCCCTTTCGCCCGGGCTGAGGGTCCGGAGGAGGGAGGCGAGTGCCGCGGCAGCCCCGTGTCACCCTCAGGACTGACACAGGCAGGGTGCTCCCGCGGGTCTGCTCCCTCGCCTGTGGTCCCTGCTGGGCATCGCTTCCCGTGAACTTCCTCTCCAGGTCCTGGGTCACCGCCTGCCGAAGCCCAGGGAAGCTCCTGGGAAAGGCCGGGTCCAGCCTTGCAGACCCTGGTGCAGGCGGTGCGCTGGGTGAATCGGGCGTGTGGTCTGTCCTTCCCTCAGTATTTGTGGCGCGACTGAAAAACGTGGTGAATATCTCAGTATTTTTTTAGTACGGTAAAAGACACATCGCCGTGACTCCCCCTCAGGCTGCTCTCCCTGGCTTCGAGCACACATCCGGTCATTCTCGCCACTTGCTGAAGCAGCTCTGGAAGTTTTCTTTTGTAAGAGTCTCAGCTGCGCTCTTGTGGCTGCCTCCACGTCCTGAATGGATTCAGAACGTCCCCCGGTCATGGTCACCTTGACTGGGAAGACCCGGAAGTCACAGGGCACCAGGTCTGGTGAATAAGGTGGAAGAGGACACAGTGTCACATTTGTACAAGCTGCCTTTCCGCTGGACGGCACTCAGCAGCAGCGTTCACTGTATTTTTTATCACACCTCATAAAGACACTCACAGGAGGGGACTACAGAACTGCTTCAGAAAGTGGCCAGGACGATGGTATATGGGATGAGTGTGTTCATTTTGGGCTTTTAGTTCTTTCCCTGGCAAAGCGTCTTTTACTATAGTTTTTTTTTTTTTTTAATTAAATATGCACCATATTTTTGATCACACACTGTGCACATAAGGAGGTGCTTTGAAAATAGAGTGTTGTAAACCCAAAGGGGACGAGATCGTGGCAGAGTGTGGTGAAGGCACGACAGACAGGAGAACGCCCCAGGCCCTCTGAGGGGCCGCGGTCCTCCTGCGCCCCGTGCCCGAGCTGGCCTTCGTGTCAGGCTGACTGACCTTGTCCCCCAGTGCGCCAGGTGGCGGAGCGGGTGGAGGCCCTGGGCCAGTTCGTCATGAAGACCAGGCGGACCCTCAAAGGCCACGGGAACAAGGTGCTGTGCATGGACTGGTGCCGGGACAAGAGGCGGATTGTGAGCTCCTCCCAGGTACGCGGTGCGCGGGACCGGGCGGCTCCAACGGAGGACGGAGGGCTGTCCCCAGAGGGCCTTGTCCAGCGGATGCTTTGCCTGTTCCCCAGAGGACGTGACTCAGCTGGAGGGAGTCTCTTGCTCCTCGCTGATGTAGGAGGTTTGGAGTCGGGAGAGGCTGGAACAGTGGCCTGGATTTGGCTTTTTTGAACTGTGCCAACCATGTCTTCCTGAGCGAGTGGCAAGGCCTCCTGTGAGAGTGAGCCCATTCTCAGAGTTCCTCCCTGTGCCCGTCGGCAGTGGGGCACACGTCACGAGGGCTCCACCATGGGTCTTTCAGTTTATCCGCTCCTACAGTGTGAAGAACAGATGTGAGTGAACGTTTGGAAAGTACAGTGGCCCGCTCCCTGTACAGAGTTTACGTAGCTCACACCTGTGTGCGCCTTGCCCTTCCCCGCGGAGCAGGCTGCCCCAAACCTAGCCGCCCCGCAGCTTGCTTTCCATGCGTATTTTTGTGTTGCACGTGTGCTGCATAAAATTGCAGACTGGACTCACGGAAGACGCTCCGGAAGCCAGATTTTTGTGATCCGTGCAGGTTTCTCGTTCTTGTCTTCCACCCGTGTTCTGAGAAGAAGGGTTATCTTTTCTTAACGACCCAATAGAGCTGTGCGTGTTCTAGATAATCCAGCAACAGCCTGTCTCCACCTGTGTCAGGCTGGACAGGACAGCCTTCTGGTTACCTACAAACCTGACGTGACACGCAGCACTTGCTTTTTATGTGTGTGCGTGTGTGGTGCTGGGGATTGAGCCCGGGGCCTTCCCACTCAGCTACCTTCCAGCCCTCTTTTATTTTGAGACATGTGCCTTGCTAAGTGCAGCCCAGGCTGGGCTTGAACTTGCTATCCTCCTGCCTCAGCCTCCCAGGTGCTGGGATTATAGGTGTGCCCACCCCACCTAGCTCATCCATCATCAATTAATCACTTGTGTGTGTTAAAGAAACACTGGAAAATAGAACAAAAAGTGTTTACTCCCGCTGTCCTGCCCAGCCATCACTGCTGTGGCACATTTCTTCCTGGTCTGTCTTTCCAAAGCTTATTTTTACAGAGTGGTTGGCAAGCTGTCCCCGCAGCTTCCTAGCCCTCCTGACTGGATCTTCCGGGCTGGGGAAGGACTCCTGCTAGCTGGAGCGGGAAGGCACCTGCACCCCGCTCTGCTGTGGGGGCGGCGAGGGGGGCCACGACCTTGACTCGCCCTGCGGCCCTCTCGGGTGCAAAGCGGAGCTGAGCCAGCGCGAGCCTGTGGGCCCCAGGGAGTGGACCTGTGCTCCTCTTGCGTGAAGGGACGCAGCAGGTGGCCGAGGGGCCTGGCGCAGGAAGCCGTGACGTGGGCAGCACGTGTCGGTGCCGTGCCCAGGAGCCGGGCAGCAGGCCAGGACCTCGCCGTGCCCAGGAGCCGAGCGGCCAGGGCCTGGGTTTCCTGATGCACCCTGACGCCAGCTTTGCGCGCTTCGGGACCCGCACGGGTCCAGGGGGCACCGAGGAGCCGGCCCTGTCCTGCGGGGACCTGGGCCTGCGGGGTTTCTTTCCCTGGGGGTGACAGTGGCCTCGCCCCTCACCGGGCGGGGGTGGGGCAGGGCCGGGCTGTGCATCGGGCCCTGGGGGCGTGGGGCTCCCGAGGCCGCAGGGGCCGGGCATCTGCCCGCGGTGAGCCGGGCTGGGGCGCTCGCCCCTCCGCCGTGGGCAGGCTGGGGTCTGAGCCCGCCGTTCTCCCCGCAGGACGGGAAGGTGATCGTGTGGGATTCCTTCACCACCAACAAGGTGAGTGCGCCCCCGCTGCTGCCCCTGCCCGTCCCCGCGTGCGCGCAGCC
>NW_004955409.1:2632088-2645766 GCF_000276665.1 Chinchilla lanigera
CCCCATGGCCGCAGCCCCCGCGGCGCAGAGGCGGCGGTGCCGAGGGAAGGGACGGACGGACGCTCGGGAGGGGAGGCCTGGCCCTGACGGGAGGCCGGGTGTCTCCCCGCAGCCGCGCTCATGCCGAGCAGCAGTGTCCGAGGCCCAGGGTGAAGACGGCTGTGATTTTTAACTCGGCTCAGCGGCGGGTGGGAGGCTGAGCCGCTGCGGCCCAGCCCTCCGCCCCAGGCGCCGCTGATGGCGGTGCGGGCTCGGGGAGCCCCCGCTTCGCGTCGCTCACTGTGCGCTGTGTTGCAGGAGCACGCGGTGACCATGCCCTGCACCTGGGTGATGGCCTGCGCCTACGCGCCGTCCGGATGCGCGATCGCCTGCGGGTAAGCGGCCCGACCTGCTCCCACACGCACAGCGCGGGATCAGTTATTCACTTGTGCCGCCGTGTGTTAAGCCCTGCCCTGGACGGCGTCATAGGGAAGCCCACGGCTCTTTCGTGAGCGTCCCTGCAGACTGGCAGGCCGTAGGTCAGACCTGTGCCCTGTGCTGTGGGAGCTGCGGGCACACAGGTCGCTCACACTGGGAGGCAGGCTGTGCAATGCCTCAGAAGCCTCCACATTTTCTAACTTTTGGTCCAGTGACCCTGTGTGTAGGAGCTGGTGTGAAAGGAATGACCCAAAACATACAAAAGCCATGCAAACAGTGACATTTACTGTCTCCCTGGGGAAAAAGAAAAGAAACAATACATTCATCAAAAAGAAATTGTTGATGAATTGTGGTATGTGAATGAAGCGGAATATTACACAGACACGAAAAGGGAAATTCTTAATCACAGTAAGTGGTTAGTAGGAAGGGTGCCTGGTCTCTTCTGCTGCTTGGTTTTACAGAATTGGCAGCAAGGACCGAGGCATACAGGATTCCCTGACCTGCGTTAAACAATTCCGGGTCCATGCAGTGTTTCTCCAGTGACATCTCAGGCATTCCGTGTGTTGAAGGCATAGTGTAGAGGCGGCCATGGCCAGGGCAGCAGTGATCTGGATGACAGGACAGAGTGAGACCCTGTTTCAGAAAACAGGAGTAAGAGAAGTGAGACACAGGCCCTGGGCCCTGAGGTACGGGAGGACATGCTGGGCAGGTTGCTCCGCGCAGACCCAACAGAGCGGGCGCCTCCCTCAGGTCCAGAAGTGGAGCTCTGGTTATTCCCACCCTGACCCTCGCGAAGTGGGGCCAGCAGAGAGTCCACAAGGTCATGGGCAGCAGGAAAGAAAGGGCCCCTGAGGAGGGGGCTCAGCACCTCCTGGGCCACTGCCCTCCCCAAGGTCCTTCTGCGTCCCTGGCCCTGGCACAGCAGGAAAGAAAGGGCCCCTGAGGAGGGGGCTCAGCACCTCCTGGGCCACTGCCCTCCCCAAGGTCCTTCTGCGTCCCTGGCCCTGGCACACAGGGGTGGCCAGTTCCTGTGCTGGCCGCCTCACTGGGTGTGACAAGAACCAAAGCGAGGAAGTGCGAAGTGTGCGTATTTGTAAAAGCATTTTTTAAAATACAAGAGAGGGACTGGTGTGGGGGTGCACGCCTGTGATCCCAACACTGGGGAGGCTGAGACAGGAGGGTCACCGCAAGTTCAAGGCCAGCGTGGGCTACACTGGGTCTGCCTGGACTGTGTGGCAAGACCTTGTCTTGAAAAACCAAAAATAAAATACTGGGGAGGATAACAAAAGCAGACTAACTAAACTGAGAAATCCTAACTCAGGTAAAAGCACCCACCCCTCCGGGCCCTCACTAGCACTGAGTGCAGCTCCGAGGCTCCCGGGGGGAGTGTGACACGACACCACTGCTCTGTAACACCCGACCCCACCCCACACAGAGCGCGGGTGCCAGGGGCGTTGGTCACATGAGCTCGGCGTGTGGAACAGGTGCGCGAGAACACGCGGCGGTCAGGTGCACTCTGCCCGCTGCCCAGGCTCTGTGCCTGCCCAGACCCAAGCTGACACGGGTTTCAGATGCAGGACACCCAGTCTGTCCTTGACAGCCTTAGAAACATGACAGGTCCAGGGACAGCCTGTGAACCAGGGGCCTGAGGTCTCCTGCCACAGACACAAAAATAGGCAGAGCGTGGAAAGGTCTTAAAGTAGCTGCTGAACGGACATGTGGGTGCCCGTGGCCCTGGGTCCCCAGGACAGTGGGGACACTGGATATGTGGCTTATTCAAGGACACGGCAGGGCTTTGTGAATTTCCTCAGATGTGGTAAAGACGGGTCGAGATTCCCTTCCACAAGCCTGACAAAGTGTCTGTGAATCTAGGCAAAAGGATTTGGATATTCAGATCTTTATTGTATTTTTTAGTCGTAGTGTAGGTTTGCAAATCTTCAAAGTAAAAGTCGGAGGGAAGTTCTGCTCAGTGGGGTGCACAGGGTCCGGGGTGCGGGGTCAGCAGTGCCCCGGGCTGCACGTCCATGCTGACCCGCAGTGGCACCGTCCCCAGGGGCCTGGATAACAAGTGCTCCGTGTACCCGCTGACCTTCGACAAGAACGAGAACATGGCGGCCAAGAAGAAGTCGGTGGCCATGCACACCAACTACCTGTCGGCCTGCAGCTTCACCAACTCCGACATGCAGGTGCGGGGCGGTGGGCGCGGAGGCGGGGGTGCCCCGTGCCGCCCCGGTCCTCCCCTGGGCGGGGCGGGGCTCTCAGCAGTCGGGAGCAGAGCTCAGAGCCGCGAGTCCGCCTCTTACAGCCCCCCACCCCATTCACCGGGCTCCTTTCTAACCCACAGCGCAGTGCCCCAGGCAGGAAGCGTGTCCCCCGCCGTGAGCAGAGGGACAGTGACCCGGCTCTAACACTGGGCTCTGTGTCCTGCGGCACATGTAGAAGCCCCTGGTGCCTCTGCCCAGCCCTGTCCTACAGTCCCTCCCTGGTGCCCGGCCCCGGGGTCCCGTGCTGGGCTCGTCAACTCAGATGCTGCCCCTGGGTTGGGGCCGCTCCCCTGGATGCCAACACTCCCCCCCTCATCTGCTAACCACGGCAGCCACTCCTCAGCCATCAGAGAAGCGTGCAGTAACCAGAGGGGGGCGCATGCCTGTCATTCCCACTACTCAGGAGGCTGAGGCAGGAGCATCGCAGGTTAGAGCCTGAGCAACTTAGCAAAACCTTGTCTCAAACTATGTTTTAAAGGAGCTGGGGATGTAGCTCAGGGGTAAAGCACTTGCTTAGTTAACACAAGGCCCTAGGTTCAAATCCCAGTACCCCCTCCCCAGAAAGAAAACAAAATAGAAAGACAAGGAGCAAGCAGTGAAGCAGAGGGAGGCTATTCACAGATGTCCCCTGCACAGGGCCAGCTGGGTACCAGCTCTGGGAGGAGCCAGGTGCATGGCACGCAGCTGGGACCTCTGCCACCTGGGCATCCCAACCTGTCCTGTCCTTCCCCGTGGCAGATCCTGACGGCCAGCGGCGACGGCACATGCGCACTGTGGGACGTGGAGAGCGGGCAGCTGCTGCAGAGCTTCCACGGGCATGGGGCCGATGTGCTGTGCCTGGACCTGGCGCCCTCGGAGACCGGGAACACCTTCGTGTCTGGGGTAATGGCCGGGCCTGTCTGGGAGGGGCTCCCAAAGTGCCCTCAGCCCCCCACACCCCCGGGCTCGAGGCCCCCTTTCACTCCACCCGTGACACTAGGCCGTCTGCAGAGGGACCCGCAGTGTTCTGTCCAAAAGCTGCGGCCACTTGGGAGGCCGCACAGCGAGCGCTGAAACATTCAAAAATGATGACAGCAAGAAACACGTGGCCCGAGTTCCCCCGCAGCCCTCCCCTCACTTCTGACACCGATCCCACATTCCTATCACTTCCTGCCGCAGCTCTGGAGGCCTCTTTCCTCAGGGTTTTTATGACATGGGATCAAAAATGCGGTGACTGCCTCGGCCAAGTGCCGCCCATGGAAAGGCAGGCTTGTAAACACGACGCTGTCCTCACCTGCCTTGATCACCTGGTCCGGCACCATGCGACCTGTGGCTCTTCCTCAACATCAAAACAGCCATGAAAGGAAAACATTTAGAATGAGTTTGGGACATCGAGGCAGGCGTGACAGCATAAACAGAGACACCGAGGAAAGAGGACTCCAGAACTGCTGCAGGAGGTGACAGGAACCACGGGATGAGTGTGTTCATAGCAAGGGGCTGCGCGTCCTTTCCTGTAACAGTTTCTAATGTGAATGTTCACCAGAGTTTTCTGTCACCCCTCATACCTGACATCCCGCGGTCAGAGCCCGCACCTGACAGCAGGAGGTGTGGGGCAAGGGCAGGCGCAGGGGCAGGTGCCGTGGCTGCCGAGGCAAGTACACAGGGCTCGGGTGTGGACTGACCGGCCACTGGCTGCTGCCTCCCCAGGGCCCAGGACCGCGTACACGTAGGCTCAGCCTGGGCCGGTGAGGAGTCAGGGTGCCCGGCCCCAGCTTCTGCTGCCCAGCGCGGCATTCCGTGTCTGTAATTTGACACTGTGCTGTGGCCCCTGGGTGCTCCCGCGGGTCGAAGGTTGGCAGCCGGCAGATGGTGGCAGGAGTCGGTGGACAGCCAGGAGTAGACACAGAGCTGAGCTGGCCCATCAGGAGGCAGCGGGGCCCTGCCTCAGCTGCCCCCTCCCCGGTCCTGGGAGGCCGGCTGGAGCCGTGCGGCCCCTCCTTGGCAGGGGCCCCAGCATCACAGGGGTGCTCGGTGGCTGTCCCTGGGTGTTTGGGTGTCCTGTGCCTCCGTGTGACGCCCGCCCTGCCCGGCTCCCGTGTCTCATGAATCACGACTGAGGGAGACAGTGAGCCCGCCGACGCCACGTCCACGGAGGACTCGAAGGCCCCGCCAGGTCCTCGTCCCCACACTCAGTAAAGATGCCGAGTGCCGTGTTCCTCACGGGGCCGTCCTGCGACACATCGGCCATCGGTGCCCGAGCCCAAGCCTGAGCGTCACTTCGTCCACTTCACTGGCAGCTTGCCGGGGGATCACACTGCAGAATTCATCACAGCACTCGAGAGTCTGTCAGCACGCTGAGACCTCATCCCGTGTCGGGGACGCTGGGGCTCACTGGGGCTCGGTGCTCACAGCTGGAGCTGGGAGGGGAGGGCGGAAGAGAGGGCACTGGGAGTGCGGGCCCAGCCTGTGATGGAGGACAGCCTGCTCCCCCAGGGGCTTCCCGGGGCTGAGGGTCAGGAGAGCGGGGTTCAGGAAGTGCGTTCCATCTGCACCTGTGTGTAGGCTGCCTCCGCGGTGGCCGTGACCCGGGTGATCTCACATTTGCAGGGCTGTGACAAGAAGGCCATGGTGTGGGACATGCGCTCTGGACAGTGTGTGCAGGCCTTCGAGACCCACGAGTCGGACATCAACAGCGTCCGGTCAGTGAGCGGGGCTGCTGGGGCGCAGGCTGAGTGCAGGGCCACCCTCAGACTCAGTTTCTGCTGGGGGAAAGGAGAGGGCTCCTCGGCAGCAAGGGCCCGTGGTGACCGAGCCCTCCCGGGAGTTCTGACTGAGTTGCTTTAGGGAGCGCTCAGACCATCCCAAAGGCAGGTTAGTCTTTCTTGTCTGTTCAGCAAAGACCTGTGCAGAGCTGCTCTGCTGGACATCGTTCTCAGGACAGGACCCAGATGGACAAGAGAGACCCAGGCTCCACCCTCCGAAGGGAGACAAACAGCATTAAATACAGGGAACAAACGCAGTTTCACATGCATCACTACCAGGGGGCACTGGGACAATAGAGCCCAAGCGGGGAGGACCCAGCTCTGCTCTCCCAGGGCAAGAAGCCCGGAGGGGCACGGGGTGGAGGACGAGGCCGTGCGCACGGATACCAGGGCTGTGCTGGGGCCATTTGCATTGAGTAGCTCTTGGGGTGTGTGCTAGTGTAAACAGCTGGGCGGGGCTCTGCAGGGCGGTTCCTCTGCTCCTGTCCACCCCACTTCTTGTCCCTGGGCTCAGTGCCAGGCCCCGAGCAAGGCAGGAACACACCGGTCACCCAGTGTCACTGTCGCCTGTGACCCAAAGGAAGGTTAGCGCCCCACCCAGACTCCCTGGGAGCTGGGCAGGAGCCCCCGACATCCTCCTCGCCTCCCACAGGTACTACCCCAGCGGGGACGCCTTCGCCTCGGGCTCCGATGACGCCACGGTGAGTGCCCCAGCTTCCCCGGGAGCTTGTCCTGCGCAAAAGCAATGTGCTACCTTCGTTTTATTTTTTAGAAAATAACTGTTCCAGTTACAGCAGTTGTGTCTGTTCAGTGAAGACAACTTAAGGGCAAATGAAATGAGCGTAATCTCCTTGCCCACAAAAAATCCCATATGGATGAATTCTCTTTTCTCTTTTTAAACAAAATCCTTTATAATGTACCTTTTTTCACACAGAAAAGTTTGTGAACATTTTTTCATGCTGATAGATATTGTCCTCCATTTATTTTCTTAATGATTCAGTAGTATTCTAAGTTTTAGACAGGCCAACAATTACTTAGCAAGTCTTCAGTTTTTAGACAGCTTTCCTCAGAGTTTTTTTCATGTTTAAAACATTGCTATCATAAATATTTTTTACCTTTACTATTATTTTCTTAGAACTCTCAAAGCTTAGAGTTTGCTAAGTGAAAAGTAGACCTAGTTTTAAGGCTTTCAATACTAATTGCAAATTGTGTGTTTTTCTAAGGAAAAAATGTTGTTTTCCTCAAAAATGTCAAATACACCTGGGTGTGGGACACACTCCTGTAGTCCCAGCCACTCAGGAGGCTGAGGCAGGAAGATTCCTTGGCCCCACAAATTGGAGGCCAGCTTCAGTAACACAGTAAGACCCTCTTCCACCTGGGTACTTGGCAAGACCCCGTCTCAAAATGAAAAAGGGATAGGAATGTGACTCAGTGAAGGCCCTGGGTTCAATCCTCACATAAAAATAAAATAGTATCATTAATTAATAGATTTTATTCTCATTTGCTGCTCTGAAAGAAATTAAAAGGGAATAGACAGTTTTAATCATGAAAACATTTAACTTTTACATGTTGAAAAATAATAAAATATAAGGACAAATATTTTTGGAAAAATTCTTGCCGTATATGTGGCCAATCAAGTGAAAACCTTTTGATGTGAAGGGGTGGAATCTCAGTAAGATGAATACCATGACACACACACAGCGTAAATGCAGGCCACCTACAAAGCAGCAGATCCACATTGTCGCTAAGCCCCTGAAAATGTTTGCAAAATGACCTCTGATGGTTTTCCCGCGGGGTCCCGCAGGCACTGCCGCAGTGGGAGGGAAGGGTGGGGCCTGGGGATACCCCGCTTGTGGGAGCTCAGCCAGGGGCACCCTGAGCCTCGGGAATGTTCCCCTTGGCGGCCCTGAGGAGGACCTGCAGATGCGTAAGGTTTTCAGTAGGACGCCCCACCTGGTGGGGTGTGGGGTGGAGAACGGTTAGCAGCAGCGGAGCACGCGGTGGCGGGGTTGGCCAGGTGGACTTCTGTGTCCGCCTGAGGGAGCTCACAGGCGCCCAGGCGTCCTTTCCTGAGGGCTGCTGGGTGCGGGAAGACGCCTGCAGCGCAGTGGTGGGAGCCTCCGTGAAGCGCTCACCCCTTGCGTGCACACAGGAACTAGCGAAGACCCCGGCGGGGGGAGCGCAGGCACGGGAGACGCCTGTAGGACAGGAAGTGACCTCCCTTTCCTTCCTGTGCATCTCTGAACACTTGCGGGTTTTCTGCAGTGACCCTGTGCCCTTTACGGGGGAAAAGACTGGGGTTTCGTCTTTGGTTTTGTATTTGCTGTTTCTTTTCTCCGGCGATCTGTGGAGATGAATCAATGGGGTTGGGGGACGAAGTAGCAGGAGAGAAATCAAGTCTTTCCCTCAACCCTCAACCCGCACAAGCCCCCACCCCGCCTTACCTCGGTCACCATGTCCCCCACGTGGAGCCTGCGGTGACGGCCTTGTCTGTCTCCTCGTGCCCAGTGTCGCCTCTATGACCTCCGGGCGGACAGAGAGGTGGCCATCTACTCCAAGGAGAGCATTATCTTCGGCGCGTCCAGCGTGGACTTCTCCCTCAGCGGTAAGGCCTCCCTCGGCGGGGCTGTCCACCTGTCTCGGCGGGGCCCTGTGCCCGCCAGGCCCCGTCCCGCAGGGCCAGGGTGTGTGACGCCTGCGGCCGGCCGCCCCTGCCCAGAGCGCCGCGCTCAGCCTTTCCAGGCTGCTGACAGCCGAGGACTTGGAGCGGTCTGCTGCTGCTCCCTGGCATGCTGCGTGCACGCAGACACCCGGGCACACGCGTGTGCACGCAGACACCTGGGCACACGTGCGTGCAGGCCCTTGCAGCCTGGCTATGCCACGGGGCGCGAGTGAGTTGTTCCCGGGGCTGGGACACCCGAGCATCCCGAGTCCCAGGAGCGAGCACCGCGCCCGCTGACAGCGTGAATGAGTGCGCGAGCGAGCGGGTGAGTGAGCAGGTCCGAAAGGAAGAGGTGGGGGAAGGAACGGCCCCATAACGCGCTGTCCCCCACCTCAAGGCCGCCTGCTGTTCGCCGGCTACAACGACTACACCATCAACGTGTGGGACGTGCTCAAGGGCGCGCGCGTCTCCATCCTGTTCGGACACGAGAACCGCGTCAGCACCCTGCGCGTGTCCCCTGACGGCACAGCCTTCTGCTCAGGGTCCTGGGACCACACCCTGCGGGTAAGGAGCTCTGCCTCTGCTTCCCTGCGGGTGGCAGGAGGTGCTGGCAGTGCAGGGGCACCGCCTCGGGCAGAGGAGGGTCCTGTCCACGGCTGCCCCTTAGCGTGTTGCGTGGGCAGTGGGCAGGAGGACCGTAAATGTCCCTCCTGGCCCAGGACACCAAGGCTGGTGACAGTCCCATCCTGTCTCCTGCCGCTCTTCCTGGCCTTGTCATGTCGGGCTCACAGGCCCCTCGGGGACTGCAGGCTGCCTGAGGTGTTCTGCAAACTGGCGTGGCCTCATGGTGTCCACCAGATGCCCACGCTCCTGACCACTGTCCCCCAGTGCACCCAAGGTGGGCGTTTTGTGGAGCTGAGCCCAGGGCTCTGCCCACCTCAGTGTGGATGGCCAGCCCAGGATTCGGGGGGGGCTGGGGGGTGCCCCGACCTACAGGTGGGGGATGTGGGGTCGGCCTCTCTGTGACGGGAGCGTCCCCAGATCCTGGAGGGGGGGGCGGGCAGAGAGCATTCTGGGCGGTGGAACCGGCGCCTCGCTCTGTGGCGCTGGCGTGTGGGTGTCTTTGCTGCGGGTGACGTGCTGTGCAGTTCTAGAAGAAAGAGCTGCGCGGGTTCTGACAAAGTTCCTGTGGCAGAGCCCTGTGCGTCCTCGCTTGCGTGCACGCACGTCCTCGCGCAGCTGAGCAGGCGCGGGACAGCCGTGGTCTGACCTCTGAGCGCAGGCTGTCCCGCTCAGGACCGAGGACTGAACAGTTCCCGCTCTGTCTTCCAGGTCTGGGCTTAGTCCCGCCCCGGAGCCGCAGCGGGTGGGGCAGCAGGTGACGGCTCCGCGGGAGGCGCTCGGTTCCCCGCAGTCTGCTTGAGGACAGGTCTCCAGTGTCGCTCCCCCCGTCACACGCGTGTGAACCTCCAGCACCGCACCAACACCTTTCACCGCAGTGTTGCTCACTTTGGACACGTGCGGTCTGTCGGTTTCTGAGGTTATCCTGACTCTGTTAGCACAGTCACTGTTCCCCCAGAATCTGGCACTCAGAGTGTTCTGCCCAGCTGCTGGTCCACAGGGCGTGCCCGGACCTGGCGCGGGGTCCCTGGGAGAAGCAGATTCCAATTCCAACTGTAAGCAGGCAGCATTGCTTTTAAAAATGTGTCTCTCGTGAAAGGCCGTCTCTTCAGCCGGCTGTTCCTCATCCTCGTCTTTGCCTGATGAAATATTTTTATCTGTGCGTACTGTCAAAGATGAGGCAGAAACGGGCGTAGCACGCACAGGGCATCCGGCCCCTGGGCATGGGCAGGTGTGTGTAGCCCTGTGTCACAGAACGGCTGCTTCCTTCAGGGGCACAGCTGCAGCTGTTTGTAACACAGGTGCTGCTGAGAGCAAACACAACATCACAGCCGATTGGAGCAGGTGTGGTGGAGCATGCCTGTAATCCCTGTGCTCAGGAGGCTGAGGCAGGCAGATTGCTGGAAGTTTGAGGCCAGCCTGGGCTACGTAGTAGACCCTGTTTCAAAAACACAACACAGTAGTAATAAAATAAACAAACACTACTGAGTAGTAGTACAAACAAGTCCAAGTGGCTCTTGTCTATGTCAGTTGTATATGTACGATCGAACTGCCACCGTGACTACATAGGTCCATGAGTACGCCTCAAAAACAGCAATGTGCCGGGCATGGTGGTGCACACCTGTAATCCCAGCACTCAGGAGGCTGAGGCAGGAGGATCGTTGTGAGTTCGAGACCAGCCTGGGCTACAAAGTGAGCTCAAGGCCAGCCTGAACTGCATAGCGAGACCCTGTCTCAAAAAGACAAAAAACAGCAATGTGCTTATTCTTCCCACCTCAGAAGAGAATACCAAAAGAGCACCCTGTCTTTGTTTAAAACTCAGTGATTCCTGCCAGGCATTGCCAGGAGCTATTTATTATAGGACGCTTCATTTCCTCTCTCCCCCTTGTTGGGGGTGCAGAGGGTTACATGGGTTTCCCAGGGCCTGGGTGTTGGAGTGTCCCGGAGTCCCGGGCTGCGGCCCTGCCTGTCCTGTCCGACCTGGGCACGGGCGCAGGGACATACCCCAGCACTCCGCGTCATGCTCAGTCCCATTGTCCTCACCCCCCAGGTCCCACTCTGCAGGGTGGCGGCTGGGCTACACCCTTCGAGGGCCACAGAGAAAAGTCCAGAATAAATTGTATTTTGCGTAATGAAAACAACACCGTGTGGGTTTTGTACCAGCTCTTTCTTTCTAGAGGCCTTGGGGCCGAGCCTGTTGTGAGAGGGATGGATGCCGGGATACAGGGTCTCGGGCAGTCCCTCACCCGCCAGACTGGCCGAGCTGGCAGAAGGGTTTGGGGGGGGGGGGTGCCTCTGAGAAGGTGGGTCAAGCAGGAGGCAGGGACAGCAATCATTGCACTCCTGTCATCCCAGCACTCTGGGAGGCTGAGGCAGGAGGATTGCAAGCTGAGCCCCCACCGGGGTGACTTAGTGACTTAGGAGGATCTTGTCCCAAAGGAAAAGCAGCACGAGGTGGTACAGGCTTTTGCGCTCAGGCTCCCAGAGCCGCCGGCCCGCTGGCTGCAAGGAGGCCGTGCTGGCCCTGGGACTCATCGGTGAGGAGGGCGGTGCAGTGACGGTGGAGCTCTAGCTCGAGTTGGGTGCCCGCTGGGTGAAGTACACAGAACGTGTGCCGGTGTCTGGCCTCAGCTTCCCGTCTGTGAAACGTGGCCCCAGCCGTGGGCGCCCACGGCCGGTAGCTTCCCACCCCTTGGGGGCTACTCCAAGCTGCGTCCCCCACGTCTGCCCTCCCCCTCCCGCTCAGGTATGTGGTTAGTGGTGGTCGCCAGGTAAGCGGTCATCTAGGCCAGTGGGTCTCAGGCTGTGGTGTCAGGGCCCCCTGTTTTCCTAAAAATGACTGTGGACTCCAGATAAAGGTGTCCTTGAAACACATGATGAAGGTCTAAATTAAAAATTTCACAGCAGTAGACGCACTGCCACAAATGCCCCTCAGACCCTCCCTCCACTCACACACCCCTGTCCCAGCGCCCTCGCCACGGCCTGCGCAGCTCCGGAGGCCTGTTTCCTGCGGGTCTCCACAGGTGCGATCAGCGGTGGATGAGAGCCGCTGCCGAGAGCCGCCGGTGGCGGGGGGCTCCCAAACGCAGCACGCTGCGTCCTCGCCCCGTACTCCCCAGCGCCGAGCCCCGCTGCCTGCAGGCTCCGCCCCAAGGTCGAACTGAGGTGAAACTGAAATGGCATCGATTCGATTCGGGACATGGAGGCAGCCGCAGCAGCACAGCTGTGCTTAGGAAAGGCCCTCCCGAGCTGCTTCAGCTGGCAGGAATAGTGGGGTGAGTGTGTTCAAAGTGAGGGGAGGGTTTTGAGGAGGATTCCTGGCAGCGAGTCTTTTGTTTGTTTGTTTGAGACAGGGTCTTCCTATGCAGTTCAGGCTGGTCTTGAATTCACTTTGTAGCCCAGGCTGGCCTCGAACTCGCAAGGATCCTCCTGCCTCAGCCTCCCGAGTGCTGAATGACAAGTGTGCACCACCACACCCAGCCACGACAATGTCTTAACATAATAAATTTTTAAAAATCTGTGAACATTCACTGTATTTTGACCACACCTACGTTAGCTTTGTAATGCAGATGACTTACATCTGTATTTATCGTACTAGAACCTCAGACAGAAAACTTGTGAGGCACAAGCACAGAAGGGCCGCATGTCCCATTAGCCACCAGGGACGCTGCCCCCGTCAGCACCTCTGCAGCCGCGGAGAGAACCAGGGAAACGAGCGGCTCCAGCCCAGGGCCAGAGGCCGAAGGAAACGGTCTGAACCCGGGGCGACCCTTGATGGCAGCTTTGCTCCCAGGGGGAGCCCAGCCCATGGGTTAGAGACAAAGGGGGCACGACTGGGGGCACTGAGTGGGCAGTAGCTCTTCATCTCCCAGGCTTTCCTGCTAGAAAAACATCATCCCGGCCCACAGCCGGCTTAGACCAGGTTCCGGGAGCCCCAGATCCGGACTGGGCAGCTGAGGGCCCGAGGTGTTGCGAGGAGATGCACTGGGGACCCCAGAAGCTGCAGGACACGTGCAAACCCCTCGCCTCCCATCCACCTGGGGTGGGAGAGAGCCGGCGCCCTCCTACACACACCACGGAGGCCTCGCTTCCGGACAGGACTGGCCCAGCCTGACAGAAACTCTGGCCTCCAGCGGGCTGACCCAGGGCCCACTCTACCACCAGAATTGAAATGATTTTATATTTAGCATTGCTATTTTTAAAAAATGCAGACCCTGCAGTGAGGAGACAGGGTCAGGAATGTAACCTAACCCACCTAGGTAAAAGTGAAGCCCTGAACGTAGACGCACCGTGAAGATGTAGGTGCCAGGCCTCCTCTGCGATCTCGTTTACATGCACGGTCTGCTAAGCAAACCCGCGGAAGCGACGCGGATGAGCGGCCACTCACCGCTCCGGGCTCCCTTGCAGGGTAATGGGATTAGAGGTGACGGATACAAAACTGTAAATGTTCGAGAAACCACTGCATTGCTCACCTCAAAGGGGTGACTCTTACATGGATTATATCTCAATAAATCTGTTATTAATAATACTACGGTACTATAATCTGCAGTCACTAGCGATTTTCAATACTTTTTGGAAAAAAAGCAACCAGTCGTGGTGGCGCATGCTTGTAATCCAGCACTCAGGAGGCCGAGGCAAGAGGCTTTCTGAATCTGAGGCCAACCTGGGCTACATAGTGAGTTCAAGGCCAGCCCGAACTACATAGAGAGGCAACCGCCCAGTCCCACCCGGCAGACCGTCTCCACCTGTTCGCAGCCCTCAGCCGGCCGGAGTTGAGCGATCACGCCGCCAAGAGGCACCAGTGCGGGGAGCCCAGGTGCCCGGGCCCGGGCGCGGGCGGGGCGCGCGGATCTAAAAGCGCGCGGGGCCCTGCGCGCCGCGCCAAGATGAGGGACGAGCTGTGGGCGCGCACGGAGCTGCTGCTCACCGACTACCTGGAGTTCTGCGCGCGGGAGCCGGGCACCCCCGGCCTC
>NW_004955409.1:2646201-2655427 GCF_000276665.1 Chinchilla lanigera
GCCGGCCCGGGGCGGGGCTTCGCTGGGCTCCCAGGGCGCGCCGGCTTGCCGGGGGCCTTGCTGGAGACAGTCCGGGAGCAGGGCCCAGCCTTCCGCCCTTCTGCCCGCAGCTTTGCTCACTCGAAGTAGATCCCAAGTTAGGACAGTGGGCGATGGCCTGGCCGGGGCCAGGTGGAGCTTTTCCTCCTCTGCCCATGAACTGCACGTCTGGAGAGGCTGCGGCCTGTTGGGCAGAGATCTGGGAAGCGTGCGGTCCCCACGGGCTCCACCGGCACCTGGGGACTCTCGCTCTCAGCTGCGGCCTGGGCTAGAAGCCAGCCCGGCCTGCGGCCCCGCACCCAGCTGGAGCCGAGCAAGCAGCCCCCTGAAAGACAGCGGTGTAGATTCGCAGCTGCACCCGCCCAGCCCTTACTGGAGTGGAAGCAACTCCAGTGGAGTGCAGTCACTGAAGTGACTCCCAGGAGACAGTGACCATAAGCTGTTAAAGCTAGAGAGTTCTTGTTTTAAAAATCCAACATGTAGCCTCCTGTGGTGAGGACTGGGTTCCAGCCTGGGTGCGGTGGCGCCGGCCTTCTCCGCTCATACCCTCTCCTTAAGGGCCCCAGCTGCGTGCCCTGACCCCGCTGGGGTCTTCACTAGGGCTCGTCGGGCCTGGGGAGGAACTGAGCCGAGCACCGGTTTTCTCACTTTCTGGGCTAATCAGCAGCTACAGAAGGGTCGATTTAGGGACAGAAGCGCAGGTGTTCACACGGGGTACCCGGGCCCGCCTGCCTCGGCCAGCAGTTGGACGCTCTCCAAACGTCATCCGTCCCTGGTCCAGAACCGAGCATCATGACCCAGCACAGTCCACCTTTGCAGGTGTTAACAAGGGGCCCTGCTGTGTGTGACAGGATAGATGTCGCTTCTCCCGAGCTGCTGGGCTCTGCGAGGGTGCTAGGGCTTGCAAATGAGTCAGGTCCGCCTTTTTATTTCTTTACTAGCCCGGGTGTGCAGTGCACGGTGATTGCATTCGTCATGGTTCTGAGGATGTTCCCCAAAGCCAGGCCGGGGAACTTAACAACCTCCCCCAGACACAGAGTGTTTGGCTGACACCCTTTACAGAGAGAGGATTTTCAGGCCTAGGCAGTAAAAGCCCAGCGAGGGTGCGCTGGGCAGAAGTTACAGGTGCAGCTCCCGAAGCGCGCAGGAGGCGGGAGCGGGAGCCGCAGCCCCTGAGGGCGCAGCTGCCTTGCAGGTGGAGGAGGCGCCGGTCAGCAGTGAAAAGCACAGGCCCGGGCCCAGGCCGCAGACTCGCTGGATCTCTAAGGCCCTTAAGGATGTTTTCGGAGGGTTTTTCTTTTTTTTTTTTTTTTGGTTTTTCTCCGGTACCGGGAACCGAACTCACGACCTTGCGCTTGCCAGGCAGGCGCTTTGCCCCTGAGCTAAATCCCCAGTCCCCGGAGGGTTTTTCTGGAAAGGGGAGGGAGGGCTTGAGGAACTTTTGTGTCCTGAGGCTGCAGTTTTTCTACAAAGCACCATTTTAAAATCCCAGCTTCCCAGTCTCCTTTCTGGCTGTTTCTCCCCCTCTGCTACCTCAGTGCAGGTCCAGAACGCATCCCAGTTCTTTCTCTCCACCCGGGCCCTGCATCCCCTGGTCCCCTCCCCTTGTGCAGAAGATCACCTGCCTGTTTGAACCCAGGAGTTACTGCACTGGAGCCCGCTGTGCATTCAGGGGTTGGTTCCGTGCTGGGGACAGAGGCCGGCCTTGCGCATCAGGAGCTGAGCTCCGCCACGGGGTCCGGGCGGCCGGAGCCACTGACACCCTCTCCCCTTCTCCTGCAGGACGGCTTCTGCCTCTCCCTCAGGGACTCCTTGCCGGTCACCTACTGGAAAACACGCCTGGTCCAGACGTTTCTGTCGTGCATTCTAGCAACGTTCCTCATCTACCTGTGGACCCGAGTCTACCGCTTCTTGTAAAGTTTTAACCCGCTTCAGCCTGTGCAGTTGACCACCAAGAGATTTTCAGCTGCGGGACCAAGAACTGAGGAAAAGCTTCTCCCCTGAGACTGTGACCTGCCGGCCCTGGGATGTCGTCCTCGGGGATGTGGCCAGCGAGGACCAGGACGGACTGCCCTTCTCGGAGTTGGGAGATGAGCAGTCTCAGGCTCGGTACTCTGAAGACCTGCAGAAGAAACGTCCTGTCCCTGGGGACGCAGTGCCACCCCCGCACCTGCACCGGAGGCCCCAGCGCACCCCGCCTCGGTGAGAGCTGCCCCAGGGTGGCCCGAGTCCCAGAGCGCCCAAGAAGGGAACAGAAACCCTTTGACAGGAGTCCTCTGACATCCACTTCCTTAAAACCTAAATCCGTTTCATGTTTAATTCCTGGGACTTGTAGGTTGATGGCGTTAATAGATTAGTTTTTCCTCTGACTTTAATACATTTTTAAAGTAACTTTAAAGTTTTAATGTATTTTTTAAGTTTTTTTTCTCAGATTCCATGGTGTTTGTTGTTTTAATAAAGTGACAACTGCTGCTTTTGTTATGGTCTCCTTAAAATATACACATATAACAACGTTTTAAATATTTGCTTGCACACGCCTGTAATCCCAGCACTCGGGAGGCTGAGGCAGGAGAATTGTTACAAGTTCAAGACCAGCCTGGGCTACAAAGAGAGCTCAAGGCCAGCCTGAACTGCATAGCGAGGCCCTGTCTCAAAAAAGACCAAAAAAAAAAAAAAAAAATTAGAAATGCAGTTAATGCGTAGCTGCCTGCCTTGTCTTGTTGCTGAGAAAATACCCAACATCCAAAGTTAAAGGAAAGGTTTATTTGGCTCACGGTTTGTAGAGGTTTCAGTCCATAGTCAGCTGGCTCCAAGCAAGCGTGGGGTGGCAGAGGGGCATCGCAGGGGAGAAACAGCTCGTGGCAAAGCAGGGCAAGCAGAAAGCAGTGAAGCAGCAGCAACAGCAGCCAGTCTACCTTTGTACTCCATCCAGGTCCCTGCTTTTGAGGGACACTCTTAACCCCAGCACTACACCCTAGACCCAAGCAACTTTGAAGAGCCCCACCTCTGTGTGTGTGTTTGGGAGGATGTTAGACACAAGCTCTTCCTCTTGGGCCAGCATCTTGGTGCATGCCTGTGATCCTCTGGGAGGCTGAGGCAGGAGAATCATAAGTTTAAGTCCAGCCTGGGAAATTTAGCAACTTAACATGTTTGCCTGTCTCAAAGAACAAAGCTGCTGGAGCTGGTGCCAAGACCCTGGGGTCAATGAAAAGTTTTCTTCCCCTCTCCTTCCACCCTGCAACCACAGGATTCCTGGAAAGGGCTGGAAGGTTTCTGCGGTGCTTCTTTGTCTTTAGCATGACCCAGCCAGGAAGGCAGTTCCGAGCACCAGGAGCCATCCCTCAGGTCACGCCTCAAACCTTGCTTTCCATTGTCTGGCAATTCATTTTCTAAATTTTGTTATACAAACATTTGCCTGGTTTAAAGCCAGATCTAGAGTCTATTCCAAGAATCGCAGCTCCTCTCCCCGACCCTCAGCCCTGCTCTCTCCCCGTAGGGAAGAACTTACACTTACCTTATGGTTTGTCTTTCTGGTGTAGTGTTCCCCTGTAGTGTAGTTTCTCTTCTCTGCACAGCAGGGGCGTATCACATCCTTCTCTGCCTTGCTGTCTTTCACATTCAGCACCTTCATGTAGCTTTATTGAGCTCTGATTCACTTACTGTACTGCTCACCATGTAAACTACGCGGCTCGATGATTTAAGCACACTCAGCATTGTATACCCGTTGATGCAGCCACTTCAGAATGTTTTTATCCCAAAAAGAAACCGTGTGCCTTTTAGCAGTTACCGCCGCCAGCTCTGCCGTCCCAGCCCTGATGCTGCCAGGCTAGGTCCCTTGCAGTTGTTGATTATAGACTTTTCTTTCCTTTTTCTCTTTCCCTTCCCTTCCCTTCCTTTCTTCTGTACCAAGATTGAGCCCAGGGTCTTCACATGGAGCTATGTCACCTGCCCTTTTATTGTTTTTATTTTGAGACAGGGTGTCATTAGGTCACTTAGTTGTCCAGGCTGGACCCAAGAGTATGATCCTCCTGTCTCAGCCTCCCGGGTATGCACCACCACGCCTAGGTATATCTCCTGTAATAAATGGAATCATGAAATATGTGGCAGCCCTTTGGCCCGTTCATGCAGCACACTTTCACGGTCCGTCAGGACTTCTTACCGGGTAATATCCCTGTGGATAGGTGCACACTGTCCAGTTACGCGTTTTACCCTCGCTTTTCCCATCCAGTACCGTATTTAGTAGATCGCTATGGTATTACCTCACTGGTATCATCGTAAGTACCTCGTAAGTACCTCGTAAGCAGATCTAGTGTAGACCTGCCATGTTTTTTTTCCTTATTTTAAAAGTTGCCCAGGCTGACTGGTGGACTGACAGCTGGTGGTCAATTTGCAACATCCAGCTAAACTTAAAAAGCGTGGTGCTGGGTGTGGGAGGCCCCCCTGGGGATTGTTGCCAGCAGTGTAAGAGGCAGAACTGGAGGAGAAGTAGGCTATTGGGAGCAGCTGAAAGGCTGTTGGGAGCTGGTGGAAGCTGTTGGGAGCCTGCGGGAAGCGGAGAGAAGCTGTAAGGAGCTGTTGCTTCTCTTGGAAGAACTTGTCATGCTGGCTTTCCCGATAAATTTAGCTGTTTTCATCCTCCAAGGAGCTCCGGGCCTTGTCACTGAGAAAGGATTCAGTTCACTTTGGGGGAGCTCTGGTCCTCACTCTGAACATCTCTTCCTGGCTCCGGAGGGGAAGATGGTGCACTGCTGGTCTCCTGGAGAAGCCTGTCACATTGGCTTTCCTGATGGAACTCGGCCATCTTGATCATCGGAGGAGCTCAGGACCTCACTGTTGCTGAGGATGGCTGTGGTACCTTTCAGGGGAGCTCTGGTGCTTACTTTGAGCATCGCTTCCTGGCTCCCGTGCAGATCCCTCAGCCAGCTAGCACAGATCCTTCATCCCACTGGCACAGACTTTCTAGCTTCCACCACTGACCTTTGGGCCTTCCCAGCACAGATCCGTGAAACAGGCCTGCATGAGACATTGTGGTGGGTTCTGGGCCTCCAGCTGGCCTCATGGGAGGCATTGTTATGGGCTCTAGGTCTTCAGCTGAACTCATGAAGGATATTATCATGGGATCCAGGCCCTCAGCTAGATTCTGCGGTCTTTAGTGTGTGGACAGATTTCCTACACTCTCTTGTATATGATTCTTGGGGTGACTATTATAAATAATCCTATAAAAGATGGGTCCTGTATTATATTGTTCCTTTTGTGAAAACCCCAAACCACAACACTGACCTTGAACTTGCACTTCTCCTGCCTCAGCCTCCTGAGTACCTGGGATTATAGGCATGTGCCACCGCTCTTGGCTTCTAAAGTTTTGTTTTAACCTGACAAAGAATGATTGTCCGGGCTTGGGGGGTTGGGTGGGGTGTGTGCTGTGATGCTTCTATGCAAATGACAGACTCGGGTTGGTTTGGATGTTCGTCATCAACGACTCTGGTGCTGAGGGCACGTAAGAATCTTCCCTCTCACCGGGCATGGTGGGACACGCCTGTAATCCTAGCACTTGGGAGGCTGAGGCAGGAGGATCACTGGCAGTTGGAGATCAACCTGGCCTACATAGTGAGATCCTCTCAAAACAAAGAAGAACCCTCTCTCCCTTGGCTGTCTGAGAGGTGCAGGGTGTGGTGTCATCCATCGTCCCTGTGCTGTGCAGGGACCCGCACCTGCCCCCAAGCGACACCCGCGCCTCCGTTGTATCACCCCAGCCCTCCTGCTCCCTGAGTCCCTGGGTTGTGCCTCCCTCTGGGCCTGCCGAGGACCTGGGGTCAGCTCCAACCTTCACAGTTGCAGTGCTGGGCAGGGTGAGCCTGGCTCCGTCCCTGGTGCCCCTCTGTGCAGGGTCTGGGTCGGTGCCAGGACTACCAGGGACCCGCACGGGTCTCGGCCTCGGGTGTCAACTTGTGGCATGGCAGACGGAGCTTGCTCCTCACACCCAGACCCCAGCTCCTCGCGGATCCCGCAGATGAAGGCTGAGGCGCCGCCGGCCCGCCCCATCCCCAGAGAAGAAGGGTAACGTCTTCAAAATCAAGGCCTGGGGACATCAGCGGTGTCCCGGGACCCAACCCACAGACCCCAGCGGTGGCCCACCTGCCGTGGAGCCAGGGCATCTGCTGGGACGGAGGCGGCAGCGCTGGCCTGTGGGGCCGCGGGAGCGGGCGCTGGGCCCCAGGGTCTCCGGGGCCATCCCATCTGGGCACAGGGCCACACGGCCAGGCAGGACGTCAAGAGCGGAGGAGCCGGGGCCGGGCAGTCCTCTGCCGCGGGCCAGCAAGGGTGCCGAGTGAAGCTCCAGCCGCTGCCCTTCGGCAGGGGAAGCGGGAAACGGAGTTTTGTGGGAAACACTTTTTAATTTGGCGAGCTTGTCTGCAGCTACGTCCGATCCTCAGTCGACACAGAAACTGCGGGAACTGGCAACCGAGGATCTGCATCTGAGTGTGTGCAGGCCGCAGAGCCACCGCAGGGAGGCACCAGCCGCGTCCTCCCCTTCGCGCCTCCCGACCTCAGCGCCGCTAGGGGGCGCCCTGCAGCCGGGGCCTGGGCCTCGCACCCTGAAAGCCAGGACACAGGCCCTGCAGGTGCTGCGACCTGTTGAGCAGGGTGTGCTAACTCATCACGTCAGGCGTCTCAAGAAAAAAATAAGCAAAAAAGATTTTTAATAAACAATAGATAGCTCCTATAATCTTACATCGCCGTTCAGCAAACAGGTACTTGGCAGCTGCCTTGCGCCGCGGCTGGGCTGGGAGTGAGGGACACATCAGTGACAGGGCAGCGGCGACGTCGCTTGCCCGGTGCTGGTCCCGACAGGGAGGGGACCCGCAAACCCTGGGAAGAAAGCCGGAGAGTGAGCAGCGGGTGGTCACCGCGGGCTGGGGGCCACAGGCGTCAGGCGCCGGCCTGGGCCTAGAGGTCCCCGCGCCCTCCAGTCTGCACCGCAGCCCTGCAGCCCACGTGCCCCTGTGCGTCCCTGACCTGTCCCCTCTGTGGCCATAGAAAACGGTTCAGGGGGAAAGGTGTCTCCAGGGCCTCCACAAGGGGCTCGGGGCTTCCCGAGCCGGGCCTGCACCTGGGCGGTTTGATAGGAATGAGCAGTGCGTCCAGGCGTCCCAGAGCGGCTCTTCCGCCTCTGATCCGGGAGGGTCCGCTGTGGGCGGAGAGGCCGGGCCAGAGAGGGGTGCCCGGTGGGGTGGGCTCCCAGAGGCGGGGGACAGGGCCCCCACAGCCCACACCCATGCCCGCAGCCACCTGTGCGCACGCCTGGTGCCTGCCGCTTGCCTGGGGAGAACATGAGCACGGCTTCCGGAAACCACTTAGCAAGCAGCGCGGCCAGGCTGGCGCTCAGCAGCGGCAGTGTCCCTGAGGCCACTCTCATGGGGACGGAGCAGCATGGGGCAGGGAGGCCTCAGGGGACAGGAGGGCTGCGAATGCACAGACAAGACTTCGCAGCTCAGTGACCCGCAGCCACCCTCCTGGTCCGCGTCCTGTTACCACCCAACCCCCGTGCACCCAGAGCAGCTGGCGGCTGGCGCCGCTTGGGAGGGCAGAGGGCAGAGACGCCCCCTCACCCCTGCTGGCTTCGCTGCATTTGTGGGAGTCACAGCAGCCCTGGCCGGGACGGTGGAGGTGGCCCACCTGCGCACCCCAGGGGGCCTGAGGGCTTCTCAGAGGAGGGGCGTGGGCTGGGGAGGGGGCCAGAGGGGACGCAGAGGGGGCAGGGCTGCCGATGGGGAACAGCACAGGCCAGTGGGACCTCGGCCTCTGTCCCGAGAAGCGGCTGAGCGCTGGGCCGGCCAGAGGCAGGAGACGAGGCGCCGTGTCAGCACCAGCCTCACGAGGAGCCGGCTGCTTCGCGTGTGGTCTCTGCTAGTCACCGGTGAGCTCTAACTCGTGCCTGTGCATCCTCTCCACAGCATCTCGCTGCTGCTGCTACTGCACTGGGGATTGAACCCAGGGCCTTCGCAACAAGCTGCACCCCAGCTCTTTAGTTTTCTGTTAGAGTCAGGCCTCACTAAGGGGCGCAGGCTGAGCTCAAGCTCGCAATGCTCCTGCCTCAGCTGAGATTCCAGGTATGCTCGCCTCTGTCCTGAGCCGCACTGTCCTCCGGACCTGTCTCCCTTGGCTTCTGTGTCTCAGTGCTGCTGTCCTGGGCTCTGTCCCAGCCCCTTCTCGCCGTCCCCTCCTGCCTCATGTATCACCTGCTTCCTGGGCTCCATCCTGCATGGTGGGGGTGGGCAAGGCCACGCTGCAGGGTCAGGCTGAGGTCCTGTCAGGGGTGTCACAGCCAGGGATGTGCCCAGGCCAGGGCGGTGCGGTCAGGCCAGGTGAACTGGTGTCCCGGGCTGAGCACTGCAGGGTGGAGGTAGCGGGTGCTCAAGCCCCAGTCCAGGACTCGCTCTCCCAGGGCATGGGAGCCACGGCCATGTCCAAGGTCCAAGAAGAATATAAACACAGGGAGGGGCAGCAGGACAGGTGGACACCAAGGTCCAAAGTCACCAGCAGGTCTCATGTCCCAGAGAGCCACCGCAGGGCCCCTAGTGTGACCGCTGGCTTGGCGGGGCTCCCAGAGTAGTGTGGCTGTAGATGTCCGCTGAATGTTCTTCCAGCTTAGGGAGAGAGCCTGGGAGTCCAGACCACGCCAACACATCAGCAGGGACAGCAGGGGAGGCAGGACCCTCATCCCAGCCCCGCTCTTCTCTGACCCACATCCTGTAGCACAAAGGATCTCCCAGCCACCGACGTAGCAGATTGGCCTCATGTCCTGCAGGAGCAAGGTGGCAATGAGGGTTCACAGCGTCTACATCAGTTGTCTGGGTGTTTGAAGTTGTGGGAATGGGTGGGTTATTCAGTAAGTGGTATAAGAATAACTGGCTGTTTATTTAGAATATAAAATCTCACCTTAACATCACAAAGAAAGAGAAGTAGCCGGGTGTGGTGGCACACATCTGTAATTCCAGCACTTGGGAGGTTGAGGCAAGAGGATTGCTTTGAGTTTGAGGAAAGCCTGGGCTACATAGTTCAAGGCTAGCCTAAACTGCACAGTGAACCCCTGTCTCAAATGATGACAAAGAAGAATAAGAATAAGAATGAGAAGGAGGAGGAAGAGGAGAAAGAAGAAAGAAGGAAGGAGAAGAAGAAGAAGAAG